>NC_091621.1:65731763-66034793 GCF_027580195.1 Bos mutus | reverse complement strand
ATTAAAAATTTAAGTGTTGATTAATAATTATTAAAAATTAAAAAGCAGTGTTTTATTTGGAAATATCCATCATAGATATATAGGGATTAAAAAATTAATTCAATTATCTATGATAAATATTCATTGCTAGAAAGAGAGGTCAGTGTCCATATATTCATATTCTCTATATTTATCATTTTTTCTAGCTTTAAGCCTCAACAAACTTTCATTCACAGGAAGTAATAGGATTGGAAGAACTTTTATTAACTCAATGTAACTCAATTATTTGAATGGTTTCTAAATCACTTGCTAGATATAACCTAGTACTCTTTCAAGATACATATTTTTAATGATCAGTGGGCACCTGTCTTAGTTTTGCTTTAGAACTATTAAGAGCAAAACAATTGAAAGCTACCTGACCTGCAAAAGGGTTAGAAATCCAGTCATTAGAATCATTTACTTTCTCAGCGCAGATGTCAATATTTAAAATTGTCCCTGTGATGGACGTCCCATAGATATTTATATCCCAAACAGTGTACCTCTGTAATCTTCAGTTATGTAGGCATTCAGTTCTTTTTTTTGGGAAATCTGTTTCGGCTCATGGGCTCCTAGTTCCCCAACCAGTGCTTGAACCTGGGCCACAGCAGTGAATGCACCGAGTCCTAACCACTAGGCCCAGGGAGTGCCCCAAGCTCTTCTTTTTCTTTTTTTAAATTAACTGATTTATTTTAATTGGAGGCTAATTACTTTATAATTTTGTGCTCTTCTTTTTTTAACGAGAGAAAGGGGAGACAGACACAGAGTACTCTGACAATACAGTGCAATACAACATGACCTAACCCCACAGTTACACCAGCACTGCAGCTGAGCAGGGGTGACCCAGGCCATCACGTTTCTCAGTTTTATAAATCACCAAGATTATCAGCTTAGGCAGTAAATACAAATGGAATTCGAAGGTAAAAGGGGAGTATATTCTCTTTAAGTTATTTGAGTGTGTACCTGTCCCTTGCAAAGTCTTTGTGCATATCAGGTTGAAATCACTGGTTTATTCCAAAAGCCAGACTATGATGAAGCTTCCCCTCTGGTACTAAATAGGACCATGGCAGTAGGGGCTGAGGGGAGCATAGTTAAATTTTCCAAATGTTAAATTTAAATAACTCTTCCTCTTTTTTTTTTTTTTTTTTTTTTTTTGGATTGTCTTCTGAATTGGAAAAAAAAAAAAAAAAGATGATGCTAGGAGATGTTAGTGATTTTGAAAGCCTATACTATGTTGGTGCCTCACTTAAGGTGCTTTTGAATTGTGCCAGTTAGGATAGCCTGAATTAGGCTGAGGTAATAAGTCCAAATCTCAGTGATGAGAACAAGCTTCACTTCTGCTCATGCTCTGTGTTCATTGCAGGTTGGATATGCTTCTGCTCCTTGCTTAAGACCATGACAGAGCAGTGCCTCTCTGGGACAGCTGGATTGTTGGCAGAGGGAAAAACAGGCATAGAAAACCACGTGCCTTCTCTTAAAACTCTGGCTTCTGGGGACATGTGTCACTTCTGTCTACATGTCTTCAGAAAAAGTAAGTTCATGGCCTCTGCTGAGTTTGACATGGTGAGGAAGTACAAACTTCCTCTAAGAAGAAATAGCGGATATTCTGACCCATAGTACAACCTCACACCCATAAAACCCCAGTTCAAGGAACCGCTGATTTATAGTCAACACACGGTAATTGTTTTCTATTATTATTAAAGTACCTGTTTTAATTTTAAAATTATAAAATATTTCCAGCATACAGAAAAGTACAGAGATTAATATAAGAAAGACATGACTACTTATATCCTAGAATTACCAGCTGTTAACATTTGCCATATTGACCTCAGATCCCTTTGTTAAAAAAGAAAGAAAACATTATAGATGCAGCTCTAGCCACTCCACTAATCCTATCTCATTTCCTTTATAAACCCCTACCTTTTGAGAAAACCCTATTATGATGCTAATGTATAATAACATTTGTTTGTGTCTATTCTTTCATGTATTTATTACAAAGTGCTTTAAAATATGTTTTTATATATATTTTATATATTTTTCTACAACATTTTCCACTCAACCTTATGTTTTAGATGTATCTATGTTGATGCATATGGATCTGGTTATTTAAAGTATTCAATAGTAGCATGGGATACAAATAGATCACTCTTTATCCATGTTGTTGCAGCTTTGGTTCATTTATAGCTTTTTACTGTTACAAATAGTGGAATGATGAAAACACTTTTATATGTATCTTTACCTTTAAGACAAGAGTTTCTCTAAGATTTATGCCTTCTAAATGATTGAAAAGCTAATTACTTTTGCACACTAAGTTGAAGCTTTACAAATGGTAGCTCCAGAGGTTCAGACTCAACAAAAAATGACCCTGTGACCCAGCCTTAGCTGAAACTATCTTGGCAGAGCGAACCAGAGACAGCTTCACAAGACTCTCCTAAGCCCCTAAATGGTGCTCGAGGCAGATGAAAGATCATCATCCTAGGAGACTAGTGGCTTTCCTAGCGGCTGTGAGTGATGTGGTGAACGTGGGACTGAGAACCAGCAGACTTAGAGATGAGGTTAGATGAGAAAGACTCAGCAGGGAAGGCCAGTGGGTTGGACTTAGCCCCAAGGAAGGCACAGCGGATGTCAAAAGGGCAATAGGGACCAAAGACTGGAAGGGAAAGTCTACACCTGGGCTGATGTCAGTTTGAACAAATAAGGACCGAGAACCCATATGTCCTTCCTGACGCCCTGGTGCCATGTGACTGCAGGGAGAGGAGGTGGGGCTGTAGTGAAATTGCTGTTGCCAGCCAGCATCTATTTCCTGCTTTTCCCATTCCAGTAGAACCCAATTTGTTCAAGTGTCAACTCCTCCCCTGTAGAGCCCATAGCTTTCAGTTCCAAAGATAGGACTAAACGGAATAAAGGTAATCCTCTATCCCTCACCAGTAATTGGTCAAGAAATGGGCTTGTAATGCAACTGGAACCAATATGAATCGAAGAGAGATTTTTATGAAGAAACTCTGAGAAAGCCCTTTTTTATTCCTTTGGAAGAATTTCCAACAAGTTGTTTTTTCTCTTTCTTTTTTTTTCCTAATTTTATTTTATTTTTAAACTTTACATAATTGTATTAGTTTTGCCAAATATCAAAATGAATCCGCCACAGGTATACATGTGTTCCCCATCCTGAACCCTCCTCCCTCCTCCCTCCCCATACCTGGGGAGGGTCGTCCCAGTGCACCAGCCCCAAGCATCCAGTATCGTGCATCGAACCTGGACTGGTAACTCGTTTCTTACATGATATTTTACATGTTTCAATGCCATTCTCCCAAATCCTCCCACCCTCTCCCTCTCCCACAGAGTCCATAAGACTGTTCTATACATCAGTGTCTCTTTTGCTGTCTCGTACACCGGGTTATTGTTACCATCTTTCTAAATTCCATATATATGCGTTAGTATACTGTATTTATGTTTTTCCTTCTGGCTTACTTCACTCTGTATAATAGGCTCCAGTTTCATCCACCTCGTTAGAACTGATTCAAATGTATTCTTTTTAATGGCTGAGTAATACTCCATTGTGTATATGTACCACTGCTTTCTTATCCATTCATCTGCTGATGGACATCTAGGTTGCTTCCATGTCCTGACTATTATAAACAGTGCTGCAATGAACATTGGGGTACACGTGTCTCTTTCCCTTCTGGTTTCCTCAGTGTGTATGCCCAGCAGTGGGATTGCTGGATCATAAGGCAGTTCTATTTCCAGTTTTTTAAGGAATCTCCACACTGTTCTCCATAGTGGCTGTACTAGTTTGCATTCCCACCAACAGTGTAAGAGGGTTCCCTTTTCTCCACACCCTCTCCAGCATTTATTATTTGTAGACTTTTGGATCGCAGCCATTCTGACTGGTGTGAAGTGGTACCTCATAGTGGTTTTGATTTGCATTTCTCTGATAATGAGTGATGTTGAGCATCTTTTCATGTGTTTGTTAGCCATCTGTATGTCTTCTTTGGAGAAATGTCTATTTAGTTCTTTGGCCCATTTTTTGATTGGGTCGTTTATTTTTCTGGAGTTGAGCTGTAGGAGTTGCTTGTATATTTTTGAGATTAGTTGTTTGTCGGTTGCTTCATTTGCTATTATTTTCTCCCATTCTGAAGGCTGTTTTTTCACCTTGCTAATAGTTTCCTTTGTTGTGCAGAAGCTTTTAAGGTTTGAATTTGTCTTGAGTGGAAATGTAATTGCTGCCACCCGTGGATTAAACTAACATATGGAGTAGGGAGTAAGGCAGAACCTAAGGAACCGAAGGGAAAATGAGCTTGGCTCATGGTCCTACCTCTGTGCTTTTAGTGATGTAAGCAAACCAGACCTTTATTGTTTAAGCCTGTTCAAATTATGTTTTTAAATACATGTCACTACAAATACTGCTTCTAGAGTGTGGCAGGAAATGTATGCTGGGGTCGGGAAGAGTGTTCTGAATCGACCGGTATTATTCTGAATTGACCGAGATTAATTTCTGCCATAGGTAGAATGAAAGATTAAAATAGAAATTAATTTTTTGTTAGAGTATAGTTGATTTACAATGTCATGTTAATCTCTGCTGTACAGCAGAATGTGATTCAATTTATATATATATACACACATATATATGTATATACATGTGTTCTTTTGTATATTATTTTCCATTATGGTTTATCACAAGATTTGAATATAGCTCCCTGTGCCGTACAGTAGGGCTTGTTGTTTGTCCATCTTATGTATAACAGTTTGCATCTGCTAACCCCAAACTCCCAGGCCATCCCTCTAGGACTCCCTGCTCAACAACCCCAAGTCTGTTCTGTGAGTAAGTTTTGTAGATAGTTTCATTTGATAGTTTAGATTCCACATGTAAGTGATCACATATGGTGTTTGTCTTTCTTGTTCTTAGTGTGATAGTCTCTAGACGCATCCATGTTGCTGCAGATGGCATTATTTCCCTTTTTTTTAACAGCTGAGTAGTATTCCATTGTATATATGCACCACATCTTCTTTATCTATTCATCTGTTGATGGACATTTAGATCATTTCCATGTCTTGGATATTGTGAATACTGTTGCTGTGAACATAGGAGTTCATGTATTTTTTTGAATTAGTTTTGCCCAGATGTATGCCTAGGAATGTGATTGCTGGATCATATGGTAATTCTACTTTTAGTTTTTTGAGAAACTTCCATACTGGTTTCCATAGTGGCTGCACCGACTTACATTCCTCCCACTGGTGTAGGACAGTCCCTTTTCTCCACATGCTCTCCAGCACTTGTTATTTGTAGAATTTTATAAGGACCATTTTGACTGGTGTGAGGTGGTATTCATTGCAGTTTTGAGGCGTATTTTTGGTATTTCATTGTAGATTTGCATTTCTCTGATAATTAGTGATGTTGAGTGTATTTTCATGTGCTGTTGGCCATCTGTATGTCTTCTTTGGAGAAATGTCTATTTAGATCTTCTGCGCATTTTTTGGTTGGGTTGTTTGGTTTTCTTGTTGAGTTGTATGAGCTGTTTGTATATTTTGGAAATTAAGCCTTTGTCATTTGCATTGTTTGCAAATATTTTCTCCCATTCTGTAGGTTGTCCTTTTGTTTATGATTTCCCTTGCTGTGCAAAAGTTTGTAAGTTTGATTCAGCCCCATTTGTTTATTTTTGTTCTTATTTTTATTGCCATGGGTGACTGGCCTAAGAAAAATACTGGTATAATTTATGTCAGAGAATGTTTTGCCTGTGATACCTTCTAGGAGTTTTATGGCATCATGTCATTTGTTTAAGTCTTTAAGCCATAAAACAGAAATTAATTTAAATCACAGAATATAAATACAAACAGTTCTGGTATGCAGACATGGCAGTTATCATGGTTTAGTTATGTAACTCCAGTCCCCTGATAACATGGTTCAAATATCAATTACTCTGATGTGATATATTAGGTGTGAGTAATTGCATTAAAGTATCAGTTTCACTGTTATCAATTTCAGTCTACAAATCACTACATAAATAACAGATCCTACCATGACCAATGACTAATCACACCACTTCTTTCAAGCATTCATGCACAAAGTCTGCTCATGCAGACAGAAAAACATGTAGTCATGTTTCGTCTATATTTCCCAATGATGTACACACATGACATTTTAATAAAGTCAGTACTGGAAAGAAAGAATTGGCCAACAAAGATGAAAGTGAAGCAAATTAAAAAAGGAACGCAGAAATGGTGGAGATGAAATTTGAGCTGAACATAAGTACAGTTAGGAAGAAATAATTGATTGTGGGATCCTGGCCCTGCCACCATTTGAGAGACTATAGATACGAAGTTAAAAGAGCGTAATGAAGGTGAATTTATCACTGTAAGTGAGGAAAGTGAGTGTGATGAAAAAGATAAAGATGCCTCCAGAGAGAGTGATGCCTGCGAAAAACATCTTATTAAATGACCTCACAGAGATATTTCATGAAGTTGAAAGTGCAGAGGATGAAATTTGGAAGCTGATCCAAACTTAGAAAGGACTATAATAATCCATCAAGACATAGAAAAATGACGAGTATTCACTGTAATTTATGGGATAAGAAGTTAAGCACTGTTCAAACTATTCTTGATAAGTTTTTATTGTAAAGAAATAAAACACTTTAGCTCTCAATGTTTCTAAAGTTTTAAAGAACATACTGAATCAGTATTGGTTTTACTTTTTCATTTCCTTAAATATTTATAGTCAACAGTAAGAAAGTTTTAAATATTTTGATAAAAAATTTTAAAGGTCACAGAACAATTGTAAGTATGTCTCCATGCCTTTCTGCCAGCCATTTTGCTACCTCAAATGCCCTCTTCCCACCTCTGTTTCTCTACCTGTCTATGTCAGATACATTTCTCAAAACGCAGGTCAGATGCTAAGATTGCTTTGCACAGTTTCAGCTTGTTGTATAAAGAAAGGGCTGCTTGGGGAATAAAGTCATAACTTTCTTCTCACTCAAGTTTGGTGAGTCTGTAAAGTTCATGCATCCTGAAAACTGGATAGGTTTGTATGGACTCCTTTAACACTTTGTGAAAAGATTTTGCCTTCACTTGCTAAGTGGCATGGCAAGAACAAGGCTGCTGGACTGGGTTACTGGGTTACTGGGAGCCTTGCATTCAGCTTTGTGGTTAAGTAGCGTGTAACCCAGGCTGAGTCCCTTAGGCCCCTTCTATTTCCTCTCTGTAAAGTAGAGTGAATGTGAAAACTTTCAGGGTACTTGTGAACTTGACATTTCTATAATTCTTTACCATTATTAAAGAGAGATAAGGAGAGGGAGGAAAAGGAAAAATGCCACCTCCTCCCTCCAAAGACTATTGCTGTTTGCAAGAGCCACAGTAAATGCTTATGCAGTGAATAAATGATGAGCATGATTTTGGTGGGATAGGTAGAGCTATCAAATGTTGATTCTGGTGAGAAGCTGCTGTTTATTGCACTCACTATTTTCTTGTTAACCTTGCATATTAAGATATAATAACCTTGAAAAGTTAGGGTACCCTGTTATGTATCCTTCAGTTTGGTTGACTGAAGGATTACATAAGGATTTATTCACATATTCATTGGGCATAGTGCTAGGCACTAGGTGGGAAAAACTCAGGTTGCAAGATGCATGATAGAGCCTGATAGAGAAAAGAGGTTGGGAGGAGGCTATTTTAAGAAGAGACTGTGTCTGGCGCAAAGGCCTAGATGCAGAGAAGGATACGAAGAGTATGAGCCCTCAGCGTGGCGTGATTGACAAAAGATGGGTGGAGGGCGATGGGAGGAGTGGCAGAGATAAGACTGCTGTGTTTTATGTGGAAATTAGAAAATACTCTAGGTATTTCTAGTAGGAAGGTTGTAAAAGAGGGAATTGAGTGCTTACAAAATTGCTCGAAGCAAAGGAAATGAAGACTGGGGTTGTTGTGAAGTGCCTAGATCATGCCACCATAGCCGCCACCCAGGGGTTGGGGGATGCTGTTTCCTCATGATGGCTGGGACAGCATGAAACCAGTGCCAACGTTATTGCTGGCACATAGTCTTTGACTTAACAGTAGAATGAATGATGGGTGGTACAAAACAGTCTGCTGCAGTCTGTTCGTGAGCTGCTCTAGTGTAAGAGGAGGAACAACCTCAGCTTCTTTTCTGTCTACCTAATCCTGCTTGTGCTTAGTCACTGTCGTATCTGACTCTCTGTAAACCCATGGACTGTAGCCTGCCAGGCTCCTCTGTCCATGGGACTTTCCAGGCAAGAATACTGGAGTGGGTTGCCATGCCCTCCTCCAAGGGATCTTTCCAACCCAGAGACTGAATGTAGGTCTCCTGCATTGCAGGTGGATTCTTTACCAGCTGAGCTACCAGGGAAGTCCAGTCCTGCATGAGTGTATTTAATTGACAGAATCACATCTAGAACCTGATAGCTTGGGGATCTGGAAAATGTAGTTCCCAGACCCTGTGATAAAGAACTCAGGAGTTCATTGAATGCTGAAGGTCAGTGAACAATAGCTAGCATAGCTTGGGAGTCAAGTTGGGACCAGGCTGTAAGGGGACTGGAAAGGGATGCTAAGAGTAAAAAAAATGTTGCATAGAATGCCACTAATAGTTAAAAGCAAGATTGTCAGTGGTCAGTGTTCTAAGCACTGATGGCACTGTAGATACCAGAAGACTGACTACACTGTGACAATCTTGCTTTTGGCATCATAGATGCCATTCTTCTCAACTGAAAAAACCCAAGCTGTAGACCACAGTGATTTATGAAATAACGATTGTGTATATAGAACCATGCAACTAAGGTTTTTCTTTTTTTTTTTCTTTTTTTTTTTTTTTTTTTTTATTTTATTTTTAAACTTTACAATATTGTGTTAGTTTTGCCAAATATCGAAATGAATCCACCACAGGTATACCCGCGTTCCCCATCCTGAACCCTCCTCCTCTCCTCCCCCCACCCTCCCTCTGGGTCATCCCAGTGCACCAGCCCCAAGCATCCAGTACCGTGCATCGAACCTAAAATATGGAACGCTTCACGAATTTGCGTGTCATCCTTGCGCAGGGGCCATGCTAATGTTCTCTGTATCGTTCCAATTTTAGTATATGTGCTGCCGAAGCGAGCACAGGTTTTTCAAAAATTATGTATCATTGACTGTTAAACAACATGGTTTGAACTTATCACATATTTTTTTTCAATAGTACTACTGCAATGGTACTATTTCAGGTAGCATTACTACATGATATGGGGTTGGTTGAATTGGTGGATGCAGAACAAGGATATGAAAGAACCTCAAACATGGAGTCTGTGAGGGGCAGACTCTAAGTTATATGGAGGTTTTCAGCTGCATAGAGGGTCAGCGTGCTTAAGCCCGTATTATTCAAGGGTCAACTGTTTTTGTGCTAACTCATCACCCAGTATTCTTCCCCCATTTTTATTAGGTGCACATTTTGTGGCAGGCATTGTGAATACAGATATAAAGCACCTATAGTCTCTGATTTTAGAAACTAATGTCCTTTTTCTATTCAGTGAAGACTAAGTTTTAGAGGGTTATTTGGTAGATTAATTCATTGTTTCTCAAAGTAACTTCCGCTGAACCTAATACTTGTAAAATGCTCTAAGGAAAAAAAATGATCCTGCTATCAAACCAGGTTTAAACAATTTGCATATATATTTCCTCTTGCAAATTTTGGTCTCTAATAAATCCTGTAGTTAAAAAATTAGATATTTAATGTTTTACCAAAGTTACCCACTTTTGACTCCTAATATCTATCAGCAGTCGAGTTCTTCAGGGCACAGTTGGGGAATGACTGACTGCTTATATAAAAGAGCCAATCAAACTGAATGCTACCATTGTGTTATTTACAAACAAGGATTTAGATATGAGAGAGTTAAAAGAAAACTATTGTAGCTTCAGGTATGATTTCTTTATTTGAGTAGCGTTTTCAGGACAGAAAGAACATCAAACTCATCAAACTGATCATAATACTAAAAAATTAACAGTGATCAAAAATTAATTTCTTAAAGATGAGATATTAAATTCCCTAACATTTAGCTAGGAAAATGTAAATCTTGGACAATGGAAGATTATAACTGTTTTAACAGGATGTTAAATGGTGAGCTTGGATGCAGCAGCAAGTTACAGTTGTGTTCTGTAAATCCAGTAAAGGAGGTTTTGCAAACCAGTTACACACTATGAGACCTTGGACCCACCAGATCTTGAAAGAGCCTTGAAAGTGCTGAGTGGAAATAGAAATGGATTTTGTGGAGAGTTATGCTGTGGTTCCTGGCCTCTGCCTCCCAGGAGCCACTAAGGGCAAGGGCAGGGTGCTGCTCACTTCAGCTCTTGCCTGCAGTTGAGCAGGGTGCTGGTTCATGATTCTGGCCTGGGGGATCAGTGTGGGCTTGACGCTACAGTGGGGAGGGAGAGGCCACGTGAGTTGGGTTGAGCCTTCTCGCCAAGAATCAGGCACTGGATGTGGGCTAGTGGCAGACTGGAAGATAGACTGTTCTAAATCCTGCCCAGTAGGCTCTGTGGAGTATATGTTGGAAAACCAGCGACTGAAAGAGAATAGCAGCTGGAGGAAGATAGTTTCTTCTGGCAAGTGTTCCCAAGCAGAGGCTTCTGAGCAGTTGTTCACGTAAAACAGCTCCAACACGTACCAGGCCCACCATATGAGAGGCCTGATCACCTCTGCTTACCTGCCACCTTCACCTGGGTGTTCACTGGTGGGACTGATGTTGAAGCTGAAACTCCAATACTCTGGCCACCTGATGCAAAGAGCTGACTCATTGGAAAAGACCCTGATGCTGGGAAAGATTGAGGGCAGGAGGAGAAGGGAACGGCAGAGGATGAGATGGTTGGATGGCATCACCGACTTGATGGACATGGGTTTGGGTGGACTCCAGGAGTTGGTGATGGACAGGGAGGCCTGGCGTGCTGCAGTTCATGGGGCCGCAAAGAGTTGGACATGACTGAGCGACTAAACTGATAATCACCTCTCGCACCACCCCTGCTTTGATCTTCCTGGGCATAGAAATCTAGGCCAGCTCACTGGAAAAGGAGAGACACCCAGCAGAGAAGAGACAAAGGATTGTCATTGGTGACCAGGCTACAGAGAGCCCAGGCAGCGGAAATTTTAAATGCTCATTCTGCATCATGAACCGAGAATGTCTTAACTTAAAATTATAGAACTTCTACTATTTACAGTAACAGGGAGGCCTCAGCACCTGACTTTACCTTCATACAAGTGTATGTGTCTTACCCCCATTGACCAGGCCTAAAGGGACACTGGCAGACAAAATCAAGTTGCTTCCACGATCATCCCATGAGTTCTGCTTGTTCAATATACCCTTTACATTGTTAGACAGCAAGGATGGGCACATGCAAGATACTGGTGGATGCCTGCAGTACTGTTATAACATAACATGCCACTAAATAGATGCTAGTCAAATCCTAATGGGCTTCCCAGGTGTCTCAGTGGTAAAGAATCTGCCTGCCAGTACAGGAGACACGGGCTTGACCCATGGGTTGGGAAGATCCCCTGGAATAGGAAATGGCAACCCACTTTATTCTTGCCTGAAGAGTTATAAGGACTGAGGAGCCTGGCGGGCTACGGTCCATGGGTTCCCAAAGTACTGGACATGACTGAGCACTCACGCAAAATCCTAATCTTGACTGTGTGCAGAAGCAGATCTGTCTGGGTTATTTTAGATACCTCTGTAAGACGAAGGCTAAGGACTGGCACAAGTGATTTGTTGGAAGGAAGAGGTCTCAGGCACAAGCTGAATCTACCTGAAGGCTTGGAAGGGACAAGCCCTGTTGTGGCAGGTCCTGTGGTTCCTCTGTTCACCATTTAGGGGCTTCTTCAGAGCCCTATGGAGAAGGCAATGGCACCCCACAGTACTCTTGCCTGGAAAATCCCATGGATGGAGGAGCCTGGTAGGCTGCAGTCCATGGGGTCGCGAAGAGTCGGGCACGACTGAGCGACTTCACTTTCACTTTTCAGTTTCAAGCATTGGAGAAGGAAATGGCAACCCACTCCAGTGTTCTTGCCTGGAGAATCCCAGGGATGGGGGAGCCTGGTGGGCTGCCGTCTATGGGGTCGCACAGAGTCGGACACGACTGAAGCGACTTCACTTTCAGAGCCCTAAGGGCTGGGTCTGAGGTTGGAGTTTCTAAGCTGTTTTTCTCAGCGCCTGACAATCTAGCAGAGGAGACCGACAGCAATGGAATCTCCAGTTGGCTCTGGAGATAATACAAGCTAAGGAAAAGTCAGAGTAAGTCTCTTGGAGGTTCATTTAAAAGCTAGGGGTAACCATGGAATCTGGCTTTGAACAATGGGTTAGCATTTGCTAGACTAAGAACCATTTAACCTAAGACAGATCATGAGAAGCCAGGGAGGTGATCTCACTGGTGATTCTTATATTGGTTAAGCCTCACATCATCTGGAAACTTCAAACCCACAGTGATTCTACCTCTGCTAGAAATGAAAACCTCAACAGCAGAGTCCCTCAACCTGCCCAAGCTTCCACATGATTCTGCTACTCTAAGTTTTGGCATTTGGGAACCACCAGCAGGGCTCAGGAAAAAGAGCTGACTTGGGTTTATGAAGGTCTGGTTGGCTATTTTGTAATAGTGAATGGTTTTACCATGAAATCAGTATCTACAGAAAGCTCACCAACAAATACAACCAACACCTCTTGTTAAAATGAATTAATTTTTATTGATATTTTATAAAGCTTAATACTTTGCTAAAAGAAAAACTAAAATAAAAATTATATAGATAATATAGCTATTAGAAGAAAGAGCAGAGCTACGTAATACAAAAAAAAAAAAAAAACAGTAAGCAGCAATAAAATAGCTACACAAAACTAGCAGTGCAATAAAATAAAGCAGAAAGCAGCTTTACACTGGGAAAAAAAAAGTTATTTAAATACAGAAATAGCACCTTACAAAAAGGAATTGAGAAATGTAAACTTGGTAGGTAGATTCAAGTATAAAAGTTATACCCCCAACTCTCGTACCAGAATGAAAGGGTTTCACAAACCCTGGACAGTGTAGGGCACACACACACCTCCCTCAGTGCTGACTCAAAGCTGCATTTCCTTAGCAGGATCATGGACAGTCATTTTTTTTTTTTTTTTTTTACGAAATTATACAATGATAGACTCAAGATTGCCACCATGGCTTCTTCACCACCCCTAATTTCCAAGTCTAGCTCAGCCGCTCCACTACCGTCAGCTGCTCTGGAACAAACAGATTCATATTCTGAGAGAATGATCACTGAATTATTATTTCTACACATCATGGAGCTGCATGAAGAAGTGGGTACTGCATACAAAAGGAACCTGCTCTTGGTTTTTCTATCGCTAAGTATGGTCACAGAATCATAATCTCATTTATGGGTTTGTCTGTTAACACTCCTCAAGAACCGTAAATCTTCTGAGGTTTATAGAACAGAATTAAAAAAGGATTAAGAAGTTAAAGTGGCAGGTATCCAAGAACAGTGGGGAAAATCAGTCTGTATTTTCATCTAAATGTAGCCCTCTCTAGTGAAAATACTTTGTGGACGGTCTGAAGCATGATATATTTAAAATGTATGTATCCTGTGTGGATTTATATGCCGTATGTCTTACAATCTACTTGAAAGAGGCATATTTTTGTTTCGATAGGAAATCTATCATATTTCTTTAGGGTAATCATTACCATACAATTAGACTAGAAGAAGATGAGAACCGGACTTTTTATCTGTTTAACTCTAGAGAAGTCTGTGAAAAGGGGGGGGAAAAAACCATCTTGTAAACTTTAAAAGTTTAGTGTTGATAAAAATTTTAATTAATAGCAAAGTTATTTAATCTGGCTACCTACCTCAAGTTTTCAATGCTCTCGTGGGGGTGATAAGGATAAAGCTACTTTATCAGACTCCCAGAGTCTCTTAAATTAATATTTTTATTCTTTCATATAACATTTTGGGTCCAAAAATAAAAATAAAATTCTACACCAAGATTCCAAATTTTAAAAGTTTAAAGAAGGAGAAAGGAAAAAAGAAGGAGGGAAGGAAGGAAAGGAGGGGAAAATGAAGGGGGAGAGGGAGGCAGGGTTGTGGGGTGGGGAGGAAGCCATCTGTTCTGAAGAGACCTTGAGGTAAATATCAACACATCTAGGCACGCAGAGATCTAGTTCAGCTACTTAATGAAACCCTCAAGGAACACAGTTCAACAAAGAGATGATGATTAAGTCTCTAGAATTGCATTTGTGCTAGAACAACGATCCCCTGCACTCTCTGTTCTCATTTGGCAGAACTTCTATGAAAAAATCACTCTGGTTTGAATACTTTGGGATTCTAAACATAATGTGTCTATTTTCCCTCTTACTGGTCCCATCATAAAGGAAAAAAAGTAAAAAAAAAAAAGAAAAAAGTAACACCCATTGTCCTATGTCAACCTTTACATTGTCATTCTTCAGAATTCTACTAAAACATCCCAACTAGGTCTCAATTTTCTGTAGAATTGCTTTCTACCATCCTGATGTATTCGATAAAAAGCAATAGCTAGAAGACATCCCGTACCTGATACTCTACAGTTAACATTTAAATAAAAAACCACAAGGGCATGTAGTGAAGGGAACTGAACATGGTAGGTTTTTTTGTTTTTGTTTTTTAACAAATGATCAGTAAAACCTCACTGTTCACACAGTTATCGAGCAGCAGCTATCTGGCTGCTAGAGTTCATCTTAATCCTCATGCCCAGGTTGGGTTAGCACAGTTCATCATAGCGAGGTGTGTCATTCACAGTTATTTTGGTCTTGACATTCCGTCATGTATATATATTTATCCACATTATTACTAGGTTGTTAAGTAAGTGCAGGGCAAATTCTAGGAAAAAAGTACAAACATTCAAGTCGTCATACCCTGAAAAATATGTGTTTTGCTGTCGTTGTAAACTTTTTTGCACTAAATCCCACTTCACGAACAAAATAAATAATACCATAGGATTCACAACTGAAGCTGGCTTCCTGATGAAGCCGAAGGAAGCAGTAGCTTTTTTAAACTGCAGAAAGGAAGTTTCTCTCACCACAGATCTACTCGGGGTGAGTGAATACACGTCAAGAACATTCACCCCACTTAAGTGCTAGATGCGCCCCTCCCCTTTAGGAAAACCACAAGGTTCCAGGAGGCTATTCAGATTTCCTTCCAGCAATAAGGTGATTCCTAAATGAAAATGACAGAAGTCAGCTGATGCTTCTACCGTGATACCACGTAGAGTTGGACACTAACTGGTATAAAATGCACAATTAGGAACAATGACTTGCAGGAATACAGATGCTTCATGAGGATGGACAGTTAACATTAGAACCAGGGGATGCAGGGGAGAGGAAGCATGCATGCTGAAGACCAGATGGTTTGCATGCTGGTTTCGGTTCAGCATTAGGACACGACAAAGAGAAATTCGGGCGCCTGGATCCTCACCTCTGCTGGGCAAAGCATCAGGCTAGTCGGTGCCCCCGCTGGAGATTTCCAGTCTCCTCTGTGCTGAGCTGGAGCTTCGTGACTGATTCCTTTCTTTTCTCCTGAGGACAGGGTCCCCGAGGCTGCCAGGCGTCTTGAAAAACATCTCTTGGTGTGTGCACCGGATGCTCTTGGGGGTCACTGGAACTGGAGACTGAAATAGGAAAAAGAAAAGTGAATAAAAACAGAAGTGACCTTACATTGCCTCGAGTCTCTGAACCGGAAGCCCCTCCTGGCCCGTGCGGCTGTGATCCCCGCGCAGGCGCTCCATCCCCTTGGCTTTTCTGTCATTCACCCAACGTGTCTCCTTCACAACACTCGTCACAGCTGGAAATTAGCGGATTTACTTTGTGTGCAGGAAGGTGGCCTAGAGAAGCGGTCACAAGCAGCTGGAGCCAGGGTCTGGGCTCTGCCATAACTAGCTGTGTGACCTTGGGCAAATTACTTAGCGGGTCTGTCCCTCAGTTTTCTCATCCAACCAAAGACGGGGATGACCAAAGTACCGAATTAACAGGACTGTGAGACTTAACTGAGAGAATATTATTAAGGTGCTTTAGACCATCCCTCGGAGAAGGCAATGGCACCCCACTCCAGTACTCTTGCCTGGAAAATCCCATGGATGGAGGAGCCTGGTGGTCTGCAGTCCATGGGGTCGCTAAGAGTCGGGCATGACTGAGCGACTTCACTTTCACTTTCCACTTTCGTGCATTGGAGAAGGAAATGGCAACCCACTCCAGTGTTCTTGGCTGGAGAATCCCAGGGATGGGGGAGCCTGGTGGGCTGCTGTCTATGGGGTCGCACAGAGTCAGACACGACTGAAGTGACTTAGCAGCAGCAGCGGCAGACCATCCCTGGCGAGTAGTACATGTATATGTCTTTGCTCTTTTTGTTTACTTGCTAATATTTATCTTCTCATGTTAAACATTTACCCCTTTAACATGCCCGAAAAGGGCAGGAACCATTATCTTGTTTACCAGTATCTTTACTGCCTAGGTCAGTGCCTAACACATAACCGATCATCAAAATGCATATGGTATGTTATAATCACCTTGTTTAAAAACACGTTTACTTCAATGTCTAGCAAACTTTTGAGATTCGGATTAATTGTCTAAAAATAGTTGTAGCCATAGCATAACCCTTTCTCTGGGAGAGAAGGTAATTATTCTGAACAATGCCTAATGCATAATAGTAATTCAAATGCTTATTGACTGAACTACGGATAGAGTTGGGGGAGTGAATCAAGTACTGATTAATTTATACTGATTACAGACATTTACATATGTACATCTGTGTATATTTTGTGAGTATGTGGGTGTGTGTGTGTGTGTATATACACACATACTCCCACACACACATCATGGTAACAATCAGATCAGATCAGATCAGTCGCTCAGTCATGTCCGACTCTTTGCGACCCCATGAATCACAACACGCCAGGCCTCCCTGTCCATCACCAACTCCCGGAGTTCACTCAGACTCACATCCTTCGAGTCAGTGATGCCATCCAGCCATCTCATCCTCTGTCGTCCCCTTCTCCTCTTGCCCCCAATCCCTCCCAGCATCAGAGTCTTTTCCAATGAGTCAACTCTTCGCATGAGGTGGCCAAGGTACTGGAGTTTCAGCTTTAGCATCATTCCTTCCAAAGAAATCCCAGGGCTGATCTCCTTCAGAATGGACTGGTTGGATCTCCTTGCAGTCCAAGGGACTCTCAAGAGTCTTCTCCAACACCACAGTTCAAAAGCATCAATTCTTCGGCGCTCAGCCTTCTTCACAGTCCAACTCTCACATCCATACATGACCACAGGAAAAACCATAGCCTTGACTAGACGAACCTTTGTTGGCAATATAATGTCTCTGCTTTTGAATATGCTATCTAGGTTGGTCATAACTTTCCTTCCAAGGAGTAAGCGTCTTTTAATTTCATGGCTGCAGTCACCATCTGCAGTGATTTTGGAGCCCAGAAAAATAAAGTCTGACACTGTTTCCACTGTTTCCCCATCTATTTCCCATGAAATGATGGGATCGGATGCCATGATCTTCGTTTTCTGAATGTTGAGCTTTAAGCCAACTTTTTCACTCTCCACTTTCACCTTCATCAAGAGGCTTTTTAGTTCCTCTTCACTTTCTGCTATAAGGGTGGTGTCATCTGCATATCTGAGGTGATTGATATTTCTCCCGGCAATCTTGATTCCAGCTTGTGTTTCTTCCAGTCCAGCGTTTCTCATGATGTACTCTGCATTTAAGTTAAATAAACAGGGTGACAATATACAGCCTTGACGTACTCCTTTTCCTATTTGGAACCAGTCTGTTGTTCCACGTCCAGTTCTAACTGTTGCTTCCTAACCTGCATACAAATTTCTCAAGAGGCAGGCAGATCAGGTGGTCTGGTATTCCCATCTCTTTCAGAATTTTCCACAGTTTATTGTGATCCACACAGTCAAAGGCTTTGGCATAGTCAATAAAGCAGAAATAGATGTTTTTCTGGAACTCTCTTGCTTTTTCCATGATCCAGTGGATGTAGGCAATTTGATCTCTGGTTCCTCTGCCTTTTCTAAAACCAGCTTGAACATCAGGAAGTTCACGGTTCACATATTGCTGAAGCCTGGCTTGGAGAATTTTGAGCATTACTTTACTAGCGTGTGAGATGAGTGCAATTGTGTGGTAGTTTGAGCATTCTTTGGCATTGCCTTTCTTTGGGATTGGAGTGAAAACTGACCTTTTCCAGTCCTGTGGCCACTGCTGAGTTTTCCAAATGTGCTGGCATGTTGAGTGCAGCACTTTCACAGCATCATCCTTTAGGATTTGGAATAGCTCAACTGGAATTCCATCACCTCCACTAGCTTTGTTCGTAGTGATGCTTTCTAAGGCCCACTTGACTTCACATTCCAGATGTCTGGCTCTAGGTCAGTGATCACACCGTCGTGATTATCTTGGTCGTGAAGATCTTTTTTGTTCAGTTCTTCTGTGTATTCTTGCCACTCTTCCTAACATCTTCTGTTTCTGTTAGGTCCATACCATTTCTGTCCTTTATCGAGCCCATCTTTGCATGAAATATTCCTTTGGTATCTCTGATTTTCTTGAAGAGAGCTCTAGTCTTTCCCGTATGTATTAATATATCCACTGCCTCCTAAACAATGCATTTTAAGAAATGATAGATGCTAACAATCTTTGAGCTAGTATTAAGACTTTCATTTCCCTTGACTATTTCTTTAGCTGCACAACTAAAATTCAGGATGGTCTCCATGATTGACCTAATGAAATGAAAAATAAGCTTGGAAAAATCATCTGTATAGTCAGCATGCATCAAAAATCCCCCTGAACGATGAAGACCCTCCTGATTCTAAAACTATTTTTGCTTTCAAAGCACAGGATCTCTTGAGTCTCACTACTTAATGAAATGAGCAGATGCCTCCGGGTCTAGAGTGGACACTAGCTAGAATCTGGTGTTGGATCCCCGTCGGAAAGTGGTTTGACTGAAGTCTGATTGTGTTTGTGCTAAGTGGCTTCAGTCGTGTCTGACTCTTTGCGACCACATGGACTGTGGCCTGGCAGGCTCCTCCGTCCATGGAATTTCCCAGGCAAGAATACTGGAGCAGGTTGCCATTTCTTCCTCCAGGGGATCTTCCCCACCCAGGGACTGAACCTGTGCCTCTCACATCTCCTGTACTGGCAGGTGGCTTCTTACCTACTAGCACCTCCTGGGAAGCCTGATTCGATGCAGGCAAACCCCATCATGGCTCGATGCGCTGTCCACGTGCCAGGCCAACGGGAACCCTTAGGACTCACCTGTTGTAGTTTTACCGTGGCGGCTGGGAGACTTCCATAAGCAGGGGATCCAGGCTGGATGCTGCCATGGGACCTTGACATCACCGGACTCAGGTGAAGTGAGCATGGACCCTGAAGCTGAGGGTCTGTGGAGGGGAGTGTGGATGACTTTGGATTAACCATGGCGGCAGGGCCGATGAGAAGATGAGCTGTTGATCCGAGGCCAGGCAAGCCAAAATTCACAGGTCCCACGTTTGGGAGAGGGCTGGGAGCAGAGGACACTGGCCCGGGCATTGTGGGGGAGCAGAGAACAGGAAAACCACTGAGAGTTGGCGAGGGCAAGACCATGTACTGAATGCTGAGTGAGGGCAGCGGGCCCACAGGCAGTCCCACAGCATGAGGGCTCTGACTGCTAGGTAGGAGCACACTGAGACCATTTAATCCTGCAACACAAGCAGAGCAAGGTGGAAGTCAGTGCAAAGCGAAGATGCCACCCAAGCACCCACGTTCAGGGCCTTTTAAAATGGGAGCCCACAGTAAATTAATTATCCACCTCCAGACCAGGCCACCCACTCTGTGCTCTTCCAGCACCCCCTCACTTCCTTGCCACCTTTACTCGTGTGAAAATTTGGTGGATGTTCACGTCTCCCAGGAGAGTTTGTTAGCATGAGCTCCACTGAACCCAAACTGAGGAGAAAAGTGAACTTGGATGGGGAAAATAATATCTTTCTTTTGATCAACTTCTAACTGAAATTTATATTTCCCTCAATTAAGATCACAGGCAACAAATCACAGCCAAATGAACAGTACCTTGACACTGTCACTAGTAAAAAGCACAGGTGAATTCATATAATCTTACCTTGATGGTGGGTTTCTTGAGTCTAAAGCTCCCCACAAGTTATGAGAGGCTTGGCAGATCTTATTACTATAATTTAAAATGATTCTCCTAGCTGGATTTCGATGTAATTTGCCTCCTTTGTAATCCTATGTATTTAATTTTCTGCATTTGTAAACAACCTAAGGAGGAGTCCACAGGCTTCTGCATAGTGTCCAAGGACCCATGGCCCAGAAAAAGCTGCTGGACTGACATTTGCATTCTGAAGAAGCTAGGTCTGTTTTTTGTTTATTAAGGTATCAGTAACACTATCATGCTTACGTGAAGCTCTCACAAAATATTGGCTAAAGGAATAAAGAATGTGTTCTAGATCACGAATAATAATGGATACCCACCTAACCTGTGACAGGAACAAGAAACTGAAGAAAATAACTTTAAGTCTCTTTGTATCAAGAGCAGCTTCATGTACACAGTGCATATTTAAAAAATTAGGTAACTGTTATATTTCAGCTTTATTTCAAAAGAGAGTATTTACTGAGTCTTCTAAGTGTCAGGCACTATTATTCTAAGTGCTCCAGATGTATTAGCTTATTAAATTTAATCTTGTTTTCATAGCACCCCCAAGAAGCAGGTGCTCTTATTATTGCTGTTTTACCAATTCAGGAGGGCTAGATACTTAAGTTCACACAGATCAGAAGTGGTCTTAATGTCCAGCCCCCTCACTGCAGTCCTGGCACTCGACCACAAGGGCACGCCAGCACTTCGGGATATGTAAGTGGCCGGCACGTGAGCCGCACGTGGTGGCCAAGGGGTTCATACTGCGAAACTGAACCGATGCCAGACTCAGCTGAATGATAAAAACAGAAATGTCATTTGAATATTTGTGCTTTTTTTTTTTTTCTACCAAGGAAAGTTGAATGCATTAAAAATAAATTACCTGCCCTAATTACTTTCTCATTATCTGAGAGGTTGGTGAAAGTGCAAGCAGGCTCCATCTTCATTTCATTGATGGAGGAAGCCAGGGGCTGGAGTGAAATGACTCAGAGACTGCTCCTCAAGACATCAGTGTGGTCACATGATGTAAAGAAAAATGCAAACGTGCAATGTATAATCCGAGCACCCAAAGGACTGGAAGGCGTGACACCTCTTACCTGCTGGAGGCTGCACATAGAGATACTGCAGTGGAGACGGCCCTTTGGTGCTTTCGTTTTCCTCTGAAGGCTTTTCTATCTCTGTATTACTACAAGGGTTTCCCCACTCGGAAGAGACGAAGCCGTTCGTGGTAGCCTTTCCCGAAACTGCTTTTGCAGCAGAAAGTTGCCCGTTCATGTGAGTGTCTTCATGGGGTGCAGATGCCCTGTTTTCTGAGGTCTTGGGAGAGGCGATGTCTGCAGAGTCTGAAGGTTTCTAAGCACAACCCAACCAGGAATAGAAAAGCAAATCAAATTCCCAGCAGTGAATCATAACAACAGTTTTCTCCAAATAGCTAACCCATAAAATGAAAAGGTCAGGCACCACTGTGTGCCCCGTGATTTGTGTATGTCTGTCATTTCTGGTGTAATTAGAGGAATGGTCTGAAGGTCAATGTCATGACATGGGCTTCTGTAGGCTTAAGATTTCTGAAGCATAGAAATGATGGGAGATTTTAATGATGAGTAAGGGAGCACGGTGTTTAGAAGGTGAAATAAAGTACTGAGTTGGGATACACAAAGCGTGTTGATGCAGTAGGCTTTAGGGGCTGGGTAAGAATTGCAGGGCTGACCCAAAGCCATCCTGTTTATCTGAGAAACACATATACAGACACACCAGTCAGTCTTTCCCTGCTGTTCTGCAGCCACAGACTATACACAAAACTAGGAAAATTCATTCTGGCAAGAGGAATGCATAGAGGAGGAAGGGTCTTAAATAAGGGACTGATGTCCATGAAGTGTGCTTCGCTGACTTCCTACAAATGGCTGCGATGACAGTGCTTCTGCTCTCTGAGAGTTTTACTGGTCATATTGCATTAGCCTCCAAAAGGCCACTAAGCAGGGGATGCAGACAGCTCAGAGTTTTGTTCTTTTATTCTAGAAAGATGGGCTCTCTGAGCAGTGGCATGCGCACTGATGCAGACACAGAGCCAGTGGCACCCCGTTCCTGACCTGGACCTCAGGGGCACCCTGGAGTAGAGATTATTTCATTGACATGTTAAAAAAAATAAGGCAAAACAGACTGGGAAAGGATATACAAACATGTTAACAGTGAATGCCTCTTTTTTGTTTTTCTTTATACTTTTTAGCATTTTATGCTAAGTGTGATTTTTCTAAAAATTACTTTTATTACAGGACTACTTTATGGCCAGGGCTTCCCTGATAGCTCAGTTGGTAAAGAATCCGCCCACAATGCAGGAGACTCTGGTTTGATTTCTGGGTTGGGAAGATCTGCTGGAGAAAGGATAGGCTACCCACTCCAGTATTCTTGGATTTCCCTTGTGGCTCAGCTGGTAAAGAATCTAACTGCAAGGTGGGAGACTATTTCTGGGGGCTCCAAAATCATGCAGGTGATGACTGCAGTCATGAAATTAAAAGTTGCTTGCTCTTTGGATGAAAAGCTATGACCAACCTGGATGCTGCTAAGTCACGTCAGTCGTGTCCGACCCTGTGCAACCCCATAGATGGCAGCCCACCAGGCTCCTCCGTCCCTGAGATTCTCCAGGCAAGAACACTGGAGTGGGTTGCCATTTCCTTCTCCAATGCATGAAAGTGGAAAGTGAAAGGGAAGTCGCTCAGTCGTGTCCGACTCTTAGCGACCCCATGGACTACAGCCTATCAGGCTCCTCCGTCCATGGATTTTCCAGGCAAGAGTACTGGAGTGGGGTGCCATCGCCTTCTCTGGACCAACCTAGATAGCATATTAAAAAGCAGAGACATTACTTTGCTGACAGAGGTTTTTCCAGTAGTCATGTATGGATGTGAGAGTTGGACTATAAAGAAAGCTCAGCACTGAAGAATTGATGCTTTTGAACTGTGGTGTTGGAGAAGACTCTTGAGAGTCCCTTGGACTGCAGGGAGATCAAACCAGTCCATCCTAAAGGAGATCAGCCCTGAATATTCATTGGAAAGACTGATGCTGAAGCTGAAACTCCAATACCTTGGCCACCTGATGCGAAGAACTGACTCATTTGAAAAGACCCTGATGCTGGGAAAGATCGAAGGCGGGAGAAGGGGACAACAGAGGATGAGACGGTTGGATAGCATCACCAACTCAATGGATATGAACCTCTGGGAGTTGGTGATGGTCAGGGAAGCCTGGGGTGCTGCAGTCCATGGGGTCACAAAGAGTCAGACACGACCGAGCAACTGAAATGAACTTTATGGAAAGGTTACTTGGAAGAGGCAGGCCTGGGCTTAATTATAAAACTGATACAGGCACCACCTCCTATTGCAGACTCAGTAGCTTGTGTCTATCTGCGCATCTCAGTTAGGAAGAAACCGGGTCAACAGGCCGTCAGTCGGCACACGCGCTGCCCACTCACCTTGGGCATGACAAGGGAGAGGGGACCGTCCTCGTGGTCCCTGCACTGTCTCTTGGTGGCTGGCTCCTCCTCCTCCTCCTGCAGCCTCCTCTCCTTGCTCAGGCGCTTCTGACCTGAGGGCATGGGGGGCTGCTCTGCTGCGGTGACCTTGGAGCCTCCGCCGACGCTCCCTGATCCTGAGCCCGACCCTGGAGACAGTCCCTCCTGCAGGCCCCCGCACAGCATGAACAGAGGGGCGGGAGGCACGTATAGCAGGGGCTGGGCAGCCGCCAAGGCCTGCGGCTGGTGCTCCACATCCAGCGCCATGGAGGCCAGGGAAACGCCTCCTTGGCCGTTCAGACCGTTCTGGGCAGGCAAGGCCTTCAAGTCTGTTTGGGCCGCAGAGAGGACTTGGTGGCACAAGGGGCTAACACGGTATTCTGAGTCAACGGATGGGCTGGGGAGAGGAGCTGCAGGGTCCAGGCTGCTCGGCAGAGGCATCATGTTCTGACTGGCAAAAGCTACCGTCCTGTAACAAAAGGAACAGAGTGGGGCCATGCAGTCACCACAGTCTACTGACCTCCAGCTCTGCTTTCCTAGAGAGATGAGCCAAAGCAGGGCTGAGGGAACACTGCTCACTCCTGCTACTTAAAAAAATTTTTTTATTAATTTGGCTGCATTGGATCTTAGTTGCGGTCTCTCCAGGCTGTGGTTTGCAGGTTTAGTTGCTCCCCGACATGTAAGATCTTAGTAGGATCTTACTTCCCCGAGTAGGGATTGAACCCTTGTACTCTGCAATGCAAGGCAGACTCTCAACCACTAGACCACCAGGGAAGTCCCCCACGCCCACTATTAAAGTGGGCTCCCTGAGATCATGAGCTAACCCCAGAAGCAGACAACCACGTATTATACCTGGATGGATGCTTTGCAACGGGATAGGGGCTTTCAGAGGTTCCCCTCCGCCTCTCCCACAGCCAGTAGTCATTGGCTGCCCAGCAAGTACCCCTTCCCAGGCACACAGATGCTATAATGACCAGCAGAATATGGTAACAATTTTACATCATCATTCTTTAACAGGAGCTACTCTTAGCCCCCTCTCCGACCATGAGGGAGGAACACTTGAGCCCAGAGGCTCATCCAACTACGGAAGGCCACCCAGTGGGGTCTGCACATGGAGTCCTTGAGAGATGCCGGGCAGATAACAGAGACGAGGCCAGATGCTGATTTAAAGGGCACATCCTGTTTACCTCACGTTCACTGTGAGATAAATGAAGTAAGCAGCGAGCGGGGAAGTAAATGTATTTACAGAATTATTCTCTGTCATTCTCGTCCCATTCCACTCTGTATTACTACAGAATTTTCAAACAGCACACATTCACATTGGGCTTCCTGGTGAGCTCAGCTGCTAAAGAATCTGCCTGCAATGCAGGACATGCCATTCGATTCCTGGGTCAGCAAGCTCCCCTGGAGAAGGGACAGCCTACCCACTCAAGTGTTCTTGGGCTTCCCTCGTGGCTCAGATGGTAAGGAATCTGCAGTTCAGGAGACATGGGTTCGATCCCTGGGTTGGGAAGATCTCCTGGAGGAGGGCATGGCAACCCACTCCAGTATTCTTGCCTGGAGAATCCCCATGGACAGAGGAGTCTGACGGGCTGCAGTCCATGGGGTCACAAAGAGTCAGATATGACTGAGTGACTAAGCACAGCACAGCACACGTTCAAATTAAGTTGTGCTGACTCACTGTCTTATACTGATTTGCATTTCTTTCCATCGCCAGCTGACACGGCTTGGACTGGCACCACAGCAGAGCAGAAAGACTGGGAATGCTCTATTCTGCAATGTCCTAATCTGCAGTCCTTCTCTAATTCCAACCCTACCTGCTCAAAGCAGCCTGAATGGTCTCCAGTGAATCTACAGGAACCCTTTACTGTCCATTTGATAAATCTAAGCTCTACGCCTTGGCTTTCAGAGCATTCTGCCAACTTGACCTACTCACCTCCAACACCCCAAGCTCTTCTTCTATCTTATTTGGACAAATCACTATGGCTTACTTCCCATCCACTCCCTGACTCTGGCTCAACAGTTTTTTTTCCTCCCTTGTCTGTCATCATAAACCTTTTCTGTTCTCTCTTCAGCATTTCCTCTGTTTCCTCTGATAATATGTGATTTCCTTCAAAATCAAACCCCAAATCTGATTCAGATAGTGTAGGTTCTTTCACTTACTAACTCTGTGACTTTGGGTGAGTTACTTAATCTCTCAGGATGTCAGCTGCCTCCCTGTAAATTAGGATAATAGCACCAACATCAAAAGGTTGTTGTTGTAATTAGATAAGATAATATACATAAAACTTTAAGAATAGTACCCGGTAGTTCATAAATGACATTAGTTAGGATAATGACAAAGTGATTCATGGGACTATGATATGTCATTTCTGTCACATTAGTAGTGACTTGTCTTTTTATTTTTCCTTGTAAGCCTTCATAGCCTAGGGGATACATTTTTCATAAAAATTTTCAATTTTGGGTCCCAGATGCCAAATCCTGCACAGTGTTGGGCACAAGGGGGAAACTTACAAAATCCTTAATAAACAAATGGCTGATTTTTGAGCAGGACTGCTAGAGTTTACCTTTCGATGGGTGGCATTTCAATTCAGTCACAGTTAAAACTAGGACAGAAACTACTTACTCTGAGTTGTCTTCCATTTTCTGTCTGGAGACAGCTGCCAGACTTCCAATTTCCAAGGAGTAGACTCCTAATCCGAAAAAGGAAAACAAAGTTCTACCAAATACAGCAAGGGACTTATAACAGCAGTTATATACAGCAGGGTTCATTATTCACAGCTCAAGGATTATAAGACTATCTCAAATCCATCCTGGTTTTGATTCAGAGAGAGACATGTCCAGAAGCTAGCTCTAAGTGGTGAATGTAGGTCTCATTAAAAATTAGTAAGAAAACAAAACAAAGCAAGTATTGCTTTATAAATCTGGTGAATTGCTGAGATGCATCAAACAGGTCAACCATGGCAAACCAAGTAATCTTCAATCCTCAAGGCCAACGAGAATCAATTTCAGGCTGAGGGCCATGTGTATACCCTGTGAACTCACCATCTCATGCAGAGCCTACAGTCAGCTCACTAAAACGTCACTGCACGGGCAGGGCTACCATTACATGGTGACTGATAGACGCTGTGGGTAAGTAAAGGCAGATACCTTGTTTTTGTCTGTAAGGGCTGCTGGGTTCTGAGTTCACTTTCCTCTGTGTCCTCTCGGAAGCCTGCTCTGAGTTAAAAGAGCTGTGTCGAGCAAGCTTCTGTTTTGCACAGAACTGAACGTGGCCATATATTTCTTTTTTCAATTCTGGTAGGACAGGTGTAGAAACATCCACGAGATCATCATCTAAATAAATAAGACAACTGGTAGTGTTGTTATACAGCTATAATTCAGGGTAATTTCAGCCTTTTTAAGATATGGCTTTGAGAACCTCTCAAAATGGAGCTACCTATAAATTAAAAATGAAAACAAAGGAATTTCATGAACCCTGTCTCAAACCCCAATTTCTTTCAGTGTACTAATCTTTTAAATAAGTTAGTGACTTTAAAGACTGAATCCATATATATTCTAAAATTATCTAAACTGCAATAAAAGTAGAGCAGGATGTTCTGTAACCCAAATTAGAATGCACCTGACATTTCAGATGCTTTCTTTGGGCAGAGATATCGAAGGAAAACCCAATCGTACTCAGCCCAACATGAATATTTAGAGATTTTAACATTAATTGAGATTGGCCTCTTATGCCACAGTCCCAGGGCAATGAGTATAAGAATCTCTATTTCCTATTATTATGCTTTATTATTTCTTTCCTATGCAGCAGGAAGCTCAGTTACTAAGTGACCAAAGGCATAAGGTCAGCAGACACCTCATGGTTGAAATGCTGCAGAACAGTGAGGGTATTAGAAGACTGGGCTTTGAGGCCAATTTTATGCTTAAATAAGCCTCTGTGAAATCAGGACAGAAATCTCTATATAGAACCAGGTCTATGTTCTATAAAGAAATACTTACCATTGTTCAGATAGTCATGCCTACCCTGCTCATCTGTGCTATCTTTTTTAAGTTCAAGGGATGCACATTTTAATTGTAAGACGGATTTAATAAACTGAAAGGCCCAGCTAGACTTACATTTTTCTAAAATACGCAAATATTGAAAAAGAAAACCACCTACGGTTTTCTTTTTCTTGTAATAAACCCCCAACAAATTCTCTCTTTAGAAAATCAGAAGTTATAGAATCAACTAGAAGAAAGTGGGTCAAGACAGTATTATTTACCCTCCTTCCTGAAAGAAATAAAATACTGAACTAAGTATATAAAACAATGGTTCTCAAGATGCTGGACACTAGGCCACGAAGGACGGTGATCCACTAGAGACAGGGCCTGAAAAGAGGCTTTGATTAGCCCAGCTTACTGCCTGGGCAACACTTCCAGGCTAAGGGGCAGAGAAGGAGCTCTAGGCAGAGCCTGCAGGTCTGGGGATGCAGCTGGGGGACCTGGAAAGTCAAGGCAGCTAGCGCTGGTGGGGCAGGGTACTGAAGAGCACAGCCAAGCAGAAGGAATGCTGGAGGTCTCAGAGGGTCCTCCTTGGTAGAGCTGCCCTTCAGCAGTCACAGGAGATCGGTTTCCAGTCCCCACATGGATAGTTGAGCATCTCACCTAAGATGCTCAAGACTCCTACATAAAATGGCATAGATTTAATCCTGTGTAGATACTGAGTAAACTTTTGTAGGCACTATATACTAAATCATCTCTAGATTACTGTAGTACCTAATACAATGTAAATGCTATCTCAGTAGCTGCCAGTGTGCAGCAAATTTTGAGTTCTGATTTCTGGAACTTTCTGTATTTTTAAAAAAATACTTTGATCCATCATTGGTTGACTCTACAGATATGGAACCTACAGAGAGTCAAAGGGCTGACTGTATTCAGTGGAGTACTCATGCATGGGCGGAAACTCCCCAAGGCCAAGGAAAGAGCCCTCAAAAGGAGTAGACAGAACAGTGTCTGCACTCAGACAGAGCTGAGAACAGTGCTGACTGCCAATAGATGCAGTGGGAAAAAAATCTCATACTTCATGGTCTTTGGTTAGAATGCTAAAGAGGGTGTTGCCTCAGTAGTGGGGACAGTGTACTCAAGACTAATTGCTGATAGGGTGGGTTCTGCCTGCTGCTGCTGCTAAGTAGCTTCAGCTGTGTCCGACTGTGCAACCCCAGAGACGGCAGCCCACCAGGCTCCCCCGTCCTTGGGATTCTCCAGGCAAGAGTACTGGAGTGGGTTGCCATTTCCTTCTGCAATGCATGAAAGTGAAAAGTGAAAGTGAAGTCGCTCAGTCGTGTCTGACTCTTAGCGACCCCATGGACTGCAACCCACCAGGCTCCTCCATCCATGGGATTTTCCAGGCAAGAGTACTGGAGTGGGGTGCCATTCTGCCTAACAAAGGTTAAAAGCAAGAGCCGAAAGGATAACTGTTTCCAAGTAACTTTGCTGTATCAGAGAACAAAGCTCAAGAACATTTTTAGGAAGAGAGAATTATTTAGCACATAACAATTTATAATTCTCAGTGTACATATAATGGCATACAATTGGGCTTCCCAGGTGGCTTGAGGGTAACGAACCAACCTGCCAATGCAGGAGGCATAGAAGATGCATGTTCCATCCTGGGGTTGGGAAGGTCCCCTGGAGGAGAGCATGTACTCTTGCCTAGAGAATCCCATGGACAGAGGAGCCCAGTGGGTGCAGTCCACAGGGTTGTGCAGAGTTGGGACACGACTGAAGTAACTTAGCACACACGCATGGCATACAGTCAAAAATTACATTATACACAAAGAAGCAGGGAATTATAACCCACAATGAGCAGAAAAATTAGTTGAAATGGACCTCAAAGTGACATAGATGATAGAATTAGTAGACAAGCACATTAAAATAGATATTATGATTGTATTCCGTGAACTCAAGAAATTGAACATGTTAAGTGGAGACATCAAAACTACAAAGGCCCAGGATTCCCTGGTGGTCCAGTGGTTAAAATCCCACCTTGCAATGCTAGAGACACTGGTTAGAGCCCTGAAGATCCCACAGGCCACAGAGCAACTGAGCCTATGTGCCACAACTACCGAGCCTGCGTACCCTAGAGCCCACGTTCTGGAACAAGAAGCCGTTGCAGTGAGAAGCCTGTGCTCTGCAGTGAAGACCCAGCACAGCCACAAAACAGAACATTTAAAATAATTTATACAGGTCCAAGTCAAACTTCTAGCAATTAAAACTACAATGCTGAAGGTGGAAAAACACCATGGGTGGAATGCATGGCAGTTTAGAAAAAAATTCATGCATGCAGAAAAAAACTGTGAACTTAAAGAGCAATAAACACTATCCGAAGTGACAGAAAAGAGACAAAGAAATGAACAAAACATCAATGAACTGTAGGACCACTTCAAACAGCCAAACATGAGTGTAACTAGAGTTGCCAAAGGACAGAAGGGGAAAGGAGAAATAATGACCAAAAATTCACCAAACTTGATGAAAAGTTTAAATCCAGAGATCCAATGAAGCGCAACAAATCGAAGTAAGAGACACCGAGAAAACTGTAACAACCCACGCATGATCAAATTGTTTAAAACCAGTCACAAAGAAATATGAAAAGTAACCGAGAAAAAGGAAGACACATTACATGTGGAAAAACAGGATGATGGGAGAGTTCCTGTCACAAACAATGCAAGCTTGAAGACAGTGGAACCAGTCCTTTAAAGTACCAAAAGGAAAAAAACCTCCAACCTAGAATCCTTACCCAAGGGAAATATTTTTCAAAAACACAGGTGAGATAAAGACGTTCTTAGACATACAACAACTGGAAGATTCCACCACTGGCTGACCTGCACTCTAAGAAGTGTTCAAGCCCATCAAAAGCAGACAAATGATACCAAGATGCTTGGATTGAACAGCACCGGGGGGAAACACGAAGTAAAACAAGTGATGCCTCTACACACCCATTGGAACAGCTAGAACCAAGGCTGACCTAGAGCTCTCATATACCACTGGTGGAACGTAAAATGTTACAGCTACTTTGGAAAACAGCTTGGGAGTTTCTTAAAACCTTCAACATCCACCTATCGTGTGATGCACCTATTCTCCTAGATATGAATCAAGAGAAATGAAAGCATATTTGCATATAAAGACATGTACATGAATAGCCACTGCAGCTTTGTTTGCTGTTGTTCAGTCACTCAGTCGTGTCTGACTCTGCCATCCACGAACCGCAGCACGCCAGGCTTCCCTGTCCTTGACTGTCTCCTGGGGTTTGCTCAAACTCATGTGCACCGAGTCACTGATGTCATCCAACCATCTCCTCCTCTGTCACCCCCTTCTCCTCCTACCCGCCAGCCTTCCCAGCATCAGGGTCTTTTCCAACGAGTCAGCTGTTTGTAATAGCTCTAGATTGAAAATAATTCAAAAGTCCACTTTTAAGTGCATGAATAAAGAATAGTATATCCATTAAAAAATAAAATATAAAAAAATTAAAAAAAAGAGAATAGTATATCCATACAGTGAATACTCCTCAGCAATAAAAAGGAATACACCATTGATACACACTACCATGCAATTAATCTCAAAATAATTATGCTGAATCAAAGAAGTCTGATAAAAAGAGTACTCACACTACAGCTGATTGTCATTATTTGTGGTAAAGCTCTATAAAGTCACCATGAAGACTGAAATTAGTCAATACTGAACCATCACTCCCAAAGGAAATACAGGGTTAGTTTTCTGCAAGTCTCTGGTCAAAACATTTTTATAAACTGATTAGTACATAACCCTGTTTCATGAGTCTGTTTAAGACACATTTAGAACATCTTGTTGATCCATTAGCACTGCACTCAGTCAAAATCACTGGAACTCATGCCTGAACTAAGTTCCTCTGCTAAGTTGCTTCAGTCGTGTCCGACTCTGTGCGACCCCATAGACGGCAGCCCACCAGGCTCCCCCGTCCCTGGGATTCTCCAGGCAAGAACACTGGAGTGGGTTACCATTTCCTCAATGCATGAAAATGAAAAGTGAAAGTGAAGCCGCTCAGGCGTGTCCGACCCTCAGCGACCCCATGGACTGCAGCCTTCCAGGCTCCTCCGTCCATAGGATTTTCCAGGCAAGAGTACTGGAGTGGGGTGCCATTGCCTTCTCCAAAGTTCCTCTAACGCGTGTATTTTCTCTGTAAGACACAGCACAGCCTTCATGCACTTAGAAACACTAGACGGCATTTCAGTATGACACTTGTGGACAATTTCAAACAGCAAGATCACCAACACAAACCACAAAAACGTGAAAACGCAGCACTAAAAAGACCATGAAAAGGATGCTTGTTTACAGTGTGAGTCAAAAGAAACAAGTGTGGGAAACAACAAGGTTGCCTTGTCTGACCTCAGCTGGGAGCACACGCCATGGCAAATGAAAGCTTTTGCCACTCTGCAATCTGTGAATGACTCAGAAAATGCTGTGGGTATTGATTCTGGAGTTTCAAATAAATTTTCGTGAGTTGGTAAATTCGCAAATACGGAATCTGCCAATAATAAGCACTGACTGTGTTTGATTCACTTATTAGACATTTCAGAAGATACACGTCTCGAGTGAAGGAAAGCAGATCACTGGTTGCTGGGAGTGGGGAAAGGGAGGGAGGTATTCAAAGGAACAGAAAGAGGCTTTAGAGGGTGATGGGTTAACTACCTTGGTTGCAGTGATTATTCACTGAGGCTTACGATGCAGAACTTATCAAACTATAACTTTAACCACTGTGCTGTTTATTGAATGTCATGATACTGCAATAAAGCTGTTAAAAGGAAGGAAAGGTCCTTATGGTGGGGAAGGAAAAGAGTAAAGAGGTGGATTGCTAATTGAGGGGTCAAGGGGAGTGAATTAAGAAATCAAAGGTAACTTGATGTTCCAAGTTTAATTGTTGGGCTCGTGACAATTGTGCTGTCAGTAACGGAAATAGGGAATATAGAAGGAGGACCAGGTTTCTGAAGGATAGAGGAAGAAAGTGCAATTTGAGGTTCCTGATCTAGTGCCAAGTCCCCTCTCCCATGACACATCAGAGCGCTCCCAGGGGCCGACCCACTGGTTACATAAATCCACAAACTCCTCGACTTCTCAACACCAGCTCACTTCTCTGGCTATCTTGTTTTCCTCAGTGACACCACCAACTTTGAATCCCTCCTCTCTTTCAATCTCTTTATCTAAAGACCCCTTGTCACTTCTGCCCACTAGTACAGATTTCTTGGCTAACTTTTGAGGCCTTCCAAAATGTGGTCCCAAATGATCACCTTTACTTCTCATTATTCCTATCCTAGGTCCTCCACTTAAGTCAGGATGCCTGAGTTCTCTGACACAAGCCAGATATGTTCTTAGGTATCTGTTCCTTCAACTGAAAAAAAAAAGCTCTCCATCCGTCCAAAACCTAACAGTCCATCAGAACTTAATCCATATCATCTCTGAATTCCTACAGAGCCAGTATTATCATATGCAGTGCTTAAGAGTTCTCTGATTTTCAAAGGTATATTAATTATACACCTTCAGTAGAAGCTCATTAACCAACTGAAGTAGATAAGGCACTGGTCTGGATGCTAGAGTTTAATTAAAGGCGAATAAAAACTGTGTCTGCCTCAAATGTGTACAGCAGGGACAATACCATGATATCATCCCCAGGTATAATGGCAAGATACTAAATTACAATCCTTCCGATGAGATACTTCTTGCTCGGGGTGACTGGGGAAAACTTCATGCAAGAGCTGACATGTGAGCCAGACTGAAGGCTGAGTAGAATATTTTATGTTGAAACGGGGAAGAGAGCTTCACTGGTGAAAACCCAAGGATAAGCCAAAAACAGGAGTAGAAAGTGGCAAAGTTGTACATTTCATACTGGCAGGGACTCTATCATAAATGTCTCTTTGGGTTTTCCTCGGTGTTACTAAAGGCAACCCTCAGAGATATTGTGGGTTTGGTTCTAGGCCACTGCAATAAAACGAGTCACATGAATTTTTTTGTTTTCCAGTGCATATAAAAGGTAGGTTTATGCTATACTGTGTTGTGCAATAGCGTCATATCTAAATAATGTACACACCTAAGTTAAAAGACACATCATTGCTAAAAAATACTAAGCATCACCTGATAACACACAGTTGCCACAAATGTTCAATTTGTGAAAAATGCATCACCTGCTCAGTGCAATAGAATGAACTGCCTGCATAGTTCACATGCAGTAAGGACTTGCTGAGTTAATCATACTTGGTTCTAAGTGGCTTCATCTAGTTTCTAAGTGAATAATGTGTTACGAAGTGAGGTAGAGAGCTATATCTTTTATAAGCCTGGGCTAAGTGCGAGAATTTATACTACTAAGACTAAAATTGGAAGGGCAATTTAAAAATAACTTTAATGGCTTTTTTCCTGGCAGTATAGCTATACATATGTAGCTGGTACAGAAAGATCCAGTCCCCAGTTGCACAAATACTACCTGTAAAATAAGTAGAAGATAATACCCTCTTTTGCTCTAATTTAGTAAAATTATGACATTTGCGACTTTTTAAATAAATTACAGAAAAGGTGTTCATTACATCCATCCTATGTTTAAGTGTCATCTTACCACCTATGAGTTTTGTGACAGTAACTGATATAATTTTTACATTATCTGGAATTTCAAAGAAAAACAATGTTTTATTCTGCTAATGCAGAACAACCAGAGATCATAAAAAGTGTCATTTAAAAAAAAAAAAAAAACTTGTTAAAATGAAGCATTATTTTTAATCCTTAGGCCCAAACTTCCAGGAACTTTGGAATGAAATTAAAAAAAAGCCAACGAGCTGTAATTTAATAGCTTCAGAAACTGCCAGGTTCTAAGCTCTCTGTGTGTGAGCCGCCAGCACAACCACTTGGAGGCTAAGGCTCACTGTTCCCAGACTGGCGGCATGAGTCTAATTTTGAATGTGACGTGGGTGATGGGAGATGAAGGGGAAGATTAATCTCACAGTGTGGTAGGTGTTACGCTTTGAAAAAGCAACTGGGGGTTATACATCAGATGGTCCCGAGCAACAGCGCCTTACCTGTGGAGCTGAAATCCACAGGGCCGATCCACTTGAAGGCAGGTTTCCGGCCTCGATCTTCCGTGACGTGCACTTTCTTTATCAGCATCAAGCTGGTCAGCACATTGGCTATGTCATAGAGGCGTCGTACCTTTGCTTGAAGACATAAAAAACAACTGTGGTCACACCATACCTCGGTCCGGGACGTCACGACCTTTTAGTTTGTGTGATGGGTCACTTTCTCAGCCACCAAAGAAGCCTCCAGCAGAGAGCAGTGGGGGAGCATGAGAGGCCAGTGACTCCCGCGTGAAATCACTAAGGATTTCAGTGTCTGATCATCTCACTCAGCGAAGGTCAGTGTGTCCTTCTGCTTTCACAGCTTCACGCTTCGTACCAGAGGCACCTGGTGACAAGCTGGGATCACTGTGATTGCAAAAACACCGAGGGAGGCAAACGGGCTGTAATTAAAGGTGTAGGAAATGTCATTCTGATCCACGGCTTGTCAGAAGCTTGCCTGGAGTCTCTCCCTGCAAGACACGGTGGCACCTGCTCTCCCAGGCAGCTGGGCTGTGACAGTGACAGGGGTTCCCTGGAGCTTCCGGCGAGGCTGCATTGCCGGGCACACAGACTGTCCAGGGCTCGAGGTCACGAGGTATGACTGCTGAAGACAGTCAGCGCCTCGGCTCAAACCCTGGTGGACACCCAGTGGGGGAGGGCTGGGTGGGCATTCCCTGAGTCTGAGAGGTCCAGGGAGAGATATTTGAAAACACATGCACTGGAGGAGAAATTCAGAGGGGTGGGCGGTAACACATTAGGTGGGCAGGACGATGCCCACAAAGTAAGCTGTATCCAAGAAGTCAACTTACAGGAGGAAAGCCACTTGAATTCAGGGCTAGGATAAGCCAAGGGCTCTGATTATGGGCCTGAATCATCAAGCTTTCACTCCAGATGCAATATTCTTCCCAATCCTGATAGAACTGGATTTTATCTAGCCATTTCTCCCACAGGGTGGCTATACTTCCAGCTGGAAACAAACAAAAGCTAGCGAATGCTGAATTCAGGGTTTCCAGGGCTTGAATGAGCTACCAGCAGCCAGGGCCTCTGGCTCAGGACCCAGGCTTGACGGAAGAGAAGATGTTCTGGGTGTGAAACTCGAAACACTCTCTTGTCCAGCATCCACGTCCCACCGCGCCCCCCTCCCCTCCCCTGCTGTTCTTCTGGTTCTTACCTGTAGACAACTTTCATGTCCACATCAGAAGAGTATGCGGGGGGTGAGGAGAAAAGGGAGAGAAAACTCAGACATTCCATCTGGGATGCAGCGATACCAAAGAGAAATTCAAAGCCTCTCACACCCTCCCTGACCTGCATGTGTGGGATGCCATTCTGCCTCCAGCAACCACTCTGCCAAGGAAAAGGCATCAGGCAGAACTTTCACAGGAATTCTAGTATGTGATCAGCTTACCTCTTACAGCACCAAGAAGCTTAAAGAAGGCAAGAAGGAGAGCACATCTCAACAAAATAATTTAAAAAAAAATTATCTCCAAGGCTGCAAACATCATGTGAAACCCCACCCTTTCTGTGCTGCTAAGTGGATTTAAGTGAAGATGCTTACTTTTAAATTTACTATGGTCTGGCATATCTTGGCTTTCCTCTATCAGTATTTTGGCAGCCACATCAAGAGTAACAATCTTGGTTTTGGAGACCAGGAACAGCATGACAAACTTCTGGCTCATAATTTTCAGAGACTTGTCTTTCCGACTGTTTGCAGATGCTACAAAGGGAATGAAACGAAAGCATCAAAACATATAATCTACCACAAGAAAGACTGTACTTGTACTTTGGCAGTCCTATCTAACTCTATCAGCAGATGGAAAGATCACTTTTGATCACCACTTGGCCACACATCACAAAAAGATGGTTCATAAAGAAATAAGATAGATTTTTTGGGGGGTCCTAAAATTATTCTATAGTTGGTATAAATTCTGCAATGCTTTACACTCACACTCCACTGAATAGAATCTATGAAGCAATTTTGGAAAAGATTAAAGTAGAAGAGTGAAAGGATAGAGTGGGGATCTGGAACTGTTTTCAGAACATCAGCTCTTCCCTCAAAGGCAAGGACTCCACTTGTATTTCTCTGAGCCCACAAGAACTAGAATACACCATCCACATAGGAGGTGCTCACCTCTTCCACTGCATTTTGGAAATAAGTAAAGAAATAAACAATAAGTAAGTAAGAGACACTGCTTAGATGTGTGTTGCCATAGATGACAGGCAAATCATCCCCGATAGATGGCTGTCTCCTCTGGTTATTCGGATAAAGACTGGTTCAGAGGGTGAAATTAAAGGCATGAGGTAGTGAATGGAATGAAAGTCAGGCCCACCCGTCCATATCTATTTCTTATATTTGCAAGTGAAACATAAGGAATATTTGCACTTTATCATCTTAGCAAGGAGGATTAGGGTGAGAATAAAGATCAAAGAGGGACAGCATACATAGGAGCTAGGAAAGGGAAGAACAATGCAATACAATATAAGTAAAAAAAAATTCAGTATCAAACGAAAGGCTGTCTGTCTTCCTAATCAGCATTTTCTGCAAATTGGGTTCTTTTCTAAGTCATCCACTCCAATATACAATTGAACAAATAGAATCTTTTGAAGACAGAAATTCTTTCCAAGTAAATTTTCCTTAAAGGCTCACAAAGAGGAAGCAGCGTGGGACTGTCAGTCTGAAACTGGAAGGCCATTCGCCACCTATGATCCAAACACACCAGATACCAAGTGAGACCGCCGCTACACAGGTTTCCCGTGAGGTGGAGTGGGCAGCCCAGGTGGGAGCCATCTGTCTGCCCATCTTCATGAGGGAGACCGGGAGGCCACATGCCTCCAGGGTGGCCCATCTGGCCCTCCCCATCTTCAGAAGAGACCGGTGTGGGCCCAGGGGACTCACAGGAGGGACAGTCTGGTTCAGGGAAATCCAGTAACTGTGGATCTTGGGAATCGGGACAACCATCTCTTCTGCGTTCTCCGACTTTATGATCTATCAGGTTGAGCTCTTTCTGCTGGAGGTGTGCCATCTGCTCCTCGTATTTCTGCTTTTCTCCTAATCTCTGGAGGTTCCTTAGGGTTTTCGGCAGGCTGTGCCTACCATGCCAGCTGTACTGATTCTTGGCCACCCGGCTGACCAGATGCAGTGACTCCAGCACGTTTACAATGTCATAGATGCGTCTCCTTTCAACGCCTGTTTGAAAAATAGAAGCCGACCATTGTCATGCTGAAGAACATTTTTCTAATTTTTTTTTTTTTTAGCACTGCATGGCAGGCTGAACTTCCCCGATCTGGGATCAAACCTGGGCCCCCTGCAGTGGAAGGGCAGAATCTTAACCACTGGACCACCAGGGAAGCCCCGAAGAACACTTAAGAGTATAAAGTCCATGAAGGCTTGGGCCTTGTCTGTGAACTATTCTGTGTGATGCTTTGCCCAGCAAATATAATTGCTCAACAAATTCATCCTATGAGAATGCAAGCAACAGAAATTATTTTTCTTTTTTCTTCTTGGGATCCAACTCTTGATAAGATCTAGGGTGAACATCCACCTTGAGATGGATGATAGTTCCATCTGTATTACATAAATAGTAGAGCAACTTTTCTTTGAACCTGTTAGGCAAACCACATGAACATTTCAACATGTTAAAACTGGTGGGATTGAGCAATCTGCATCACAGTAATAAAGGCTTGATGAAGATTGGACGGTTGATTTTGACTTGTAGCTAGTCCTAAGTATACAGACTATAAAGCTGTGTCCAATAACTGTAACCTCATTATCGGACCATACTCTCCTTCCTGGAGTTTGAACGATGTGAAAAAATTGTCCTATTAATTCTTGTAATGGCCAGTAGGGAAAACAGATGGTAAATATTCTTTCCTATTTTGGGCTGGAAACTTAGGAGTCAAGAGCTTGGGCACCCTTCTCAGGTTGCAGGAGGAAGCGAGGGCCAGGGCTGGAGCACACAGACCTCCGTGTGCTCGTCACAGCCACGGACAATTCTCCCTGTGCTCTCACGCACCATGTCCTGCCACACAGCCCGTCAGTAAAGCACAGGAAGTCCTGCACAGGCTGACCATCCAGTTCATGGATTCCCTGCCCACTTATGCCACACTCCTAAAGAGCCAGGATTATGAGCAGTCTATTGAATTTACTAAAAATATTTTCATGGGTTAAGTGTGGGGTCTTCAGGGTCAGACTGCCTGGACTGGAATCCCTGCACTATCCCTTACTAGTTGGGTGACCTGGGTAGTTACTTACTCTTTCTGTGCCTGGGTATTTATCTCATAAAATGAGGAGGATTCAGTGCAACAATAAACTTAAAGGGATTCTGATAGGTGTGAATTTATCTGCTCTTTGTATATGATTTTGTAAGTACTTTCTGTGTGGTGTGGGAGATACCTAAAATTCCTGCTGGCATTCAAGGTGACAGTAGAAACAGATTTTTTAAACCTCGCATCTGTGTCTCATCCTGTTATGCAATAGACACTTAGGCTTTTGGGACTCACTGGCCCTTCTTGCTCTCGCCTAAGTATCCATAACAAATGCTGCCAGGCATCTCCAAGCAAAAGGGCCCAGCAACAAAAATGCCTTCTTCCCCTTCGCTTGCCAACAGCTGTTGTATAATCAGAGCAGACTCAGTGTATGCAGCTCTTGGCTTTCCAAAGACTTAACACGAGAAATAGACCAGATTACAAGAATACTGTGGAGCTGAGAGGAAGTGCTATCCCTGCTTGAAGAGGCATTTCACAGTCAATCAGAACATTTAGGCTCATGACCCAGAAAGGCTCTTCACTCTCCAAAAGCTCTGGCTCTGCTGCCAGATGCCTGCTGGAAGGTGCTGGCAGGAGCAGTCAGCAGCCCCTTGTCCAGATCTGCCTGGGCCCTGGTTCCAGTCTGTTTCCATATATTAACACATCTCGTTTAGAGCATAACTCGCCATAAACCTTCCCATTAGAAATGTCATGTGAATGCAACTGAGACATCCCAGGGCCAGCCATATGCCCGACTGTTTTGTTATTTTGTATTAGATAGGAGCCGTTAAGTCTCCATCTAGTGGCTAGACATCCCAAGAAATAAAGGAAGAAATAAGAATTAAAAGGACGATTCGGACCACTTAAGACAATAAGATGCCGCTTGGCATGCACAGTAATAGGTGTGCTGCCTGACTGATCACTCACTTTTGCAACCTGGATTGAGTTTAACTGTCCACTGGCTGGGCACATCTAAAAGTCCCATTTCACAGGCCTCAAGTCCTGCAGGTTGCTCTGTCAGGAAGATTCTCTGACCTTCTTTTTCTTCTGTCTTCAAGGCGATCCTATTCATCCTAGTCATGGTGTTGGTTATGCCCTTGAGCATTTACTCATTGTTACCACGCTTCCCTTAGGCCCCACAGAGCTCATCAAGAGCATCTCGGCCCAGTAAATTTTCCTAGGCTGTGTAATTTTCCATTTACTAAAGTCATTCCCAGTTCTTTAACTTCTTACCTGTAATATCAGTATCAAATCTACATGAGACCAGAAACTGGGAAACAATGCAATTTGAATGCTCTGCAGATCCTTGGTTAAAATCTGGTCTTACAGCTTGTGACCTGGGATAGAGCCAGGAGTTTAGATTCAATCAAGGAGATGGTTACCCTGGACATAGCTTCTAGGAAGGGACCCCATCTTATCTCACATGAAGAGATGGAAAGTTCATTTGGCAGGCCTGGGAAATCATGACACAGTAGGAAGTTTTTGCAAAAGCCTTGGCATTCTGCTCTAGATGGTTATACAGGAGACCTACAGCCCTGTCCTCCCTGGGACCTGTAAGGCAGCCTTCCAACATCTAATCTTTTTTCTTCTGCTTTGATATCAGCAAGATCTCTTGATAAAGGATGGGTGTATAGAGGAACCCCAATGAGAAAGACATTGTATGATCTGTTCTTTTACCCTCAGCCTCTTCGGACTAGTTTCTAGGACCCAGTGCCTCAGCTATGTCTACACCAAGCTTCTGTCCAGCTGGCTCACATCTCATTTCATTGCTACCAAAGCCAGAATACTGTATGCTATTCCTGGGTTATAAAACAGCTTCCCTGTCAAAGCCCTCTGCTTCCTCTTCCTGGCTGTACAGGTTGACAGGACAGCTTGAGAATTATGGAAGTGGGCAAGGGGAACCTCTCATAACAGCTGAGTAGAAACAGTTCCATGGAGCAATAAGTTACTAAGCCAGGCCCTGAGCTGGGCATGTTACTGACATGATCTGTAACTTTTCTAAGCTTCTGTAAGGGAGGTGCTATGGTTTCTATGCTATGACTGAGAAAAGATTAATTAACTTTTTAAATCTCTCTCAGCCTATACATTAGAAACCTGGGCTTCAAATCCAGTTCTGTCTTACCCAAAGTCCAGCCCATGGTCTTCTAATCACAACCACTGGCTCCTCATTACTTCAATTTCCAGCAAATCTTTTTAATCATCCGTTTGAATAATTTAGATTGGCAAGGATCAACTGAGTCACATTCTTTGGGCTATGGGAAGATACAGAACTAATAAACCAACTAAAAATATAATCTATCATAAAGCCTTGCATGCGTGCATGTTAGGTTGCTTCAGTTGTGTCTGACTCTTTGTGACCTGAAGGACCACCCAGGCTCCTCTGTCCATGGGATTCTCCAGGCAAGAATCCTGCAGTGGGTGGCCATGCCCTCCTCCAGGCTCATAAAGCCTACTGGGTTGACTTCTTTGAGACTTTTTTTCCTTCTCCTATATGTAAATTGTCCTAATTTGTTAAGGTGACACTCTGACATCTTTAAATCATTGTGATTTCTACTTATTCACTGTCAACAGTATGTTCCTTGTGAAACTAACTGCAATCCATGTCCACTAGGAGTCTCTACTCGGACCAGTTGCCTGCATATTTATAGCCCAGACGCCACTGTACATGACACACGGTCACGCCATGTGAACGGATGTATTCCTCTTTGTTACAAGGCTTAGCTGTTTGAATTATATCCAGATGTGCTTTTTCTAGTTGGGCAGACTTGCTGTGAAGGTCACAGTACAGGGCTTCAAACCTAACTCTCTTGCTTTCAAATTTGGCTTTGTAACAGAAATAACAGCAGTTCTGAACTCTTAGAAGCATTAAAAAAAAAAATAAACAGCAGGATATTTCTAAAAATCTTTTGAGTCTGTCTGAAATAAGATAGAATTAAGGTATTAGCTATTAATTTGTAACGTGAGTCTTTTGCAAACACAGTTTTTGAGGTTAAAGAAACCAAATATTTGTTTGACCCTCAGGCCTGGAAAGCTCCCTGGAATTCTATGCGTAATGATTATGACACAAGAAAAGCTCTACCTGCTCCTCTGTCCTCACTCTTTTGGAGGGCCTGCTCTGTACTTAGTAGAGGAGGTGATCTGAAGCCTTTGGCTCACCCGAGGAATCGATTTCCCACCGTGACTGGAGACAGGTGACCCCATGATACATACCGAGACTGACAGCAACTTCATCCAGGGAGATGGTAGTTTTCTCAGTTGACAGAGGGTAACTTGGGTAGCGAGCGAGAAACTTCTGGCACAGGAGTCCTAAGCTTTTCTGCTTTCTGCTTGGCCTTTGCTTTTCAAACTCATCCACAGCACTGTCATCCACAGCATCAAGCTACAGAGGGCAGACAGGGGAGGCGGGAGATGTCACGGCTAACGTCCTGAAGGAGAGACTGCGTGGGTGGCATGGTGAGTTGAGGGCAGCATCCTCATCCTTACCACCCCAGATTCTAGTTAGAATACTCTTCCTAACCTTTTTTCTCAGCCTTTTACCTACTGCTTTTCTGAACTGAACTCTTCCTCCTTTGTGACTTGAGGCTGAGTCTCTGTGTGTGTGTTGGTTGCTCCGTCGTGTCTGACTCTGCAACCCCATGGACTGCAGCCCACCAGGCTACTCTGTCTGTGGAATTCTCCAGGCAAGAACACTGGAGTGGGTTCCCATTCCCGTCTTCAGAGGATCCTCCCGACCCAGGGATCAAACCCAGGTCTCCTGTATTGCAGGTAGATTCTTTACCATCTGAGCCACCAGGGAAGCCCTGAGGCTGAGTCTACTGATTAAATTAAAGAATGAACAATGCGATAATTTACAGGCTGCTACATCCTTGCTACTAGTGTGCTCATCAGGCTGTAGATCTGCATCAGCAGGAGCGTGTTAAGAGCTGTAGAAACCCCAGGCCTCCCCTCAGACCTGATGTATCAGAATCTATCTTTCCCTAAGCCCCCTGTAATCCCTGTTAACATGAAAATCTGCAACAGACTTGCCTACATTGTGTCACCAAGCTCTTATGTTTCACAATTTACCAAGAGCTGGCAGACTTGAGCTGCTAAGGACAGCTAAATCTTACTCTTCCTAACTCATTCTTATTTTAAGCATATTAAACGAGTGCCCTTGTCTTATCAACCACATTTGAAAAAGGCTCAATTTAAGTCCCAAGAAAGACTTTTTAAAAAAAGTATGCATATGCTGCTTGCTCAAGAGCTCTGGTTCCCCCAGGACAGGTAATTTAAAGATGACTTAATGTTAAGCACTAAACCAGTGAACTAAACATACATGGGAGAATGATAAAATTTCCCAAATCACAAATATTTAGATTATTATTAAATCAGAGTGAAAATTATAATTCATGGCAGCATTAAAAAACCCGAATTTCTTCATTAAATCAAAATTATTAAAATTTAAATAATAAATTAATATCATTGTTATTAATAACTAAAATAATTAAAACAATAATTTTAATTATCATAAAATTAATATCATGTCTTAAAAATTATCATTAAAAAACACATACTGGTAAAGAGAGAAAAAAAAAACTGAAGAAAACAAAAACGTTCATTATGAAAAATGAGACAGAGAATGAGAGTCCCACTTCAGCTGTAAATAAATAAAAGGAGTAAGTGGAATGGTGTTTTCAACTCAATAACAACCAAAAAGTTGACAGTTCTGTGACATTTTAATAATTAAGTTAAAAATTTTCCATTCTATGAAAGCCCTTAGGAGCACAGCCTGTATACCTGCAGAGAGTCTGTAAACACATCATCCTTGTTCTCAATGGGCCTGAACAGTTCTTTTTTCTTCTCTCGGTCTCTTATGTCTGGGCTGGCAGCGCTAATGAGGATCTTCAGGTTAGCGGTGGGCGTCCATGGTTCCACCTGCTGTCTGTCAACAAGCTTAACCGGAGTGATGGGATTTCTTTCTGGAGTGAAGATTTTTTGCTTCGATAAGTCAATTGGCTCATTTTTTATTGGCGTCTTTGGGGCCATCCTTGAGAGATCAACAAATATATTTTCCTAGTTAAAAAAAAAAAAAGACCTTTTAGCAAAAATGAGAAAGGGCAGGTATCAGGTAAGAGTGCAACTTGTTCCCATTATTCACTAAGACAATAAACTGCAAACAGACCATACGTTCAGGGCTGAAAAATATCAGGATAGGATAAAAGAAAATAAACAGAAGGATCTATGGGAATCAAAAGGCAGCTCCAATGAGAAACTGATTATAACTGGCTACTCCTTTTAAACTTTTTTTTTTTATAGTTTATCAGTTTTTATTTATTTTTTAAAATTAATTAATTAATTTTACTTTACAACATTGTATTGGTTTTGCCATACATTGACTTGAATCCGCCACGAGTGTACATGTGTTCCTCATCCTGAACCCCCCTCCCACCTCCCGCCCCATCCCATCCCTCTGGGTCATCCCAGTGCACCAGCCCTGAGCATCCAGTATCATGCATCAAACCTGGACTGGCGATTTTTCATGGCATCTCTGTGAAAGAAGGCATGAGTGTACCTATCACTGGTGGATGTTTGTAATAGTCGGGGGTGATAAGAACAGCCAGTGTGGGTTGAATCCATACTGCTTCTAAGTGACATATTTTTTAAACACTATTCACAAGTTTGCACTAACTAGTGAAGAGTGATTATGTTTTTGTTCAATGTTCGCCAGTGCTAACACAGCAGTTAATGGAAGGGCATCCACAGAAGGCCACATTTCAAACCACCCAGCAATGTATGGTCCCTCCCTAGAGTGGTGCTTCTCAAACTACCCTTGCTGAAGGACCAGTGCCTTTCACTTCCAAACTCCCGCAGACTGATACATGGTCTTCCTTCATAGGACCCACATGCAACTCCCATCACGTGACTCTCCCCTTGAGTTTGCCACTCAACCCAATTTATAGCTTGTCCAACAAGAAGAGACCACTGGTCACAGGCTTAGATGTTATAGGGGCAAGATCCAATTACTATAGAGGTTTCTAAATGCTAAACTCTCAAGTTCTGGTATTGATTTTTTGCAGCTTAATAGAAGTTTGTGGACTAGCACCTTCCCCCAGACCATACTTTAAATAAAATGTCTTAGCTAATTATAAGAAAAGATTAACGATGGGTCCATTAATCCATTAAGAAAAAGGACTGAGTACACAGCACTCACATTTGAAACTACAAGTTAGTTTCTGAAACAAATTTCTTTCCTGCAGAATAAGATTTGCCATTCAAAACCTTTCAGAAAAGATTCTGCTCTTCCCATAGCTGAATTCACCTCCAGGCAATTGTGCCTGACGTAATTAGCAAGGTGGGTGAGTTGCATATTTGATATTCCTGCACACAGTATCACTCTGTAGCTTATTGGATGCTTGGATCTTGGCTGAGAAGTGGTTTTAAAAAAGCGTTTTCCTATAAATGAGCAACACGTGAAAAGGGAAAACAGAATTGTTTCGGAGAAACTGGAATTCGTGGTAGCAGGCCATCTCTTGTTCCTTGGATCAGTGGAAGCTGCCAGCTAGCCATGGTGAGTGAGTTCTGTCCTAGGAAGGGAGTGGAGATGGGGGTGACAATTTCTCATACCACTGCAGCAGTAAGCGTCCAGCCTGTATCTCCTCAGATCTCTTAACAAGTCCCTACTAGTGTGCAATTCTGATGAATTCTCTACAGGGGAACTCTCAAGCGAAAGTACTGAGTGCATATTATGTGCTACAGACAATACCTGTTCCGTGCACGTTTTTTTTTTGGCTGCGCTGTCTCTTTGTTCTTATGCACGGGCTTTCTCTAGTTGCAGCGAGTGGGCTTCGCAGTGCAGTGGCCTCTCCTGCAGCAGAACACAGGCTCTAGAGCAGGTGGCCTTGGCAGCGTGGTGCACAGGTTCATCTGCCCTGTGGCCTGTGGAATCGTCCCGGATCAGGGATCGAACCCACGTCCCTGGCATTGGCAGGTGGATTCGTAACCACTGGACCACCAGGGAAGTCCTGTTTCATGCGCTTTACACCACTAACTCCTCATCTAATCCTCTAACCTGGGTACTATTATTTTTCAAGCCGACAGATGAAGAAACTGAGGCACACAGAGGGTACCTTGCCTGAGGTCACATACAAACTCACTCAGTATAAAAGTCACGGGTAGGGCAAGAAATAGCTGATAGCATTTTCCGAATTTCTGTGTCCCAGTTTCCGAAATTCTACGTCTAGAAATAAGCTTGTCTGGAGTATGAATTGGGATGGAGTTATCTTTTTCGCAGCTCCAGAGTACCCAGCAGGCCACTGATCCCCACAAGCATCTATGGAGAGGTGGCATGGGGAGCAGTTCTGCATGCAGGCTGGTAGGGCCAGCTCATCAGCAGGGTGAGTGCAGGCAACTTCCTTCTCCTCACTGTATTTTAATTCTCTCAACTGAAAACGAAGTTCATAAAAATACTGATCTCCAGTTATGACAATAGTTCCTGGCATATACTGAGCACTCAATACAAATTAGCTATTCTCTCTCCCTACTTTCCCGTTCTTTATTACTATCCATCCTTGAGCTCAGAGCTAATAGAACAAAGCACATCGTATTGCTATTTAACTTCCTGGGTGTATGTCTTGTCTCATTAATGAGACTGTGCACCTCTGGAGGTCAGGGAGCTACTTCCACATGTCTCATTCTTCACTATTTTTGGCACAATGCCTTGCCCCTCGTAGGTGCAAAAGGAACAACGGGCTTTGATTATCGAGTTATTTCCAAAGGTCTCCCCGTGGTGGAGGTGTGGCCCAGGCTTGCAGAGGTGCAGAGATTCTTCCTTCTCCACTGCCTCCGTGGTAGCTGTCTTCCGAGGAACATTGAGCTCCTCCTACTTTTCCCTACTGAGGAGCAATTCAGATCAATTATTTCCTCTAGCACTTTGATGTATTTTCACTACAGTTTAAGTAATACTTGGGGCTTCCCTGGTGGCTCAGATGGTAAAGAATCTGCCTGCAATGCTGGAGACCCAAGTTCAATCCCTGGGTAAGTAGGAGGGGAGTCAGGTCATGTGGTAGGTTACGATCCTTACCATACCTCTACATCAACAGAAAATAAAACAGAAAATTGTTTTGCGGTCTCAGGTGGGCAGAAAGTCAGCTGCAACCTAATCCACCGTGCTCCATCCGTCTGTCTATCCCCAAATCCTGACACTGTGGAAGGTGGAGGAAGGGACTGGATTGAGAAACCTGGTTTTGGACTCCACTTTATTTTTTGATACTGGACAAAGTGTTGGTTTTGTCTGGACTCAAGTTTCCAGATCTATAATATAAAGGGTTCAGATCAAAGTACCTATCTCCAAGGCTTTCCAGCAAGGCTGCCCAGCCATGTGGTAGACACTGGGGTGTACCCAGCTCTCTTGAAGAATGAATGCCTCATCTCCCCAGCTGCTGGACTAATGCCAGCAGTAAGCATCTTCATGCTTTGGCTGAAGTGGACTGACTCGTCCAGGACATGCCCCTTCCTGAGAGACCAGTACTATCCTCAGGGGCTGGGATAGGCCACACTGACATGGAGAAGCCGGGTCCTCTTGCCCAGACTCAGAACCACTCCGGGGGAGGGGGGTCATCCCAGAGCTTCCCTCAGGGTGAACCCGACTTCCGCTGAGACTGATCAACTGCTCCACTTCACCCGCTGTCTCATTTTGCTGCTTTTTTGTCCCTTAAATGGGCACCGTCCCCAGGGCACTCCCTGATACACCACCTGACTGCTAATCTCCATGTCAGATCTGCTTGCCAGGAAGAAGCTGCCACATCCTAGAAATGGCCTCTTCAGTGAGAGCGGTCCTGAAGAGAGCACCCGGGAAACAGATTCTTCAGTTCTTGTGTGCAATGCAGGTAAGGCACCTTGGCTTACCTGCCATGCAGTTGCTGTGAGGATCAGGCCAGATACTGAGGGGCAAGTGCTTTGTAATCTGTCAAGTGCTGTACAAATGTTTATCGTCATTATTATTTACTACACCAGCATTATGACTGAGCTGCCATAGAAAGGACCTGGTCATCAGGAGATCTGGGTTCTAATCTTGCTTCTCTCTCAGATGCAGCCTTGATCACGTTACTTTAAAGAGGACATCGGCAGCAGCCCGTTCAAGGCCCCTGGTGATACTGTGCCAACCTCTTTTCCAGTCCCACTTCATGCATGTCCCACATTTTGCCCAAACAGTTCCCCCGTGTTTCTTCAAACCTGCCCTGCATCTTATCACACCTGAGCTGCTGCACACACCGTCACGCTGAAACCCACCCTACTCTTTCATCCTCATCTTTCACCCTACTCATCGCAAATATGACAGGCACGTCCGGAGGTGTCTCCTAGTCATCGACACTCTCCTCCCCTTCAGAGCACACTTTCCAGAATGAGTAATCCACAGCCAGGACTTCCCCCTGCCTGTCTCCTGGGGGTTCCTCAAACCACCAGTCTGCTCTGATCTACTACTCTCATGTAGATCACATCTTAGTTGACAAGTCAATGGCAAAACACCACATTTGACCTCACTGCTGCGGTTAAGACTGTTGACTATCTGCTTTATAAAACTCTCAGTCTTTCTGAGCTAGCACTTTTTCTCTCTTGGTTCTCTTTCTGTTTGTGACTGTTCCTTCTCAGCCTCCTTCATAGGCTCCTCGTTTTCTGCTCTTAGAAACCTCAGCTCTCCACACTTCCCTGTTTGCTCTCCGGAGCAGCTCACCCACTCATAGCTTTAAAACCAACATGCATTTGATAATTCCCAAGTTTGTATCTGGCTAGAACCTTCCATGAATTCCCAAATCAGGCAACCAACTGCCTCTTGCACATATTTATTTATTTACCTATAAGCACACAGGTATAAATAAATGCTTCGAGTCGAACTCGCCTTCTTTCTTTAACCACTCCCAAAAGACGTGAGCTTGATCCCTGGGTTGGGAAGATCCCCTAGAGGAGGGCATGGTAACCCACTGCAGTATTCTTGCCTGGAAAATCCCATGGCGAGAGAAGCCCAGTGGGCTATAGTTCATAGGGTTGCAAAGAGTTGGATACAGTTGAAGCAACTTAGCATGCAAAAGATGAATGACCTTCAAAGAAAACCCATGCCCACTAAGTCTAGGTGAGGTCCCCAAATTTACTATGTTAGCTTCCACTTCTTTACGAGTATCCTTCTTTTCCACTTGCCTAAGTCTTAGCATTCATTCCTTCAAGACCTAGCTCGAGTGTTATCTCCTTCACATAGCCCTCCCGAAGCTCAATCTTTACTGTCCACTCTTTCATCCCAAATCATCCTTTTTCTACTTTTGTCATTCCTAAATGCAGTACAGACAACTGAAAAGGAGAGTCTTGTTTATAATCTCACGACTTGGGCACAGTAAACTTTACATTTTAAAGAAAAGTTTTTCCGTGAGTGGTAAGAAATATGCATGCCTAATAGAGTACTATAGACCTTGACTGATGAAGATCAGACAGTCAAGAAAGATAAGTCCTCTACATGCTGACTGACCCACAGGACACTGTTCCAGGCACCCACCAGAGGGTTTCAGGAAGTACCACTAGCTTCTGGCCACTCTGGAAATTTTGAACATTTCTTGAATGTCCACACCACATAGACCCATATGATTCTTCTGCCTACAAAGTCCATCTTATTCCTCTTGTTCCCTTACAAGCTGAAGTCCTCAGCCCAAGTATTAGCTCCCCCGTGAAGCTTTCCAACTTTCTCTAGACTCCCCACGAATTTCTTTCTTACTCTTCTGTTCTGCTGGGGCAATTGGTTCCCACTCCTATAGCACTTAACAAATCACAGGCTAGTTGGTGAGTTAATATCTGAGCCCTCGAAACATCTCTCAGATAATTGAGGGCCAGGCCTGCATCATATTTATCTTTGGGCTGTCAGTTCAATTGAGTAAGGGTGAACAGTATGGGTTGTTGGGTTATAGACATCCTGAGGAGAGAGTCTACTTACTAATTCCAATTCATAAAATAAAAAATAGGCTTAGGGAAGCTAGGAGATTTATTAAAACACTGTATCCCCAGCAACTGGAACATAAATATTTGTCGAAAAACTGAATAAATAAATTTATTCAAGCTTACGGAGCTAACAAATGGTAGAACAGGAACTCAAATCCAGATCTGACTCCAAATCCCACATCCTCAGCATCCCCAGAAATCCTCTTTCCTTTACTTTACAGCAAGGTGAAAAGAGAGATGAAAGCCCCTTCGAGCATCTCCTGGAGCACTCATCTCTTCCTTTGCCATCTCTTTGACAGGTGAAATAAGCCCTGCATTCTATTTCAAATATTTTAGTCACTTTCCTAAATCTCTGTGGAGTCATTTGGAGTTTTCTCTATACCCACTAAAATATGAAAGCTCAGCCAGGCACAGTACTTACTGGGCTAGAATAGGAGAAGCATGCTTGTTGAAAGCACTTAATAAAAAGTCATCCACTTGGGAGGAAAGAAGTGGATACCAGGTTTGCCTTTTTTTGCCCCTTGGCTCTGTCTCTATGTAAAGGTATACACACGGCTTCACTGGTGGCTCAGACGTGAAGAATCTGCCTGCAGTGCAGGCGACCCAGGTTTGTTCCCTGGGTCAGGAAGCGCTCCTGGAGAAGGGAATGGCAACCCATTCCAGTATTCTTGCCTGGAGAATCCCACAGAGGAGCCCGGCGGGCTACAGTCCATCGGGTTGCAAAGAGTCAGACACAACTGAGTGACTAACACTTACTTACTTACTTAAAGGTATACACATTCTTTCAAGGCTGTTCCATCCAAATTAGGAAGGAAAACAAAAAGTTTTGCTCTGAAACTTGCAAAACCAAAACTCTGAATATATAAAGTCTGGGCATTGCCACTCTCATATGGCAAATGGAATTTTTTTAAAGTCCTCTTTAAAAACACTAATGTTTTGGTATACTTCTTTTCCCAACAAAAATAAATCAAATCCTGGGGTGGGGGGTGGTGGTGGAAATCATACGTGAAAAAGCATATAATTTCACATGTATCCAAAATTAATGGTTGTCAAGTATTCTTCAAAGGCCCATATAACAGGTGCTTTGCAGGCAGGCAGTTTCAGGATGCACTCTAAGCCTAAAATTAAGCTCAGGGACTGAGAGAAGTTCAATGCCTGAGGATGTGGCTGTGCTCAAATTGATATTTAAAATTTCTAAACCTGGCTATGTCATATCTACTTGCCTCTGCCTAAAAATGCTTAGGTGTTCATTACTAACAAGCTCTTCCGCCTTTTCAGTAGGGCACCGGCTGGCAAGGGCATTGTGATGACGCGAGTCCTATTTAGACACTGCTATGGTTGGTTACTTCGTCATGTTTCTTGAACACAGCGCCACTGATTCACAAATTACAAGGCATGCAAAACCACAAGGGAGGCCTCAGTGCAAAACCAGCAGGGGCACTGCAAAATATTCAGTCTTGGGGAACTCAGTCACTTTATCGGGAGGCACTGCTCATGCTCTTGGGAAGATGGAACAGCCTCTAGGAGCTGGCTCATCAGTATGAAGAACATCTCTCTATACTTTAATAATCTAGCACATAGAGTTTTCCTGGGAACTGAGACTTAACATTTCTGACCAGCATTAGCTAATTCTACTTTTTTTTTAAATTTTGTATTGGGGTATAGCTGATTAACAAACAATGCTGTGATAGTTTTCAGATGAACAGCAAAGGGACTCAGCCATACATACACATGTATCCATTTCCCCCCAAACTCCTCTCCCAGCCAGGCTGCCACATAACATTGAGCAGAGTCCCCTGTACTACACAGTAGGTCCTTGTTGCTTATCTGTTTTAAATATAACACTATGTACACGTCCATCCCAAACTCCCTAAACACTTCCTTCTCCCTACACCCCCAACCATAAGCTCCTATTGGAAGTCTGTAGGCCTGTTTTGTGAGTTCATTTGCATTAATTCTACTCTTGATAACTGTAGACACTACAATCTTTTGACTGCAGTGTCTAGCATATCTTTGATTCATATAAATTTACTTCAGCATTACATGTAACCTAGCCTCTTTCCACTACTCAATGACTGAGAAACTGAAGGATAATGGTTGGATGTCTCCTCCATTAGAAAAAAAGCATAGTTCTAAAATGTTCACCAAGATTATTATAAGACAAACACAAGTGGGATGCTGGAATCCTTAACTGAATTAGACATTACCATCCTAAATATGATAGAGTTTAAGGTATTTAAGTTCACTTACCTTTTGTGCATTTTCCCCATCTTCAGTTGCAAAATCTAGTCTGGGCGGCCTGCTGATCAGGTCTTTTAGTGTTAGACAGTTTACCTCCATCTGTAACATACAGTTACATTAGAAAATGACTTTACAGTTGGATATTCTTTCCGTCAACAGAAATATCTATTACTTGCTCATGAACATGAACTTCCCCTCCCTAAACTCATCCTGGGAATTTCCAGGGTGGTGGCTACCCCAAGTCTGTAAAACGCACATGAATGAACACAAACACTCAAAGTTGTGCTTAGCAATGACTGAAATTGGTAAGAAGAAAAAAAAAAACGATAAAAATAGTCATTTTTAATGAAAAGTAACAAGACAAAATGAAGTTTCAAGTCAAGAGGGTGTAGGGGAAATCTGTCAGAAAGTACAGGGTCTCCTAGGTCAGTTAATTTTGGCGCAAAGAACTGGGAGGAATTCGGCTTTGACGGGGGTTTGAATGGGGGGAAGGAAACCTGATCGCTAGACCAAACCCACTCAGTGCCTAGCGCAGTCCCTTCCCAGGCCTCCGAGCAGACCCCAAAGATAAACTCTTGCAACGAAACCCCCAGCTCGTGAGGTAGGGCAGGTCCTCTTTTACCGCCCGACCGGAGGGCGAGCTGGAGCCCAGACACCCCACGCTCGCCTGGTCCAGAGGCAGCGATGCCTCGATTCCCCGCCAGTCGGGGAGGGGAGGGGTGGCAGACTGGTAGCCGGAGCCGGAGGGCCCCCTTTCCCCCCAATTCCCGCCTCCCTGCCAGCGCTACTTACTCCCACTCTGCGAAGGAGCCTTCCTGCCTCTCCCGGGACCTCCGCAGCCCCACAGTGGAGCGGGATCAGCTGGGGGACTCGATCAGCAACCGGACGGCGACATCGGGCGGGCAAAGCTAGGCGAGCAGCTCCCCGCTCCGAGCACCCTTCGCTAGCGGGGACCCCGTGGCGTCCGCGGAGCGCCAGCGTCCCAGCCCGCCGAGCGCGACTCCAGCTCCGGACCGCGGTCCCGGCTAAAACACCTCCTCTGGCGCCTAGAGACCGAATTCGAGCATCCGCCAATCAGCGGCGGCCGGCGGGCCGGCCCCGGCCAATCGCGCGGCGGCATGGCCCGGGCTCGCCGCCCTCCGCGTCTTGGCGCTCCTGGGCGCGCGTTTCGGCCTCACCCGCCCAATTGTGGCCGCATCGCCCCCTCCCCTTCCGGGTACCTGGAAACCTCGGGCCCGGGAGCTGATTCCTCCCGGGCACGCGCGCCCGGGAGGCCGCGGGAAGCGAGGGCGGGGGCGGCGTGGGGCGGCGGGGGAGGAGGACGAACGTTCTTTTGTTGTGCCCAAAATACCCGCCCGTCCCTCGGCTGGCCGCGCGGGCAGACCGCGGGCACAGCCCGGGGACGAGGGAGCAGATGGAGTTTGGGAAAACGATACACACGCTCTGGATGCTGCTGCCGCCTCCACCCCCTCCTCCGGCAACCTGCGTGGCCGCGAAATTGTCCAGGCTTGTTGAGGCCGACTTCTAACGCGATCGCTGGAGTGACACGTGAACCATGTTACCACGCTCTGCTGCGGCGAGCAGATGGCACGCCAGTTAGCCCTGGAAACTCGACTGCCAGCAGGACCAGCTGCTTTTTCTTTCTCCTTTGCAAGTCCAGGAAAGTTTATTGGTGTTGTTCCCTTTTCAGAATATCGCCAATAATTAGCCTTATTAAAGAACTCACTAGTATTCTGGGAAACAATCGAGGAAATTTCCTCAACATTGCTGATTTGTATGAAATATTTCACTTCCTTCAACCTTAGTTTCTTACTTAAAATACGAATGTTGATAGAGCTGTGTGTGTGCGTGTGTGCGTGTGTGTGTGTGTATTAATAGGCGTGACTGTTAAGAGCAGCTTTAAATTTACAGAAACATTGAGAAGATAGTACAGGGAATTCCCATACGGGGGGCACCCGGTTTCATCTATCGGTTAACATCTTAAAATTTGTATAGCACGTTTGTTAAGTTAATGAACCAATATTGCTATATTATTCTTAACTAAAGCAATCATTCAGTTTTCCATAATTTTTATCCAATGTCCTTTTTTTCTGTTCCAGGATACAGCGTTACATTTAGTCTTCATGTCTCCATAGGTGCCTCCTGGCTTTGACAATTTCTCATACTTTGCTCATTTTAGATGACCTTGACAGTGTTGAGGGTTACTGTCATTTTGTAGAACGTTCCACTGTTGGGAATTACACACACACACACACACACACACACATATATATTGCTGTTCAGTTGCTCAGTTGTGTCCGACTCTTGGCAACCTCATCGACTGTAGCCTTCCAGGCTCCTCTGTCCATGGTTTTTTTTCCCAGGCAAGAATACTGGAGCCGGTCGCCATTTCCTACTCCAGGGGATCTTTCCAACTCCGGGATAGAACCCATCTCTCCTGCAAGTCTCCTGCACTGTGGGTGGATTCTTTACCACTGAGAACTGGAAGCCGCCTATACGTGTGTATGTATATATATATATATATATATACCTGTCTGTATATATATATATATGTTTTAAACAAACTATCTGCAGAGTTCAGAATGCTCAATCAGTGCTTACCTTTGTACACCAGGGGGACATCCCTGGTGGTCCAGTGGTTAAGACTTCACCTTTCAGTGCGGAGGGTGTGAGTTGGATCCCTGGTTGGGGAGCTAAGATCCCACATGCATTGTCTTTGAAAAACCAAAACAGAAGTGTTATAGTAACAAATTCAATAAAGACTTAAATGGTCCACATTAAAAAACAAATCTTAAAAAAAAGATTGCTGGTAAATACAGAGTGAAAATCACTGCTAGATCATACATTAAAAAGACAAAAAAAAATGCATGGGAAACATTAAACATAAACGAAAATAATAATGTAATAAACATTTGACACTTTTATAATAGAAATGGTATTTTAAACTGAAGTCTGTCTTGTAGGTAGAAGCATAAGGACAAATACAAAGAATAAAATTGCAGTTTATTAAATTTTGCCATTGTAGTGGAAGCAGAAAGTTAGATGAATAAATGTTGTTTTACAACTATATTAGTTTCCTGTAGCTATTGTAACTAATTACTGCACCCTGGGTGGTAAACCACAGATTTATTTTCTCACAATTCTGGAGGCCAGAATTCTGAAATCTAGTTGTTGACAGGGCCACACTCCCTCTGATACTATAGTGGAGAATCTCTTCCTCCCCTCTTCCAGTTTCTGGTGGCCATAAGCAATCCTGACTAACGTATTGCTTTCTTGCTCAGATCTCTGCCTCAGTGGTCACAGTGCCTCCTCCTTGTCCGTCTTTAATCTCTCCTATGTGCCCCTTACAAGGATACTTGTCACTGGATTTAGGTCCTATCTGTATCATCTGGAATGACTTCATCTTAAAAGCCTTACTAATGTCTGCAAAGACCTTTCCAAATAAGGCAATATTCACGGATTGCAGGGATTAGTGGTGTAGCGTTAAAAAATGCCTGCAGTGCAGGAGATGCAAGAGACATGGGTTCAATTCTTGGGTTGGGAAGATCCCCTGGAGGAGGAAATGGCACCCCACTCCAGCACTCTTGCCTGGAAAATCCCATGGGCGGAGGAGCCTGGTAGGCTGCAGTCCATGGGGTCGCTAAGAGTCAGACATAACTGAGAGACTTCACTTTCAGTTTTCACTTTCATGCATTGGAGAAGGAAATGGCAACCCACTCCAGTGTTCTTGCCTGGAGAATCCCGGGGATGGGGGAGCCTGGTAGGCTGCCGTTTATGGGGTCGCACAGTGTAGGACACGACTGAGGTGACTTAGCAGCAAGCATGCATGCATGCCTTTTTTGGGGGGACCCCCATTCAGCCTTCTAGATCACCATTCCAATGGTTATAGTTTATTCATTTCTCTGATATTTCAAAATAATACTGTATTGTCTCTTTGAAGTTAGGCAGCTTTATGTTGTAGACCTTCTCGTAGCATTTTCTGAATATTTTATCCACCTATTTCAATTAAAGTGAAAAGTGAAAGTGAAAGTGAAATCGCTCAGTCCTGTCCAACTCTTTGCAACCCCATGGACTGTGGCCTACTAGACTCCTCCCTCCATGGGATTCTCTAGGCAAGAGTACTGGAGTGGGTTGCCATTTCCTTCTCCAAGGGGATCTTCCCGACCCAGGGATCGAGCCCGGGTCTCCCACGTTCCAGGCAGACGCTTTAACCTCTGAGCCACCAGGGATGTAATCTCTATTCAAAACATGAAAAACTCAGTATGTGGCTTCAAACACTTGTAATTTCATTAATTGCTTAAACAAGAGTGATTTAGAGGAAAACTAGAAAATGAATGTTTGATGAGCAACTTCAGAGACAGTTTTCCAACACATTTATTTGTATTGATGTTTTCACTTCCCAGAATTCATAAGTAATCTGCCACTCAGTTACTCAGCTGAAGCTGATAGTGGCTGGGCCCTCAGGCAGGGCATCGAGAATATGTGACTTCTCCGTGGGGCTTGATCTTCCTCACAGCATGGTGATTCAAGCTGGCTAGACTTACATGGTGGCTTGGGGCTCCACAATGCCTCTCCCAGCTGACAAAGTGGAAACTGTGCTCTGTGCACTTTTGTGGCCACAGGCCTCGGGGTCCTGTATTGTGTTAAGCCTGTGGTTCTCAATCCTGTCTGTGCTTTAAAATCACCTGGAGAGATTTTTTTAAAAAGAACTTACACCTTTTTCCAGGCCCTCACTTTCAGTCTGTATGTGTTCCTAGGTTTGAGGTTGGTCTCTTGTCAGACTTTTGGACTCAGTGTGAGAAAGAGAAGGTGTTATGATTTGAGAGAATAGCGTTGAAACATACATACATATTACCATATGTAAAATAAGATGTCCAGTGAGAGTTTGATGCGTGAAGCAGGGCACCCAAAACTGATGCTCTGGGACAACCTAGAGGGATAGGGTGGGGAGGGAGGTGGGAGGGAATTCAGGATGGGGGGACACTGGATACCTGTGGCCGATTCATGTTGATGTATGGCAAAAACCATTACAATATTGTAGTTATCCTCCAATCAAAAACAACAACAACAACAACAAAAAACCAAAAACCTATATCTGAACCACACACTCAAGAGATTTCTAGTTTACTTGATCTGGAATTGGACCTGGGTATTACATGTTTTTTCAGTTCCTAGTGTCATGTTCTTTGTATATGCTAATTGTGTGGTTATTCATTGACTCCTTTGGATGCTTCTGACTCAGTGATTTCAGAAATGGATCCTCAGGCTCCATCAGTGAAGGCAGAAAGAAGTCACATATTCTTGATGCCCTAGTTGAGTTCCCAGCCACTGTTAGCTTCAACTGAGTAACTGAGTGACTGACAGATTATTTATAAATTCTGGGACTTGAAAGCATCAGTATAAGTAAGTGTGTTGGAGTACTGTCTCTGAAGAGTATGGCTATGTCATCACTGGTTTTCAGAAGGAGTTGAGGTTGTAAATGAGAAATCTGATGGGCGGGTGGAAATTAATAGACGAATGAGCAGCAGGGGCTGTGATCGGAAGATAACACAGCAGATGACTGACGTTCTTCCGTATATAAGATACTGCGTGATTTTTCAAACTTGCAGATGGTCTTTTGCCCTTTTGGGTTCCCAATCTCAATTGGTCACACTTTGCAGGGAAAATATACTGTGGTGAGATACAATACATGTCATTTAGTCTGAATTGTCCAGTTAATATGTCAGCTTCCTCTGATATTTTCCTTTCCTCCCACTACTGCAAGCACAGTCATCTTGTTGTAACATCCGTTTGCAAACGTTCAGTCTCAGAAGGGAATTAAAAACTGATTTTTCACCACATGGATAACAGAGGGACCTTGACTTCACGTCCTGGCAATTCTGAGGTGTCTGAGTGGATCGGTTTAATGGTTCTTCTTAAACTGAGGGCTGCCATTTAAAATGTGCTTTGTCTTTAGATATTCCTGGGTCTGGGAATGTGTTACATTTGCTTCTCTAACTGCTTGTGGTTCAGAGAAGGCAGAAAATTTACTCTTGGCTGACCATAAGCAATGTCAGAAGGAGAATCAGTTCATGATTGGTTCCTGCTCATGACCTTAGTAGCAATTTTTTTAAAAAGATCATATTAATACCAAAGGGCAATTATGGCTCCCATCTCACGACATCCAGATGTCCAGCTATCCAAAGAGAGGTGCCTAAACTGTGCTTACATGTTCCACGGGGAACAGAGGAAATTCTTTATCTTTACAGAGTCCTTGTCATCCTTCGCACTATTGAGCAGTCAGTTTGCTTAAAGATTGTGTGACTTGCATCCTCATGTAATTAAAATTTAACACATTGTGTGTGTGTGTGTGTTTGTTTGCACTTGTGTATGTTTTAGGCAAGGATTGTGCATGGGTTGTGCTATAACAAACATTTCAGCCCACAACATATAGGATGGATTTTGAGCTGAGCTGGGTGAGTCTGGGAATATCGTGGTCCTGGAGAGTGTATAGTAGGTCACCTCTTTATGCAATGCTACTTTTATGCTCCAGGTTTGGGTGTGGTTGTTTGGGGGGAACCACAGTGTTTGCCGGGTAAGAGTGGGGATTGACCACCAGCCTGGAAACCAGATTCTGAATGAAATGGGGGTAGGTGTCCTGTTAATCTCCAGAGGCTTAGCTAGAAGGGAAAGAACACACTTTGAGTTGTGGAGGGGCATAGGTTCCAGATTAAGCTTGGCCATGAAACAAAAGATATTGCCTACCTAGCCTTAATTTTCTCTTTAAAATTGCCAGTCTGATTTGGAGGGTCTTTGAGAGTCGTCCATTCCTGTCATTCTAGGTATTTATTGGATGCTGAGGATATTCTCCTAAAACTGTTGCCACTGACACCTAATCACTTAGTGTGGATATGTAAGAATGTTTGCTGAAGTCACTTTTTAGTTTCCATATTTGGTGATAGTGGGCACGTTTCTCTACTTGTTATATTACATTATGTATATATATACATTAATAATGAGAATGTTAAAAAATATCAGGCCAAGGACTGATGTTCGTTGTCATTTTTCTAAGCTTAAATTGGCTAAATGTAATGTTGTGATTCATGGGGTTGCAAAGAGTCGGACACGACTGAGTGACTGAACTGAACTGAACTGAACTTTATATACAAGTTAAAATAAGATTATTTTATATAAGTTTATTTCTATAAATATATATTTTATAATTTATATTTATAATATACTTTATAAATCATACTTATAAAATTACATAATTTAATAAATATATAATATCAGATCAGATCAGTCGCTCAGTCGTGTCCGACTCTTTGCGACCCCATGAATCGCAGCACACCAGGCCTCCCTGTCCAACACCAACTCCTGGAGTTCACTCAGACTCACATCCATCAAGTCAGTGATGGCATCCAGCCATCTCATCCTCTGTCGTTCCCTTCTCTTCCTGCCCCCAATCCCTCGCAGCATCAGAGTCTTTTCCAATGAGTCAATTCGCATGAGGTGGCCAAAGTACTGGAGTTTCAGCTTTAGCATCATTCCTTCCAAAGAAATCCCAGGGCTGATCTCCTTCAGAACAGACTGGTTGGATCTCCTTGTAGTCCAAGGGACTCTCAAGAGTCTTCTCCAGCACCACAGTTCAAAAGCATCAATTCTTCGGTGCTCAGCCTTCTTCACAGTCCAACTCTCACATCCATACATGACCACAGGAAAAACCATAGCCTTGACTAGACGAACCTTTGTTGGCAAAGTAATGTCTCTGCTTTTGAATATGGTATCTAGGTTGGTCATAATTTTCCTTCCAAGGAGTAAGCGTCTTTTAATTTCATGGCTGCAGTCACCATCTGCAGTGATTTTGGAGCCCCCCAAAATAAAGTCTGACACTGTTTCCACTGTTTCCCCATCTATTTCCCATGAAGTGGTGGGACCGGATGCCATGATGTTCGTTTTCTGAATGTTGAGCTTTAAGCCAACTTTTTCACTCTCCCCTTTCACTTTCATCAAGAGGCTTTTGAGTTCCTCTTCACTTTCTGCCATAAGGGTGGTGTCATCTGCATATCTGAGGTGATTGATATTTCTCCCGGCAATCTTGATTCCAGCTTGTGTTTCTTCCAGTCCAGCGTTTCTCATGATGTACTCTGCATATAAGTTAAATAAACAGGGTGACAATATACAGCCTTGACGAACTCCTTTTCCTATTTGGAACCAGTCTGTTGTTCCATGTCCAGTTCTAACTGTTGCTTCCTGACCTGCATACAGATTTCTCAAGAGGCAGATCAGGTGGTCTGGTATTCCCATCTCTTTCAGAATTTTCCACAGTTTATATAGAATATAATAAATATATTATGCTCCCTAATAGCATAATTTTAATAGTACTTTTTCATTAATAATACTCTGTAGGACCAAATGAAAATGTTTTCATTATGAAGTAGAAAGAAGAGTTTGGGGTGAGGGGCTCAGGAACTGGAAACTTGAAATACTTAAAATATCAGCTTTCCCTAACCTAACCACCTCATCCTATGCAGGAACCTTCAGCCTTAGAACAAACTTGACAAGTAGATTATTGAGCCTAAGTGGAGGTACATTAGCCCATGAGTCCAGTTAACAACTGGGGGAAGTGTGGGTATACAAATATTAAGGTTTTGTCTACAAGAAATCCCTCTTGAAATGCAAACTGTTCCTGGAAAGAGTAATCACTTAACTAACATCACTTGTGTATCATGTTAAGACATTTATCCTCAGATCATACCTGGGGGTAAAAATCATGTTAACCTTAAAGTACAAAATGTTGTTTCTCTATAATACCTTCTATAAAACACTGAACCTTCTAGCCTTGTTCTGAGACTCACTTTTGCCTCCCCATTGAATTCGGGGCGCCTCGTCACACATACTCTCAAGTCCTTCCCACCTCCCTGACACCCAGGGCCTCTACTGCCATATGTTGATTTCTTTCTACCCCCACTGGGGTTGTGTGATGCCAGATATCTCCATGTAGCTTGGCTACTCTGGCTAATGAAGCTGTTGGTACCCATGAAGTCAAGGATGCTCTGTGATGCCACCATGTCCCCTGTCAAAGGCGCCAGCTGCTGCTGCTGCCACCAGCAAGTAAAACCAGATATGGATCTTTGCTGGTGCTGTTGCCACAGAGGATGGGAGATGGGTTTGGCCCCCTTCTCGTACCCTCTTCTCACCAACCCCCCAAGCAAAGTTCATTTCTGTGCCAAGATAGGGAGTCAGAGAACAATCTCTCCTGGTGGTTACTTTTCACTTCTTATCCTTATTCCTAAGCATTGTCTTGGGGCCTGGGCTGGGGCCCCGATCTGGGAAGTAGATCTATAAAAGCACTTTGTTATATATAGTTGCTTGCCCCCTCCAATGGCTGAGATGCTGTGATTGGGTCAAATTTTGGTCTCTTTGGTTGAATAATTTCCCAAATGCTCCTCTTTCCTCCTCTAGTCACAGATTATGAGGGTCAGTTCTTGGGTGTGTATTCATGGCCTCATTACACTCAGAGAAATTGATCAGAGTGTCTGTGTACAGTAAGACTTGTACACAGTAAGGAGGGAGAACTCAGGACAGGCATAGTTGAGAGGGACAGATATGAGTGGAATCAGGTAAGAGTGGGGACAGGAGTTGTCCCTTCCTCCAAGGAAGAAAGCTTGAATGGAGGTGACTCTACATTCCTAACGGGGTAGGAAGAGGAAGAGCCTCCTGATGAAGGGAGAAGGTTTCAGAAAGGAGTGTGAGAAAACAGAGGCTTGTATGACCAACTTCATAGAATTATTCGGGATCCCTGGATTATTATTCTTGTCGAAGATTTAAAATATATGAATAAAATCTGTAGTGGGTGAAATCTCTAGAAAGAGCATGCCTATCAAATAAACAGCTGTTTCTGTGATGGTAGAACAGACTTTTGTTTTGTTCTTATATTTGGCTGCACCCATTATAGAGAATGATACCATCTAGCACAGGAACCCAGAAGGTCCTGCAAATTAGCACATATTCTTTTGGTCTACATTTTAATGATGCCATAATTGCCTTAATTAAGTTCTCTTTCTCTCCTCTCTACATGTTGTTTGTTATAAAAGTCCCATCAAAAGCGATTGTGTTTTGAGCAAAGGAGTGCTAAATCATTGTTTCTTTTGTTTAATGTCAGTTTTTTAAAGTTGTAGGTCCTTATTTGTAAGAAAGCATAGTTTTCTTATTTTATCTTACACTTTATGTAGTTTAAGTAAAATGAGAATGTATTCTTATTCATCATGTGGTTTTTTTTTTTTTGAAATAATGTCTAATGTTTTGTTGCATTTATTTCTCCCCTGATGAACATGAGTTTGAGCAAACTCTGAGAGGTGGTAAAGGACAGGGAAGCTTGGTGTGCTGTAGTGCATGGAGTCACAGAGAGTCAGACACGACTTAGCGACTGAACAGTAATGGAGGCCTTACACTTGTTTAGTAAACTGGTCTCTTAATTATAATCCTGCCTATCCTTTTGACTCAAGGGAGACTCCTACCTGTTTCCAATACCCAGTTTACTGGATTTCTTACTGTTTAAATGTTCCCATGTGGCCACTTCTATTATTTTCTCAAGCTTTTGAAATTTACTATGGAATTTTTTTTTCCATTTTACCGATTTCTTGTCTCATGGTTAAACATTTTATTGATGTTTGCAATTACAGTGACACAATATACAGTATCCTCAGGGCAATTTGTGTTTGCTCTTTCCCTAAATCTTTTCTAATCTTGTGATGTTCTTTTAAATTACAAATTTTAAGAAATTTCTGCCTTAGTGTCAACCTAAACCAGGTAAAGTTGCTAATTGAAGAACAATACAGCTATGTAAAAGGATTACCTTTTTTCCAGTGACACTTCTAAAAGAGTAAAAAATGACAAACTCAGCTGAGGCTTAACTGAGAACATATTATAGAGAGAGGAAAGCAGAGAATATTGCTAGTGAGGAAGACCACATGTATAATGATGGAAATTATATAGGTTTTAAAAGGAAAAGATATGGATTAAAATGTGTACAATAGTAATAAAAATTAATTTTGCTCTCATCATTAGAAGTAAGAGAGGGTAATAACCCTCCATACAGTCCGTGAGTAAAGCTTCACTGAATTTCATGGCTATAAGACTGATGTCTTGATAGTTTTCCTGTTTCAAGTAGCTTGCCATGTTTGTTTGTCTCATAACAATCATAGCTGGCTGTTGGAAAGAACCCCAAGCAATCTTGTCTCTCAGGTTGATGACAGTTTCATAGTTTATATTAATGATGGCACTGAGGGTGAATATATTTTAATAGCATTAAATCCCAATGAAAAGTTTTTAATGGGCTGAGTAGCTCAGAAAGCATTCCTAAGAACTCCGGTTAGTTTTGTTGGTTTTTTACACATCAATTATTAATACCTGTAATGAAACAATAATGTGGTTATGCATTGGAAGAGCCCTTTTCACTACAGAGGACACCAAGTACTTGATGAGCTGCCAAGAGCCAATTTCTGCTCTCCATGCATATATAGTTGTCTGGCATGAGCCAGCCGGAAGCATAAATATCATTTATGCCTCAATTTCAGACAAGGAGTGTTTGGCATTACCTTAAACACATACTCAGAATCCAAACACTGCTTCCCACCTCCGCTACCACTTCCTGATTCCTAACCAACTTCACCTCCTCCCTCAATCATTTTAATGGATCTCTCTATTTGTTGTCCCTCTGGACTTTTTTCCTAAGCACCCACTATAGTGATCCAGGCTGAAATGTCAGGGCATGCCTTCCTCATTGACTCTGAACACGTCAGTGGCTCCCCAATGCATTCAGGGTAAAAGCCAAAGTCCTTACAATGGCCGACAAGGTCCTGAGGATCTGGCTTCTCTTTATGGCTCTGATCTTATCACCTTCCCCTTATTGCTTGTCTTTGGCCACACTTTGCTCCTGGTTGATCCCTGGACACACTTCTTCTGTTGCCCAAGGGCTGTGCATTGACTGCTCCCTCTGCCTGGAATGCTCTTTGCCCAGAGAGCTGCTTACATCTCTCCTTCACTTCTATCAGGAGCATGTTAATTAGGGTTGTGTTTGCAACTATAGCAAAGAAACCTTCAATTTACAGTGCCTTTACCAAAGCACAAGTCTTCCTCCCATTCCTGAAACAGCTGAAAATGGTGCCTGGATGGCAGGTGACTTTCCTGTAAGTGGCAACTCTGGGGCGTAGGCTCCTTCCCTGTGTGACTCTACAGTGTCTTTGGTCAGGCCCCTGAGGCCTCTGTTTCTCCATACTAGAAGGAAGATCAGACAGTGGACATGGCAAGCATCACTTGTACTCAGCTTCTCTTGGGAGAACAGTTAGTGACAGGGCCACACTGGATTCAAGGCGAGCTGTGATGATAATCACTGGCTCTGTAGCATGTCCCAGCAAGAATCTAATGCAGTGAACATGGAGTAAGGACTCCTGGGGCAGCTAGATGTTTCTGCCACAGACCGCCCTCCGGCCACCAAAGATCTGCGTAACTTCCTCTCTATTTGAGCCCCATTGGGCTCAAAAACAGACCTCCCAGGCAATGGCACCCCACTCCAGTGTTCTTGCCTGGAGAATCCCAGGGATGAGGGAGCCTGGTGGGCTGCCGTCTATGGGGTCGCACAGAGTCGGACACGACTGAAGCGACTTAGCAGCAGCAGCAGCAGGTGGCTTACTGGATAAAGAATCTAACTGCAGTGCAGAAGACCCAGGAGTCATGGATTCAATCCCCAGGTCAGGGAGATCGCCTGGAGGAGGGCATGGCAACCCGCTCCAGTATTCTTGCCTGGAGAATCCCATGCATGGATAAAGGAGTCTGGCAGGCTGCAGTCAATAGGATTGCAAAGAGCTGGATGCAACTGAGCACACACGCATGCACAGGTAGGCTCAAAAATGCATTCTTGAAATGAATTTTACCCATTTATAATAGCAATAATCACATCTTGGATAAACTTGCTTGGCTATGATACTGCCACTACACAAAGCTAAAATACATATGTTGTGTAAGAAAGTGAAAGAAAGTGAAGTCACTCAGTCATGTCTGACTCTTTGTGACCCCGTGGACAGTAGCCTACCAGGATCCTCTGTCCATGGGATTCTCCAGGCAAGAATACTGGAGTGGGTTGCCATTCTCTTCTCCAGGGGATCTTCCTGAACCAGGAATCGAACTCAGGTCTCCCGCATTGCAGGCAGATGCTTTACCCTCTGAGCTACCAGGGAAAGGAATAATATGTATATTAGTGTAGCTACTAGAAAATTTAAAATAACATATATGTCTCATATTCTATTTCTCTTGGACAGCCCTGTTCTAAAGCTTTAGATTCTCGTGTATCAGTTGGCAGGGAGGGAAAGAGACAGTGGAGGAGCCACTTCAGATTCATAAAATCTCAGCTTAGAGGTAAGAGAAAGCTCATCTCCTCAAATTCCATTGATGAGAAATAGTTACATGGCTGTGTCCGGTTGTGAGAGGACCTGGAAAATGTCATCCTGGATCAGAGGTCACCTCATACAACAGTTCTGCTCTAATACAGAGAATGCAAATGCTTGTGGACAGCCAGCCCTCTGTGACACAGGGTCGTTGCTCAGACATCGCCTCCTTGATGAAGTCTTCCCTGACCACGACAACCACCTACATGCCACCCCCAGCATTCCCTATCTTTCTTCCCTGTTTTATTTTTCTCTGGAACATTCCACATATTGACATGTCATGTATTTTGTTTCTTTTTCATTTTCTTCCTTTCTCACAGTGTGTCAGCTTCCTGAAATAATTAAAAAACTTTGATGTGGCAAAATACACACAACATAAAAATGATTATCTTAACCATTTTCAGTAAACCCATTCAGTCATTATTAAGAACATTCATATTTTTATGCTAGCATTGCCACCACCTGTATCCAGAACTCTAAATCTTGCAAAACTGAAATTCTATACCCATTAAATGATAGCTTCCCATTCCCCTCTTCTTTTGTCTCTTAGCAACCACTGTTCTACTTTCTGTCTCTATGGTTTTGACTACTGTAAGTATCTCATATAAGTGGAATCATACAACATTTGTCTTTTTGTGATTGGCATATTTTATGGAGCATAATGTCCTTAAGGTTCATCCATATTGAGGCATGTGTCAGAATTTTCTATGTTTTTAAGGCTAAATAATATTCCAATACATGCATATATCACATTTTTCTTATTCAGTTATCTATGGTCTGAATGACTTTTAATTTTCAGTTTAGTTCACTTCAGTCACTCAGTTGCCTTTGACTCTTTGAGACCCCATGAATTGCAGCACGCCAAGCCTCCCTGTGCATCACCAACTCCCAGAGTTCACCCAAACTCATGTCCATCGAGTCGGTGATGCCATCCAGCCATCTCATCCTCTGTCGGCCCCTTCTCCTCCTGCCCCCAACCCCTCCTAGCATCAGAGTCTTTTCCAATGAGTCAACTCTTTGCATGAGGTGGTCACAGTATTGGAGTTTAAGCTTTTAGCATCAGTCCTTCCAAAGAACACCCAGGACTGATCTCCTTCAGAATGGACTGGTTGGATCTCCTTGCAGTCCAAGGGACTCTCAAGAGTCTTCTCCAACACCACAGCTCAAAAGCATCAATTCTTCGGCGCTCAGCTTTCTTCATAGTCCAACTCTCGTATGCATACATGACCACTGGAAAAACCATAGCCTAGACTAGACAGACCTTTGTTGGCAAAGTAATGTCTTTGTTTTTGAATATGCTATCTAGGTTGGTCAGAACTTTCTTTCCAAGGAGTAAGCGTCATTTAATTTCATGGCTACAATCACCATCTGCAGTGATTTTGGAGCCCAGAAAAATAGTCTGACACTGTTTCCAGTGTTTCCCCATCTATTTCCCATGAAGTGATGGGATCAGATGCTTTTGACTAAGCATCATAAACTAAGATGATCATAAACTAAGATGATCTTAGTTTTCTGAATGTTGAGCTTTAAGCCAACTTTTTCACTCTCCTCTTTCACTTTCATCAAGAGGCTTTTTAGTTCCTCTTCACTTTCTTCCATAAGGGTGTTGTCATCTGCATATCTGAGGTTATTGGTATTTCTCCTGGCAATCTTGATTCCCACTTGTGCTTCTTCCAGCCTAGCATTTTAATTTTAGCTATTGTGAATAATGCTTCTATGACTATTAGTATACATATATCCCCGAGGTCCTAAATAACACATGGAGATGCTGATTTCAATCCATTTAAATATGTACCCCAAAGTGGAATTGCTCTATTATATAGTTCTATTTTGAACTTTTTTTAAAATTAAAAAAAATATTTTTTACATTCCTTTAAAAAAATTATTTATTTTAATTGGAGGCTACTTACTTTACAATATTGTATTGGTTTTGCCACACATCAACATGAATCTGCCACGGGTGTACATGTGTTCCCCATCCTGAACCCCTCTCCGTCCTCCCTCCCTGTACCCTCCCTCTGGGTCATCCCAGTGCACCAGCCCCAAGCATCCTGTATCCTGCATCAAACCTGGACTGGTGATTTGTTTCTTATATGATATTATACATGTTTCAATGCCATTCTCCCAAATCATCCCACCCTCTCCCTCTCCCACAGAGTCCAAAAGACTATTCTGTATACCTGTGTCTCTTTTGCTGTCTCTCATACAGGGTTATTGTTACCATCTTTCTAAATTCCATATATATGCGTTAGTATACTGTATTGGTGTTTTTCTTTCTGGCTTACTTCACTCTGTATAATCGGCTCCAGTTTCATTCACCTCATTAGAACTGATTCAAATGTATTTTTTTAATGGCTGAGTAATACTCCATTGTGTGTATGTACCACAGATTTCTTATCCATTCATCTGCTGATGGACATCTAGGTGGCTTCCATGTCCTGGCTATTATAAACAGTGCTGTGATGAACATTGGGGTACATGTGTCTCTTTCAATTCTGGTTTCCTCAGTGTGTATGCCCAGCAGTGGGATTGCTGGGTCATAAGGCAGTTCTATTTCCAGTTTTTTTAAGCAATCTCCACACTATTCTCATAGTGGCTGTACTAGTTTGCATTCCCACCAAAAGTGTAAGAGGCTTCCCCTTTCTCCACACCCTCTCCAGCATTTATTGCTTGTAGACTTTTGGTTCACAGCCATTTTGACTGGCATGAAATGGTACCTCATAGTGGTTTTGATTTGCATTTCTCTGATAAAGAGTGATGTTGAGCATCTTTTCATGTGTTTGGTAGCCATCTGTATGTCTTCTTTGGAGAAATGTCTATTTAGTTCTTTGGCCCATTTTTTGATTGGGTCATTTATTTTTCTGGAATTGAGCTGTAGGAGTTGCTTGTATATTTTTGAGATTAGTTCTTTGTCAGTTGCTTCATTTGCTATTATTTTGTCCCATTCTGAAGGCTGTCTTTTCACCTTGCTTATAGTTTCCTTTGTTGTGCAGAAGCTTTTAAGGTTAATTAGGTCCCATTTGTTTATTTTTGCTTTTATTTACAATATTCTGGGAGGTGGGTCATAGAGGATCCTGCTGTGATTTATGTCGGAGAGTGTTTTGCCTATGTTTTCCTCTAGGAGTTTTATAGTTTCTGGTCTTACGTTTAGATCTTTAATCCATTTTAAGTTTATTTTTGTGTATGGTGTTAGAAAGTGTTCTAGTTTCATTCTTTTACAAGTAGTTGACCAGTTTTCCCAGCACCACTTGTTAAAGAGATTGTCTTTTCTCCATTGTATATTCTTGCCTCCTTTGTCAAAGAGGAGGTGTCCATAGGTGCGTGGATTTATCCTGGGCTTTCTATTTTGTTCCATTGATCTATATTTCTGTCTTTGTGCCAGTACCATACTCTCTTGATGACTGTGGCTTTGTAGTAGAGCCTGAAGTCAGGTAGGTTGATTCCTCCAGTTCCATTCTTCTTTCTCAAGATTGCTTTGGCTATTCGAGGTTTTTTGTATTTCCATACAAATTGTGAAATTATTTGTTCTAGCTCTGTGAAAAATACAATTGGTAGCTTGATAGGGGTTGCATTGAATCTACAGATGGCTTTGGGTAGCATACTCATTTTCACTATATTGATTCTGCCGATCCATGAACATGATATATTTCTCCATCTATTAGTGTCCTCTGATTTATTTTCACCAGTGTTTTATAGTTTTCTCTGTATAGGTCTTTAGTTTCTTTAGGTAGATATATTCCTAAGTATTTTATTCTTTTCGTTGCAATGGTGGATGGAATTGTTTCCTTAATTTCTCTTTCTATTTTCTCATTATTAGTGTATAGAAATGCAAGGGATTTCTGTGTGTTGATTTTATATCCTGCAACTTTACCATATTCATTGATTAGCCCTAGTAATTATCTGGTGGAGTTTTTAGGGTTTCCTATGTAGAGGATCATGTCATCTGCAAACAGTGAGAATTTTACTTCTTCTTTTCCAATTTGGATTCCTTTTATTTCTTTTTCTGCTCTGATTGCTGTGGCCAAAACTTCCAAAACTATGTTGAATAGTAGTGGTGAAAGTGGGCACCCTTGTCTTGTTCCTGACTTTAGAGGAAATGCTTTCAATTTTTCACCATTGAGGATAATGTTTGCTGTGGGTTTGTCATATATAGCTTTTATTATGTTGAGGTATGTTCCTTCTATTCCTGCTTTCTGGAGAGTTTTTATCATAAATGGAGGTTGAATTTTGTCAAAGGCTTTCTCTGCATCTATTGAGATAATCATATGGCTTTTATTTTTCAATTTGTTAATGTGGTGTATTACATTGATTGATCTGTGGATATTGAAGAATCCTTCCATCCCTGGGATAAAGCCCACTTGGTCATGGTGTATGATCTTTTTAATGTGTTGTTGGATTCTGATTGCTAGAATTTTGTTAAGGAGTTTTGCATCTATGTTCATCAGTGATATTGTCCTGTAGTTTTCTTTTTTTGTGGCATCTTTTTCAGGTTTTGATATTAGGGTGATGGTGGCCTCATAGAATGAGTTTGGAAGTTTACCTTCCTCTGCAATTTTCTGGAAGAGTTTGAGTAGGATAGGTGTTAGCTCTTCTCTAAGTTTTTGGTAGAATTCAGCTGTGAAGCCATCTGGACCTGGGCTTTTGTTTGCTGGAAGATTTCTGATTACAGTTTCAATTTCCGTGCTTGTGATAGGTCTGTTAAGATTTTCTATTTCTTCTGGTTCAGTTTTGGAAAGTTGTACTTTTCTAAGAATTTGTCCATTTCTTCCAAGTTGTCCATTTTATTGGCATATAGTTGCTGATAGTAGTCTCTTATGATCCTTTGTATTTCTGTGTTGTCTGTTGTGATCTCTCCATTTTCATTTCTAATTTTATTGATTTGATTTTTCTCCCTTTGTTTCTTGATGAGTCTGGCTAATGGTTTGTCAGTTTTATTTATCCTTTCAAAGAACCAGCTTTTGGCTTTGTTGATTTTTGCTATGGTCTCTTTTGTTTCTTTTGCATTTATTTCTGCCCTAATTTTAAAGATTTCTTTCCTTCTACTAACCCTGGGGTTCTTCATTTCTTCCTTTTCTAGTTGCGTTAGGTGTAGAGTTAGGTTATTTATTTGACTTTTTTCTTGTTTCTTGAGGTATGCCTGTATTGCTATGAACTTTCCCCTTAGCAATGCATTTACAGTGTCCCACATGTTTTGGGTTGTTGTGTTTTCATTTTCATTCGTTTCTATGCATATTTTGATTTCCTTTTTATTTTCTTCTGTGATTTGTTGGTTATTCAGCAGCGTGTTGTTCAGCCTTCATATGTTGGAATTTTTAATAGTTTTTCTCCTGTAATTGAGATCTAATATTACTGCATTGTGGTCAGAAAAGATGCTTGGAATGATTTCAATTTTTTGAATTTACCAAGGCTAGATTTATGGCCCAGGATGTAATCTATCCTGGAGAAGGTTCTGTGTGCACTTGAGAAAAAGGTGAATTCATTGTTTTGGGATGAAATGTCCTATAGATATCAATTAGGTCTAACTTGTCTAGTGTATCATTTAAAGTTTGTGTTTCCTTGTTAATTTTCGGTTTAGTTGATCTATCCATAGGTGTGAGTGGGGTATTAAAGTCTCCCACTATTGTGTTATTGTTAATTTCCCCTTTCATACTTGTTAGCATTTGTCTTACATATTGTGGTGCTCCTATGTTGGGTGCATATATATTTATAATTGTTATATCTTCTTCTTGGATTGATCCTTTGATCATTATGTAGTGTCCTTCTTTGTCTCTTTTCACAGCCTTTATTTTAAAATCTATTTTATCTGATATGAGTATTGCTACTCCTGCTTTTTTTTGGCCTCTATTTGCGTGGAATATCGTTTTCCAGCCCTTCACTTTCAGTCTGTATGTATTCCCTGTTTTAAGGTGGGTCTCTTGTAGACAACATATATAGGGGTCTTGTTTTTGTATCCATTCAGCCAGTCTTTGTCTTTTGGTTGGGGCATTCAACTCATTTATGTTTAAGGTAATTATTGATAAGTATGATCCCGTTGCCATTTACTTTATTGTTTTGGGTTCGAGTTTATACACCCTTTTTGTGTTTCCTGTCTAGAGAATCTCCTTTAGCATTTGTTGAAGAGCTGGTTTGCTGTTGCTGATTTCTCTCAGCTTTTGCTTGTCTGTAAAGCTTTTGATTTCTCCTTCATATTGACAACCCACTCCAGTACTCTTGTCTGGAAAATCCCATGGACGGAGGAGCCTGGTAGGCCTCAGTCCATGGGGTCGCTAAGAGTCGGACACGACTGAGCAACTTTACTTTCACTTTTCACTTTCATGCATTGGCGAAGGAAATGGCAACCCACTCCTGTGTTCTTGCCTGGAGAATCCCAGGGACAGGGGAGCCTGGTGGGCTTCCATCTATGGTGTCCCACAGAGTCGGACACGACTGAAGTGACTTAGCAGTAGCAGTCATATTTGAATGAGATCCTTGTTGGGTACAGTAATCTGGGTTGTAGGTTATTTTCTTTCATCACTTTAAGTATGTCTTGCCATTCCCTCCTTGCCTGAAGAGTTTCTATTGAAAGATCAGCTGTTATCCTTATGGGAATCACCTTGTATGTTATTTGTTGTTTTTCCCTTGCTGCTTTTAATATTTGTTCTTTGTGTTTGATCTTTGTTAATTTGATTAATATGTGTCTTGGGGTATTTTGCCTTGGGTTTATCCTGTTTGGGACTCTCTGGGTTTCTTGGACTTGGGTGATTATTTCCTTCCCCATTTTAGGAAAGTTTTCAACTATTATCTCCTCAAGTATTTTCTCATGGTCTTTCTTTTTGTCTTCTTCTTCTGGGGCTCCTATGATCCGAATGTTGGGGCGTTTAATATTGTCCTGGAGGTCTCTGAGATTGTCCTCATTTCTTTTGTTTTTCTTTTTTCCTCTCTGGTTCATTTATTTCTACCATTCTATCTTCTACTTCACTAATCCTATCTTCTGCCTCCGTTATTCTACTATTTGTTGTCTCCAGAGTGTTTTTGATCTCATTTATTGCATTATTCATTATATATTGACTCTTTTATTTCTTCTAAGTCCTTGTTAAACCTTTCTTGCATCTTCTCAATTCTTGTCTCCAGGCTATTTATCTGTGATTCCACTTTTATTTCAATATTTTGGATCATTTTCACTATCATTATTCGGAATTCTTTATCAGGTAGATTCACTATCTCTTCCTCTTTTCTTTGGTTTGGTGGGCATTTATCCTGTTCCTTTACCTGCTGGGTATTCCTCTATCTCTTCATCTTGTTTATATTGCTGAGTTTGGGGTGGCCTTTTTGTATTCTGGCAGTTTGTGGAGTTCTCTTTTTGTGGAGTTTCCTCGCTGTGGGTGGGGTTGTATGGGTGGCTTGTCAAGGTTTCCTGGTTAAGGAAGCTTGTGTCGGTGTTCTGGTGGGTGGAGCTGGATTTCTTCTCTCTGGAGGGCAATGAAGTGTCCAGTAATGAGTTATGGGATGTCAGTGGTTTTGGAGTAACTTTGGGCAGCCTGTATATTGAAGCTCAGGGCTGTGTTCCTGTGTTGCTGGAGAATTTGCATGGTATGTCTTGCTCTGGAACTTGTTGGCCCTTGGGTGGTGCTTGGTTTCAGTGTAGGTATGGAGGCATTTGATGGGCTCCTGTCGATTAATGTTCCCTGGAGTCAGGAATTCTCTGGTGTTCTCAGGATTTGGACTTAAGCCTCCTGCTTCTGGTTTGCAGTCTTATTTTTACAGTAGTCTCAAGGCTTCTCCATCTATACAGCACCATTGATAAAACATCTAGGTTAAAGATGAAAAGTTTTTCCACAGTGAGGGACACCCAGAGAGGTTCACAGAGTTACGTGGAAAAGAGAAGAGGGAGGAGGGAGTAACAGGTGACCAGGATGAGATGAGGTGGAATCAAAAGAGGAGAGAACAAGCTAGCCAGTAATCACTTCATTATATGTGCCCCACAGTCTGGACCGCTCAGAGATGTTCATGGAGTTATACAGAGAAGAGAAGAGGGAGGAAGGAGACAGAGGTGGTCAGGAGGATAAAGGGGGGAATCAAAAGGAGAGCCACAGATCCAGCCAGTAATCAGTTCCCTAAGTGTTCTCCACCATCTGGAACACACAAAGAGATTCACAGAGTTGGGTAAGAAAAGAAGGGGGAGGGAGGAGATAGAGGTGACCTGGTGGAGAGACAGGAAAGTCCAAATGGGGAGAGAAAAGTCAAGCCAGTAATCTCACTCCCAAGTAAAAATGGGTACTAAAGATTGGGTTCTTAAAGGTACAAAATTGGTAACAAATACCAAAAAGCAAAGATTAAAAATCTAGAGTAGAGGTTGGATTTTCAAAAATACAATATTAAAGAAAAGAAAAAAATAAGTCACAAAAATTATAAGAATATAATTATATATGAAGTTTGCTTTAAAAAATAGGGTCTTTGTTTTTTTGCAAAGTAATAGTAGGTTATAAAAATGAAAATTAAAGGAGTAATAGAGGACTTAAAAATTAAAAAAAAGAATGATCATAAAAATAGTAAAAATATATCTAGGACTTTCTATGGTGGTGTTGTGGGCAGTGTGGGGTCAGTTCATTTTCAGATAGTTCCTTGGTCCGGCTTATTGCACCTGTCATTTCCAAGGTGGTTCCCTCTGTTTTAGCTTCTTCTGTTTGCTGGTCTCCTCAGTGTCTGATTTCCTCCCTAACACAAGTGGGGAGGTGGTGGACACTTTTTTAGGCTCACTTGTTCAGTCATGCTGTAGGGAGGGAGGGACGGACTCTGCAAACAAATAACACTGGCATGTGCTCGCAGTGCCTCAGCCACACTGGGCCTGCCCCACTCACGGCGCATGTGCCCTCCCTGCCCACACTGCTCAGGCTCTAGGTTGCTCCTCCGGGAACCATTCGAGGCTGGCCCTGGGCTGCATGCACCTCCCAGGTCCGAGCCGCTCAGGTTCAGGCACTCAGGAAGTCCTCAGAGGCACAGACTTGGTTGGGCCTGCATTTTGTGCTCAGTTTTCTGGATGCACAACTGGCGCACCTTCTCAGGTGGATGTTGACTGTCCAGAACCCCAGGAAGTCTTAGATAGCAAAGAAGCCTGCTTGCAGTTTGGTAGATAATGTCTCTCTGGGGCTGCGATTGCCCCCTTCCGGCTCTGGCTGCCTGTCACCAGAGGGGGATGGTCTGCAGCCGGCTAGCCCTGCTCAGTCCTTTGTTCTGTGAGCAGGCCTGGCGGTGTCTTAGGTTAGGGCTTTTCGTGTGGTAGCTATCCCACAGTCTGGTTTGCTAGCCTGTTAGTTCCCTCAGATTGCCCTCGGGGCATTCAGGCCTGGTCCTTACTCTAAGCAATGCAGCCCGCGCCTCCCTGCCCAGCCCCCACTTTCTAGTGGCATGTGCCGGTGTCTGCGCTACTTCTATGGTGGGGGAGTTACTGTTGGGCACGTAATCTGTGGGTTTTAATTATTTTTCCTCCCAGTTATGTTGCCCTCTGTGGTCCCAAGGCTCGCCACAGACTCGGCAGTGAAAGCGTTTCCTGGTGTTTGGAAACTTCTCTCTTTTTAAGACTCCCTTCCCAGGACCGAGCTCCATCCGTACCTCTTTTGTCTCTTTTTTTTTCTCTTTTATATTTTTTCTTACCTCCTTTTGAAGACAATGGGCTGCTTTTCTGGGTGCCTGATGGCTTCTGCTGGCATTCAGAAGTTGTTTTGTGGAATTTACTCAGCATTTAAGTATTCTTTTGATGAATTTGTAGGGGAGAAAGTGGTCTCCCCGTCCTATTCCTCCGCCATCTTAGGACCGCCCTATTTTGCACTTTTTGAGGAACGTCCACACTGTTTTTCACAGTGCACCATTTTACATTCTCAGCAATGCCTAGGGGTCCATTTTTCCACCTCCTAGACAACACTTGTTATTCCTCTTTTTATTTTTAATTTTATATTAGCCATCCTAATGTGTGTGAGGTCGCATCTCACTGTGATTTTGATTTGCATTTCTCTAATGTTTAGTTATATTGAACATCTTTTCATGTGTTTTTGGCCATTTGTATGTCTTCTTTGGAAAAATGTTTACTAACATCTGGAGACATTCATTTTCTTTTGTGGATTCAGTGCTATATTACTAGTGCCTGGAACTGTGCTGTCCTATTCCAGATACCGAATGGTTGTATGCTGACCAAATTAATGATTGAACCTTACTGGCCTGCTAGGCCATAGGTAACAATCTGGGTACTTGAGATGACATAGTTCAGAACCCATTAGTACTCTCAAGATAAATGATATATTCTGTTTGTAGATATGATCAAACTAGTGTTAGACATAGTAGCAATATCAACCTAACATCAGAGATTTTTAACTTGAGCAGAAATTTGCTGTCCTGGTGTTTTGTTTTCTCAGCATCTATTCATATTTTTTGTTAATTTTTATTTTTTATTAGTGGCTAAAAAATCTATATACATTTATAATTTTTTTAAATCAAGATTTTATTTCTTTTTCTGTTTTTTAAGTCATATACCCTACTTGTACTCTTTATTTGACTTGTATCATATCAGCATACCAGTAATAGTAACTATAATGATGAAAATACATAATTTATGGGGTTAAAAAGAAGACAAATTAATTCTGGATAACAAATCTATGTAAGCCAGGAGGGAGGTTATCAGTTAAGTTTCTAAACCTGTTGAATTATTTGGCGGGGGTTAAAATAGTAACTATATACTTTGTTAGTTATTATGAATGCAAAATATTATTTTAAAGATAATTAGTAAAGAGTAGACAGAGAATCCGTAATCTTCAACCAGCAGAAGGAAAAAAATCAAATTAGAAAGCAAATCACAATTCCACATCTAGATGTATACCAAAAATAGTTGAAAGCCAAGACTTGAGCAGATATTTGCACACGAATTTTTACTGCATAGTTATTTAGAATATACAAAAGGCAGAAACAACCTAAATGTTCTTCAACAAGTGGATAGATAAGCAAATTATGATACATACATACAATGGAATATTATTCAACCGTAAAAGGAATGAAGTTCCACTATGTGTTACAACTTGAATGAATCTTGGCATTTTTACACTATGTGAAATAAGCCAGACACAAAAGGACAAGGATTATATGAGTGCATTTGTGTGAAATATCAAGAATAGGTAAATTCATAGAGACAGAAGTAGATTAATGTTACCAGGGGTTGGGGAATGCGAAGAATGAGCGATTTATTGCTTAATTGTTACAGAATTTGTTTGGGCTGATGAAAAAGTTTTGGAAATAGATAGTGGTATTGGTTGTACCGGGGCTTCTCTGGCAGCTCAGCCGATAAACAGTTTGCTTTCAATGCAGGAGACTCTGGTTTGATTCCTGGGTCGGGAAGTTCCCCTGGAGAAGGGATAGGCAACCCACTCCCAGTATTCTTGGGCTTCCCTGGTGGCTCGGATGGTAAAGAATCTGCCTGCAATGTGGGAGACCTGGGTTTGATCCTTGGGGTGGGAAGATCCCCTGGAGGAGGGCATGGCAACCCTCTCCAGTATTCTTGCCTGGAGAATCCCCACGGACAGGGGAGCCTGGCTGGCTACAGTCCACGGGGTCACAAAGAGTCGGACGTGACTGAGCGACTTTCACTTTCAATTAATGATCTAAAAAAATCCCTGGGAAACTAGAAATAAAACACTTCTTCATTCTAATAAAGGGAGTCTGAAGAACCTGCAACTAATATCATATTTAGTAGTGAAATACTGGATATCTTTCCTATAAGATTAGGAACAGGCAGGAGTACATGCTTTCACTGCTTTTATTCAACATTTTCCTGGAGATCATAGCTGTTGCAACAGGCAAGAAAAACAAATAACAGGTATATAGACTGGAAGGAAAGATGTAAAGCTTTTTATTTGTAGAAGATATGATAGTACATGTAAAAAACCCCAAAGAATCTGTGAAAAAACTGCTAGAACTAGTAAGTGAATTTAGCCAGATAACATACGTTCAATATGCAAAACTTTATTGAAGCTTTTAATACTAACAACAAACAATTGGAAAATCAAAATAAAACACATACTATTTTATAGCATAAAAATAAAATACCTTAAAGTAAATTTAGCAAAATATATCAAATAGCTGCATATAGAACATTACCATATATTGCTGAGGAAAGTTAAAACAGATCTAAATAAATAGAAATGTACATATTAGATTCATGGATTGAAGGCATCAATGCTATTAAAATTTCATAATTCCTTGACTTGCTCTATTGAGTTAGCATAATATCCCTTGTGCTCAGTTGTGTCCAACCTCAACCCCATTGACTGCAGCCTGCCAGGCTCCTCTGTCCATGGGATTTTCCAGGCATGTTTACTGGAGTGGGTTGCCATATTCTACTCCAGAGAATCTTCCTGACCCAGGGATTGAACTCCTACCTCCTGTGTTTTCTGCATTGGCAGGTGGATTCTTTACCACTGAGCCACCTGGAAAGCCACTGATTTAACACAGTCTCAGTCAGAATTCTTATAGCCTTTCTTTCATAGATCTTGGCAAATTTATATGGAAATACAGAAGATCAAGAATATTTAATACAATTTGAAAAATAAGAATCAAGTTAGAAAACTTATGCTATCTAATTTCAAGGTGTCAGAAAGTCACAGGAGTTAAGGTAATGAATTTTAGCATAAGTGTAGACATACAGATCGATGGAATAGAATAGTGAGTCCAGAAAAAAAAGTACACATTAATTGATTTTTGATAAGATTTCAAGGTAATTCAGTGAATCAAAAAGTAATATTCTTAACAAACTATGTTGAGATAATTGGATATCCACCCGGAAAAAATGACTCTTGGCATGTACTTCATACTCTACACAAAGATCATCTTGAAACAGATCACAGACCTAAATGCAAAAGCCAAAACTGTAAGACTTTAGAGCAAAGTCTAAGGGACAATCTATGTACCTTTGGAGTAGACTACAGTTTTTTAGATAAAACAAATTTAAAATCTTTACAAAGGATAAATTAGACTTCATCAAAATTAAAACCTTTTGTTTTTTAAAATGAGAGGAAAATAAAGTGAGAGGTGTGCCACAGACTAAAAGCAATTATTCTCCTTACATATATATGAAAAAGTGCTTTCATCTTTTTTTCTGAAATTTTTTTGGCATCCAGAATACATAAAGAATTCTCACAACGCAAAAATCGGAAAATAATCAACCCAATAATAAATGAGCAAAATATTTGAACAGATACTTGGCAAAAAAAGAAATAGAAAGGGCCAATAAACACATAAAAAGATGCTCAGCATTATTAGTTAGCATAATAATGCAGACTGAAACAGTGATACACCACTAGTGACCCCCTAGAATGCTTAAAAAAATGAAAAGTTTAATAATATCAAGTGTGGGCAAAGATGTGGAGCATCTGTAACTCATACCTTGCTGGAAGGAGTACAAAATGGTACACATACTATGGAAAAGTGTTGTAGTTTATGCAGTTATATTATCCAGCAATTCCACGTGTGAACATTACCTGAGATAAATGAAAATATGTCAACACAAAGCCTTAATCATGAGCTCAAAGCAACTTTTTTTCATAATAGCAGCTACTGGAAATAACTCCAAGGTCCATCAAGAAGTGAATGAATACACAAACCGCAGGACAGCCGGAAGCAAAATATCGCTCAGTGATAGAGAGAAAGGAACACAGCATGGAAGAATCTCAGAAATGCTCTATGCAGGAAAGAAGCCAAAGAAGAGGACATTCTGTGTGATTCTGTTTACTTGATATTCTAGAAAATGTAAAATGTATTCCCTGGTGGTTCAGTGGTTAAGACAACACACTTCCAGTGCAGGGGCCTGGGCTCCATCCGTGGTCAGGGAACTAAGATCCTATATGCCCCGTGTTGCAGCCAAAAAAGTAACCTACTGCGACAGAAAGCAAATAAGTGTTTCCCTAGGACTGGGAGTGAGATGGGGTTGACCATAAAGAACCACAACAATTTTGGGTGAGGAACTGTTCTATATCTGGATTATGGTGGTGGTTACAAATTGTGGTAGTTATAAATTGTCAAAACTTTTAACGGAGTACTTAAAATAAATGTAGTTTATCACGTGTAAATTATGCTTCAATAAACTTGATTAAAAAGATAGATAGCAAATAAATCAATGTCAGATCTCATCTTAGTTTAACATGGCTGTTCTGCACCACCGGTGGAGTATATTTCTGGAAACAGCTTCTAATTTGGGTGCTACAGACAGGAAGGTTTTGAAATTACTGGCAGAGCTGCTCTGTTCCAGAAATTTCTCTGATTGCTCTTTTTATTGACATCTGTTCTTGTTTCAGTGAGTGTAATAGCTCCCAAATTATCTGATGACATTAATTGGAATTTTATAGTAGTTCTCTCCAGCCTCTGATTTACCTCTATTTCCTCTGTGGCCATAAAGTCAAGTAAAAAAAGTAGAACACTAACTGGTAAAATTTTTGTTTTCCTTTTTTCCCACTATCCTGCTATCTAAGACCTGGCTTTGAGATTAATGGTGAAGGATTTCCATATTGTCTTAGATAATATCTTGACTTGGAATGTAATAATTGTTTCTAGAGTCAAATTATAAACCAAATATAAAGTTTTAGAAGAACTAGAGGACACTAGAAAGCTAGAAAAGCAATTGTCCCATCACTGCATTATCATCTTTTAGAATTAATGATGATTTTTACATGTTTATATGAGCTGCTCTGGTTCTGACTTTTTCTTTTATTCTCCATCATTTCACAAATCATGTCTTTCTAAAAGGGGCTTCCTTGGTGGCTCAGACAGTAAAGAATCTACCTGCAATTCAGGATACCCGGATTTGATCCCTGGGTTGGGAAGATCCGCTGGAGAAGGAAATGACAACCCATTCCAGTATCCTTGCCTGGAGAATTCCATTGACAGAGGAGCCTAGAGGGCTATGGTCCACAGGGTTGCAAAGAGTTGGACATGACTGAAAGGTCCTGCGAAATTAATCATGAGATTATTTTCTTCCATTTAAGTTTATTTACATTCTGTTAAATAGGGGAACATTTTTAGTTTTTGCATTTCATTTCAGTTCTGCTGAGAATTTTCAAGTCCCTGCTATTTGCAGTGTGCTGATCCTGGAACTGGGAAAATAAAAGTGATAACTGGACCCGTCCTCACAGTGAGAGAGACACGCACAGAAGTAGTTTGATAAAATGCGGTTCCCTGTCATAGAAGTGCATTTAAAAGGCTGGGAGAACCAGTGGAAAGAACAATTGATTCTGCCTTTTGAGACAGTATTAGACAGAGCAAGTTGCTGTCAAAGGTTGAATTATCTAGATGTAAAAGCGAAAGAAGCACTGCTTAGAGGAAAGTGGTGTAAGAAAAGAACCAGGGTGTTTCTTCTCCCATTGTTGGGGAAAGTGGAATCAAGGAATAAGTTATTCTGATGAACTTTCTGTGATATTTCAAATTGCTGTCTAACTTTTCACAAATATTTCAAAGATATTCCAGCAAATTAAATCCTCCAAATTGACTACACTGAAGAATGGAGGCAAGAGGATTACATAGCCAGTGGGGTGGGCTTTCCGAACCTCTGAGATAAACACGTGTAGATGTGTCACGCGTGTGACTGTCAGTCATCATGGACACATTCATGGGAAAAATGTAGAGTCCTGGCTTTTGAACATCTAGACAGTCGGAGAAGGCAATGGCACCCCACTCCAGTACTCTTGCCTGGAAAATCCCATGGACGGGGGAGCCTGGTGGGCTACGGTCCATGGGGTCGCTAGGAGTCGGACACGACTGAGCGACTTCACTTTCACTTTTTGCTTTCATGCATTGGAGAAGGAAATGGCAACCCACTCCAGTGTTCTTGCCTGGAGAGTCCCAGGGACGGCGGAGCTGGGTGGGCTGCTGTCTCTGGGGTCGCACAGAGTCGGACACAACTGAAGTGACTTAGCAGACAGTAATTTAAAGCACTGCACATTTTATCTTATAGGGAAAGGGAAAAAAGTACACACAAGATGAATGTTAATAGACACAGTATAAATAACATCCCTGGTATTCAGTTTACTCTTTTCTTCAATACTCAGTGAACCTCTGCACTCTTCCTTCTCAAAGAAGAAGAAATTCATGGTCCTTTGTGAAGGATGATTTACATTCAGAATGCTGATGTATATTAGTATAAGGGTTGTATACTGTACTACTCAGTATAAGGGTAGCACCAACCTGGGCAAGCCGCTCCGTACCTGACTATATACCTACAAGGACAAGCCACATCCTAATGTAGTATCTTAGAACCACAGCAGTTTATTATTTCTTAGCGTTGGTTTGCGTTCAGGCTGGGCACACCCGCACTTTTCCTCTGCTTCCTTTGAACATATTTGGGGTAATTCACGTGACTGAATTCAGCTAGGAGCTCAACTCGAGGAGAAGGCCTTTTGTCTCAGGGCCACTTTCCAGCATGTTCAGTGTGTAGCTTGGACCTCCTTACATCACAGTGGCTGGTTCATCTTTCCATCCAACCTCTGTTTCATCCCCCAGCCACTCCCTAAACTGTAAAGACACATTTTTCATGAGACACGCTCGGTCTTAAGTTCTCTCTTGCCCCTCTGTGAACCTTCTACTTTTTGAAGTCCCTCCCATCCTATAATGTCCAAGTCTACTACCACTTTTGTGATGAAACCCATATGACAATTTTCTTTTCCACTTGCTGTATCCATACCTTCTTTTTTTAAAAAAATAATTTTATTTATATATTTTTGTCTGTGCTGGGTCTTTGTTGCTGCAAGGGCTTTTCTTTAGTTGTGGCGAGTGGGGGCTACTCTCCAGTTGCAACGCGTGGGCTGATCGTTCCAGTGGCTTCTCTTGTTGCAGAGCATGGGCTCTAGGGTGCTTGGACTTCAGTAGTCACGGTATGTGGGCTTAGTAGCTGTAGATCCCAGGCTCAGTAGTTGTGGCACATGGGTTTAGCTGCCTGTGGCATGTGGGCTCTCCCCAGATCAGGGATTGAAACCATATCCCTGGCATTGACAGGTGGATTCTTTACCACTGAGCCACCAGGGAAGCCCTCCATACCTTCTGATGACATCACACCGGCTGTTTCCAAGTTCTCACAGAATGCTGTCTGTTGTTCTTTCTTGTGTTTTGTTCAGCTGTTCAGTTCATCTGAGAAAAGCTTGTCCAGTCCATGGGAACTTATTCCATGGACCTACCTTTGTAAGGTCCTGAGGACTCCTCTCTTCAGACATGTGTCCTAGTTAGATGGCTCAACTATCATAAGAGCATATTAACTCTCTCCATTTTGACTGACCAATGAAACATATGAAATTGAGCATTGTAGAATAATCTGTACTCCAAGTTCTTGTCAGAAGCTTTAACCTAGAAATATCTGCTGCCCAGTACCTATCAAAAGCTCAGCTGTGAAAATTAATATATATGGAGAATTGCCTGAAGGATATGTAGTCCATCTGTTCTCTAGACACACTCAATTTTCTTCCTGGGTTAACCAAACCAAGAGAGAGCTGTAGATTAGAATACTGTTGATTTAGTTCTCCAGAGAATTGCTTGTAGGCAATTGCCCTTGGCATTATGCCATTGGCTTTCATTTTGATGGACATTAGAAGGAAAATCCTTTTCAATTTTTGGCAATACATTGGTGAATCTAGATGAAATAAGTGACTTTATAATACAAATATAAATTATCAAAATTGACTCAAGCGGAGTTCAGAAAATCCATATAGACTGATGACCATGGACAGAGTTGGAAAGGTTGCCAAAGATTTATTGCCCAAAAGTTCAGTTCAGTTCAGTCACTCAGTCATGTCCAACTCTTTGCAATCCCACAGACTGCAGAACACCAGGCTTCCCTGTCCATCACCAACTCCTGAAGCTTGCTCAAACTCATGTCCATCAGTTGGTGATGCCATCCAACCATCTCATCCTCTGTTGTCCCCTTCTCCTCCTGCCTTCAATCTTTCCCAGCATCAGGGTCTTTTCCAATGAGTCAGTTCTTCATATCAGGTGGACAAAATATTTCCCAGAAAGCTGAGGCCATTTTTTTTTTTTTTTTTTTTTTTGGGGGTGTGTGGGGGTTGTGTATCTACTGTGTTTATTTGCCTAAGAATTCTGTCTTGTTATCTTTCTCTCTCTTTTTTCTTTTATCAATCAGTAACACTCCTTCCTTCAGGGGGATTGCTCCTCTGTCACCTCAGTTATATGATATTCTGATAGTGAGATATTGTGGTACACTGATTGCTGGCCACAGAAGTAAACAAATTATGCTGGACCCATATTTGAGTATGAGCATGTGTGTGTACTCAATTGCTTCAGTTCTGTCCAACTCTTTGTGACCCCATGGACTTAGCCCACCAGGCTCCTCTGTCCATGGGATTGTCCAGGCAAGAATACTGGGGGGGCGGGTTTGCCATGCCCTCCCTCCAGGGGATGTTTCCGACTCAGGGACTGAACCCATGTCTCCTGTATCTCCTGCATTGCAGGTGGGTTCTTTACTGCTGAGCCACTGCAGAAGCCCATATTTGCGTGTATCCTTGTATAAAAGTATCCAAGGTGGGCACATGACCCAGATAGAGTTAATCACAGGCTCTCCCGCTAGTTTTGTATTCATATCTGTGGAGAAAGTTCTCTTCTTCCTGGTTGCTAAATGGTGATGATGTAAGCCTATAACTGCCTGGGGTTGCAGCAACTCCCTCCCATATATATTAAGCCCATCTGCAGTGAAAGGTAAGAAAGAGAGGGAGAGAAAGGGATCAGTGGCAGGGCCAAGGTGACCCAGGACAGACAGAAACCCAGTCAAAATCTCTTTGACTGAGAGATGAAGCCTGGGAGAGACAGGCATACATGCAGACATAGAACTCAGATGCAGACACAGAAATAAAAGAGAAAGAAAAGAGAAAGCTTTCAGCGTTGAGTCCCTGGTGCTACTCCTGACCTTCCTATATATGAAGCAATACATTTCTTTCTTTCTCTTTCTCTGCCTTCTTTCGTTTTTTTTTCTTTTCTTTGTAGTTTAATTGAGGAATCTTTCACTTGTGAGTGGAATACTTCTGATCAAAATGATTTTAGACTAAAAGGTGAACTTAAAAAATTAATTAAGGCACAGATCATCCTTTTGTTTCTTTTCTTCTTCAAAAGCTTAGAGAAAATGAACTCACAATATTTGTCTGCCCATTTTTTAAAACTAGCATAACTCTGAGATATGAAAAATTTTAGCACAAAATGGAAATAATGAATATACGTGAGTACAGATGTACGTATCCTGAATGTATCCCAGAAAGCTTTTACCTCCGCGTCCTCACAGGATGACTCTGGCCCTGCACCTTTCAGTGTGAGCTCACCCTTTTTCTGGGTTTTCTCCGGTCACATTGTACCTGTCAGGGTCCTCAAGGTTTTGCTGTGGTAACAAAAGACCCCAAATCCTTAGTGGTTTAAAACAATGAAAGCTTATTCTTGCTTACTCAACTCAGGGTCAGCTGAGGATTTCCTCACACAGGGATACAGGCTTTCAGAATGTCAATCATTTGGAAAATTATTTAGTGGGCAATCATATTCTCGGCTCTTCATGCATTGTTCCAAAGATGATATATATAATTTCTGCTCATATATCTTTGGCGAAGCCAAGTTAAAAGTTGCCTCTAACTTTTAAAGGTCAAGAAGAATCCTACCTTCATCTTGGAAGTGGAAAGGACTGGAATATTTACTGACAGTCCTAATAATTACCAGAGAACTCCTTCCTGGTCACCGAGTATTGGGTTCATGCTCCTTTTCACATTCACAGTACAGTTGTCCCCTCTCCAAAGGACACTATGCAAAATTTCTATACTCTAACAAACCAGACTTAAAGTCCAGGATCGCTGGATGATGTGTGATGGTCTGTTTATCACAAGGAGATGATGGTAATAAATAGTCTCTATCAAGCCTGGGTATGGCTTCTTTTGATCTGAAGACTTATGAACTAAAATTTTATCTGCCCCTCATACACTCAATATGCACACAGATTAGGTAATGTGAAAAGAGCCCCTTTGCTGGAAGTGAGTATTAACCTTTGACCAAGTCCTAACTTGGCTCCTTGAACATCTATTATTCATTGCTCCTAGATTCTACTTCTCAGAGATTCTTCCTTTTCCACTATTCTCTTTGGTCATATCTGAAGTAGGCATCAGGGACTATGTTCTTCATTGGGGAAGGCAGGTTTAATGGTCCACTTCTTGTTCAACAGAAGATTGGGGCCCATGGTTGTCTTAAGTCCAGGATCATTTTTAATCATTGAAGTTAAATAGCTGTTAGTCCAAGTTGATAGAATTTTGCAGTAAAAATCACTCAAAAACATTTGTGACTACTTCCCTATCTGATTTCAGTCAGTTCCATATACCAATAGGTGCAACCATAATTCTTTTCTGGACATAATTTCCATTTTTCTATATGCCTTTGTTGTCTCTACCTTGTACCAAATGATTTCTTACTGTATAAAATAGATTTTCATCTATTTGTGTTCAAACAATATTTTCTTCACTGTCTACTTCCCACTGCTTAATCCAGTGCCAACAAATATTTTAGTGTTTTTTTTTTAAACGCTCCACTAGAAGCTATCGGTTTCCATATCAGTTAGACTGGATTACGTTATAGTAACGATCTAAAAATTTCAGTGGTCCAAGTTGACAAAAACTTGTATCCTACCCTCACTGTGTCTATCACAGGTTGACTGTGGGTTCTGTTGTATATAGTCCTTATTCAGGGACATAGGAGAAGGCAATGGCACCCCACTCCAGTACTCTTGCCTGGAAAATCCCATGAACGGAGAAGCCTGGTGGGTTGCAGTTCATGGGGTCGCTGGAGTTGGACACGACTGAGTGACTTCACTTTCACTTTTCGCTTTCATGCATTGGAGAAGGAAATGGCAACCCACTCCAGTGTTCTTGCCTGGAGAATCCCAGGGGCGGGGGAGCCTGGTGGGAGACGGTGGGCTGCCGTCTATGGGGTCGCACAGAGTCGGACACGACTGAAGCGACTTAGCAGCAGCATTCAGGGACATGGGCTGTCAGAGATTCAAGAAACATTGAAACAAGAACATTAAGGGAAAAAGGGAATGTGGAAAACCATGGCACCAAAAGCTTTCTGTCTGGAAACGATCCATGCCAATTCCTCTCACATTAATTGGTCAGTGCAAGTCACAACTAATTTTAAGAGGTTAAAAAATTAGCTTGTACCACATGTCTGGAAGAACAGAGGAATATAATATCTGTGAACCCGTTTAATAAATAAGGCACACACACTGCAAGTTTAATGATCTTTGTGGACTTTACAAAAAATTTGTGGGGGCCAGAGAAAGAATTATATCACATGATATTTAGAATCTTTCAGAAAACTCTCTATCTGAAATCTCTCTTTCTCATTCTTTTTTCATGGTGTCAGTAATGTCTTATTTTTCTCTCCATTCCTCATGCAGTACTCAACATCACAGGCTCCACTCTACCCCTGTCATTGTTTTCTGTTTTGGACATAAAATTCCATACTCCTTCATTATGGAGGGAAAATTCCATTATCCTTGTTATTTTCACATTCCCTCAAGGACTTATATCCTATCTTATGAGGCTTATGAAGCATTTCATCTCAGCAAATATGGTGCTTTCTCTAAGATTCCTGGTGAATGCAATTTTCTCCATCTTACTACATTAATAATATATTAGCAAGTCAAATCTAGCATTACCAAGTAGATGTTGTTCCAGAAATAAAAAGTGGTTTAATATCAGTATATCTAGTATTTCAATATCTTATATTAATAGATTACAAGAGAATACCTATATGACCATATGAATGTGCTCTGTCCAACATGGTAGACCCTAGTCATGCATAGCTATTCCAATAGAAGTTTGAATAATTGAAGTTAAATTATTAAAACTTCTGTTCCTTATTCCCACTGGACATATTTCAAGTGCTCAATAGTCACATATGGCTTGTGGCTATGGAATTAACACAGATAATGAACATTTCCATCATTCTGGAAACTTCTGTTGGGCAGTGTTGATCTAACTAAAGAGTCATTTGACAAGCATATTAGATATTTCTGATTTCAAATTTTTTGTAAATTACAGTTAAAAGGAAACTTTCCTAAATTGAGAAACAGTGTATATAAGAAGCCAATGGCAAACATCATACTAAGTAGTATTTTTCATTATGTTCAGGGAAAAGGGTGATTGTCACTATAACAACTGTGTCTGTTAAGATTACTTTTTTTGTTTTTTTTTTTTTAACATGTAATTTATTTTTCATTGATGTATAATACTACATAAATTATAGGTGTACAAAATAGTGATTCACAATTTTTAAAGGTTTTACTCCTCATTTGCTGTATTCCCCCTATTTTATGATATATTCTTGTAGTTTATTTTAAACTGAGTAGTTTGTGCCTCTTTCTTTTTTTATTAATTAATTTTTAAATTGAAGGATAATTGCTTTACAGAATTTTGTTTTTCGTCAAGCCTCAATATGAATCAGCCATAGGTGTACATTGCCCCTCCCTCCCATCTCCCTTCCCATCCCAACCCTCTAGGTTGATACAGAGCCCTTGTTTGGGTTTCCTGAGACATACAGCAAATTCCTGTTGGCTATCTGTTTTACATATGGTAAGTTTCCATGTTACTCTCTCCATACATCTCACCCTCTCCTCCCCTCTCCCCATGGCCATAAGTATATTCTCTATGTCTGTTTCTCTATTGCTGCCCTGAAAATAAATTCTTCAGTACCATTTTTCTAGATTCTGTATAAATGCATTCAGTTCAGTTCAGTTCAGTCGCTCAGTCGTGTCCGACTCTTTGCGACCCCATGAATTGCAGCACACCAGGCCTCCCTGTCCATCACCAACTCCCAGAGTTCACTGAGACTCACGTCCATCGAGTCAGTGATGCCATCCAGCCATCTCATCCTCTGTCGGCCCCTTCTCCTCTTGCCCCCAATCCCTCCTAGCATCACAGTCTTTTCCAATGAGTCAACTCTTCGCATGAGGTGGCCAAAGTACTGCAGTTTCAGCTTTAGCATCATTCCTTCCAAAGAACACCCAGGACTGATCTCCTTCAGAATGGACTGGTTGGATCTCCTTGCAGTCCAAGGGACTCTCAAGAGTCTTCTCCAACACCACAGTTCAAAAGCATCAATTCTTCGGTGCTCAGCCTTCTTCACAGTCCAACTCTCACATCCATACATGACCACAGGAAAAACCATAGCCTTGACTAGACAGATCTTTGTTGGTAGAGTAATGTCTCTGCTTTTGAATATGCTATCTAGGTTGGACATAACTTTCCTTCCAAGGAGTAAGCGTCTTTTAATTTTATGGCTGCAGTCACCATCTGCAGTGATTTTGGAGCCCCAAAAATAAAGTCTGACACTGTTTCCACTGTTTCCCCATCTATTTCCCACAAAGTAATGGGACCGGATGCCATGATCTTCGTTTTCTGAATGTTGAGTTTTAAGCCAACTTTTTCACTCTCTTCTTTCACCTTCATCAAGAGTTCCTCTTCACTTTCTGCCATAAGGGTGGTGTCATCTGCGTATCTGAGGTGATTGATATTTCTCCCAGCAATCTTGATTTCAGCTTGTGCTTCTTCCAGTCCAGCGTTTCTCATGATGTACTCTGCATGTAAGTTAAATAAGCAGGGTGACAATATACAGCCTTGACGTACTCCTTTTCCTATTTGGAACCAGTCTATTGTTCCATGTCCAGTTCTAACTGTTGCTTCCTGACCTGCATACAAATTTCTCAAGAGGCAGATCAGGTGTTCTGATATTCCCATCTCTTTCAGAATTTTCCACAGTTTATTGTGATCCACACAGTCAAAGGCTTTGGCATAGTCAAGAAAGCAGAAATAGATGTTTTTCTGGAACTCTCTTGCTTTTTCCATGATCCAGTGGATGTTGGCAGTTTGATCTCTGGTTCCTCTGTCTTTTCTAAAACCAGCTTGAACATCAGGAAGTTCACAGTTCATGTATTGCTGAAGCCTGGCTTGGAGAATTTTGAGCATTACTTTACTAGCATGTGAGATGAGTGCAATTGTGCGGTAGTTTGAGCATTCTTTGGCATTGCCTTTCTTTGGGATTGGAATGAAAACTGACCTTTTCCAGTCCTGTGGCCACTGCTGAGTTTTCCAAATGTGCTGGCATATTGAGTGTAGCACTTTCACAGCATCATCTTTCAGGATTTGGAATAGCTCAACTGGAATTCCATCACCTCCACTAGCTTTGTTTGTAGTGATGCTTTCTAAGGCCCACTTGACTTCACATTCCAGGATGTTTGGCTCTAGGTCAGTGATCACACCATCGTGATTAGAATATGACATTTATCTTTCTATTTTGGTTTACTTCATGTATAATAGGTTCTAGGTTCATCCACCTCATCAGAACTGACTCAAATATGTTCCTTTCTTTGGCTGAGTAATATTCTATTGTGTATATGTACCAACACTTCTTTATCCATTCATCTATCGATGGACATCTAGGCTGCTTCCATGGGTCTAACTAATGTAAATAGTACTGCCACAAACAATGGGATATATGTGTCTTTTTCGATTTTGATTTCCTCAGGGTATATGCTTAGGAGTGGGATTGCTGGGTCATATGGTGGTTTTATTCCTAGTTTTTTAAGGAATCTCCATACTGTCTTCCATAGTGACTGTATCAATTTACATTCCCACTAACAGTACAAGAGGGTTCCCGTTTCTCCATACCCTCTCCAGCATTTATTGTTTGTAGACTTTTTGATGATGGCCATTCTGACTGGTGTGAGGTGATATCTCATTGAAGTTTTGATTTGCATTTCTCTAATAATGAGTGATGTTGCACATCTTTTCATGTCCTTGTTAGCCATCTATATGTCTTCTTTGGAGAAATTTCTGTTTAGGTCTTTCTCCCACTTTTTGATTGGGTTGTTTGTCAAAGGCTTTTTCTGCACCTATTGAGATGATCATTTTGTTTTTATCTTTCAATTTGCTAATATGGTGTATCACATTGATTGATTTGTGTATACTGAAGAATTAGTGCATCCCTGGAATAAACCCAACTTGATCATGGTGTATGAGCTTTCTGATGTGTTGCTGAATTCTGTTTGCTAAAATTTTGTTGCAGATTTTTGCATCTATGTTCATCAGTGATATTGGCATGTAGTTTTCTTTTTTTGTGTTTGTCTTGTTTTGGTATCAGGGTGATGGTGGCCTTGTAGAATGAGTTTGGAAGTGTTCCTTCCTCTGCACGTTTTTGAAAGTTTTAGAGTGATGAGCATTAACTCTTCTCAAATGTTTGATAGAATTTTCCTGTGAAGCCATCTGGTCCTGGGCTTTTGTTTTTTGGGAGATTTTTGATCACAGCTTCAATTTCAGTGCTTGTAATTGGGTTGTTCATAATTTCTATTTCTTCCTGGTTTAGTCTTGGAAGATTGAACTTTTCTAAGAATCTGTCAATTTTTTCTAGGTTATATATTTTATTGCCGTATATTTCTTCTTAATAGTCTCTTATACTCCTTTGTATTTGCATTGTCTGTTGTAACCTCTCCTTTTTCATTTCTAATTTTGTTGATTTGATTCTTCTCTCTTTTTTCCTTGAGTCTGGCTAAAGGTTTGTCAATTTGGTTTATCTTCTCAAAGAACCAGCTTTTAGTTTTATTAATCTTTACTATTGTTTCTTTCATTTCTTTTCCATTTATTTCTGTTTGGATCTTTATGATTTGTTTCCTTCTGCTAATCTTGGGGTTTTTTGTTCTTCTTTTTCCAGTTGTTTTAGGTGTAATGTTAGGTTGTCTATTCGGTGTTGTTTTTTGTTTCTTGACATAGGATTGTTTTGCTATAAACTTTCCTCTTAGAACTTTTGTTGGGATGCTTTTGTTGCATCCCATAAGTTTTGAATTGTCATGTTTTCATTGTCATTTCTTTCTAGAAATTTTTTGACTTCCCTTTTGGTTTCTTCAGTAACCTGTTGGTTATTTAGAAACATATTGTTTAATCTCCATGTGTTTGTGCTTTTTACAGTTTTTTCCTTGTAATTGATATCTAGTCTCATAGTGGTCAGAAAAGATGCTTGATATGATTTTAATTTTCTTAAATTTACTAATGTTTGATTTGTGACCCAAGATGTGGTCTACCTTGGAGAATGTGCACTGGAGAAGAAGGTGTATTCTTCTGCATTTGAATGGAATGTCCTGAAGATATCAATGAGATCCATCTCATCTAATGTATTATTTAAGACCTGAATTTCCTTGTTAATTTTCTGTAATCTGTACATTGGTGTAAGCGGGGTGTTAAAGTCTCCTACTATTATTGTGTTACTGTCAGTTTCTCATTTTATGTCTGTTAGTGTTTTTCTTATGTATTGAGGTGCTCCTATGTTGGCTACATAGATATTTACAATTATTATGTCTTTCTCTTGGATTGATCCCTTGATCATTATATAGTGTCCTTCCTTATCTCTTGTAATATTCTTTATTTTAAGGTATATTTTGTCTGATATGAGGATTGCTAGTCCAGCTTTCTTTTGCTTCCCATTTGCATGGAATATATTTTTACATCATCTCACTTTTGTTCTGTGTGTGTGTTTAGATCTGAAGTGAATTTCTTGCAGACAGCATATTTATAGGTCTTGTTTTTGTATCTATTCAGCCAGTCTGTGTCTTTTGGTTGGAGCATTTAATCCATTTACATTTAAAGTAATTATTGATATGTATGTTCCTATTGAGGGCTTCCCTCATATCTAAGTCAGTAAAGAATCTGCCTGCAATGCAGGAGACTGAAGTTCAATTCCTGGGTCGGGAAGATCCTCTGGAGAAGGAAATGGCAACCCACTCCAGTATTCTTGCCTGGAGAATCCCATGGACAGAGGAGCCTGGCAGGCTACAGTCCATGGGGTTGCAAAAGTCGGACACAACTTAGTGTCTAAACCACCACGACCATGTTCCTATTACCATTTTCTTAATTGTTTGGGGTTTGATTTTGTAGATCTTTTTCTTCTCTTGTATTTCTTGACTATATAAGTCCCTTTAACATTTGTTGTAAAGCAGGTTTGGTGGCACTGAATTCTTTTAACTTGGTTGTCTGAAAAGTTTTTGATTTCTCCATGAATTTTTAATGAGATCCTTGCCAGATACAATAATCCTGGTTGTAGATTTTTCCCTTTCAGTACTTGAAATATATCCTGCCATTCCCTTCTGGCCTGCAGAGTTTCTGCTGAAAGATCAGCTATTAAACATATGGGGTTTCCCTTGTATGTTACTCATTGGTTTTCCCTTGCTGCTTTTAATATTTTTTCTTTGTGTTTAGTCATTGTTAGTTTGATTAGTATGTGTCTTGGCTTGTTTCTCCTTGGGTTTATCCTGCATGGGACTCTTTGTGCCTCTTGGACTTGACTGACTATTTCCTTTCCATGTTGGGGAAGTTCTCAACTATAATCTCTCCAAAAATCTTCTCATCAGGTTTCTTTTTCTCTTCTTCTTCTGGGACCCTTATAATTTGAATGTTGGTTTATTTGATATTGCCCCAAAGGTCTCTGAGACCGTCCTCAGTTCTTTTCATTCTTTTCACTTTGTCCTGCTCTTCAGAAGTTATTTCCACCATTTTATCTTCCAGTTCACCGATTCGTTCTTCTGCTGCAGATATTCTGCCATTGATTCCTTCTAGAGTATTTTTAATTTCAGTAATTGTGTTGTTTGTCTCTGTATGTTTTTTCTTTAGTTCTTCTAGGTCTTTATTAATTGATTTTTGTATTTTCTCCATTCTATTTTCAAGATTTTTGATCATCTTTACTATCATTATTCTGAATTCTTTTTCAGGTACTTTGCCTGTTTCCTCTTTCTTTGGACTTCTGTGTTTCTAGTTTGTTCCTCCATTTGTGTAGTATTTCTTTGCCTTTTCATTATCATTATTACTTTTTAATTTATTGTGTTTGAGTTCTCCTTTTCCCAGGCTTCAAGGTTAAATTCTTTCTTCCTTTTGGTTTCTGCCCTCCTAAGGTTGGTCCAGTGGTTTGTGTAAGCTTTGTATAGGGTGAGATTTGTGCTGAGTTTTTTTGTTTTGTTTTCTTTTTTTTCTTATGGGCAAGGCTGAGTGACGTGATAATCCTGTCTGCTGATGATTAGGTTTCTATTTTTGTTTTGTTTGTTGTTTAGATGAGGCGTCCTGCACAGGGTGCTACTGGTGGTTGGGTGATGCGGGGTCTTGTATCCAAGTGGTTTCCTTTGTGTGAGTTCTCACTATTTGATACTCCCTAGGGTTAGTTCTCTTAGTCTAGGGTCTTGGAGTGAGTGCATCCACTCCAAAGGCTCAGGGCTTGATCTCTGGTCAGAAATGAGATTCCACAAGTGGTTTGTTATGGCATTGCTGCTGCTGCTGCTGCTAAGTCGCTTCAGTTGTGTCCGACTCTGTGCGACCCCATAGACGGCAGCCCACCAGGCTCCCCCGTCCCTGGGATTCTCCAGGCAAGAACACAGGAGTGGGTTGCCATTTCCTTCTCCAATGTATGAAAGTGAAAAGTGAAAGTGAAGTCGCTCAGTCGTGTTCGACACTTTGCGACCCCAAGGACTTTAGCCTACCAGACTCCTCCCTCCATGGGATTCTCCAGGCAAGAGTACTGGAGTGGGTTGCCATTTCCTTCTCCATGTTATGGCATTAAGTGAGATTAAAACAAATCCCCCAAAATGAGAAACCAAAGATGAACTCCAGACCAATGACAGTTACAAAATCAGGCAAATAATAATTAAAATAATGGAATATGCACATATACCTATACACCCGTAAGCAAAATCAAAACAGTCCAACAAAAATAAAGTACAATAGATTGACCCAGAGAACAAAGGAAACCAAAAATTAGATCTACCAGTTAAGAATAAAACTAACTAAAGCACAAACTGGAAAACAAAACTAAGCAAGGTGCCAAGTGGGGAATAAAACGATGAAAACAAAACTAACAAATATGTTGAGAGGAAAGAAAAGAAAGATAAGCAAAGTTAAATAGAGGTAAATAAAGAAACTTTATATACATTAAAGATTAACTGCAAGGGGAAAAGAGCAGTAGGAAAAGCAAACAAAGGAATAAATGTAGAAAAAATAATAATAGGTTTAAAAAATTAAAATTAAAATTAAAAAAAAGGAAAGGAAAAAGGAAGAAGAAAGAAAAAAAAAATGAAGAAGCAAGGAAAAAAAAAAAGGAAAACTCCACACAACTGCAAAAGCCCAATTAGAGCCAGTTTATAAAAACAAACAAACAAAAAAATGTGACTGAAAAAAACACAAACAACTCAAAAGCTTAATTAGATTTCATAGTGCCAATAAAATCAACAACTCCAATGGTGGGGGGGCGATGGCGGGGGGGGAAAGGAAAAAGAAAAAAAAATCCAAAAGCATCTACAGAACAAGTCAAAACATAAGAATAATAAATGTTTTTCTTGAGTCACTGCTGTCAGAGACCTTTCCGTCACTGGGAGTCACAGTCCACCTCGCCTCCCTAGGATGCCCTCCAACACTGTGCTGGTCTCTGGACCTGCTGTTAGGGAAGCTCAGATTCTAATCTGATCATATTCCTGTTTGTTCTTGCCTCCAATGTCCACAGCTATCAGAACTAGTGCGTTTTCTTTTGTGGGAGCTCTCAATGTCCTATATATATTCCATAGACACAGAGTCTGCCTAGTTGATCATGTGGATTGAATCTGTAGCTTGTACAGCTGGTGGGAAGGTTTTGGGTCTTCCTTAGCCACACTGCCTCTGGGTTTCGATTGTGGTCTTATTTCCCCCTCTGCATGTGGGGGTCGTCCACTGGGGTTTGCTCCTGAGGCTGGCCGGGAGGGCTTGGATTTGCCCCTGTGAGGGCCAGGTGTGGAGGTGGTGCAGCTGCTTGGGTCACAGGGGCTGTGGCAGCACCAGGTACTCAGGGGAGTTGGCGGCTAGGGCAGCAGGAAATACAGTGCTCTAGAAGGGTATGGCAACCAGTATTGGCCAATACGCTCCAGTATTCTTGGCTGAAGAAGCCCTCTGACAGAGAAGCCCCTGGCAGGCCACAGTCCACAAGATTACAAAGAGTTGGACACGACCGAAGTGACCCTGTGTGACTGATTTGCCAAAATACAGAGTAGGACAACACTCAACTCAACACACAAACGCAAGACCTTTTTTTTTTGTGCCTGTGGCAGCTCTGCCCTAGTGAGGGTTGAGCGTGAAGGTGGTGCAGCTGCTTCAGGTGTGGTGACCCTAGCGGCACCAGGTGTGCAGGGACGTGGACTGCCTCCGCCGCAGGAGTTATGGCCCTATCAGAGTCCTTTCCGGAGCCTTTTGTAGCTGGCGACCAGAAAGCCTCTTTGGCCAGTCTTTCTCAGTAGCTCCGCCCACTCAGGCACTTAGAGGGCTCCCTGGCCTGGGGTCCTTCTGCATTGTTTGGCGACTCAGGCAAATAACGGGGCCCCCCTGGCTGGGGTCCTACTCTGTAGATTGGCCTGTCAGGCACTTAAAAGAGCACGTTGAGTGTTGTCCTACTCTGTATTTTGGCAAATCAGTCACTTAATGGAAACCCTAGGTGGAGTTCTACTCTGTAGTTCAGTGTGTCAGGCACTAGATGGGCCAGTCTCTCTATTGTTCAGCTGCTGATGTTGGTGTGTGGAGTAAGAGAGGCTATGGTGATGGCGCCACCCCCTACACATGACTCAGCAGTATCACCTTGCTTCCATGGCTGCCTGGCTTTCCTCCACAGGCATTCCCCACCAGTCTCCTCCCTCACATCCCCTCGATCTGTCTCTCCACAGTCAACAGCAGCCCTCACCCTGGGATTGCTCCACAATCCCTAAACTCCAGTTCCCAGCTGCTGTGCCTTCTAGGGGACCTGCTTCCCTGTCTGGGGTATGCATGGCTGCGGCAAGGACTGTCTGATTCTCATTCCATTTAGGCTGCCACAGATTAGCTGTTTCACTCTCAGCCTTAAATGTTCCTCCTCTGACTCAGACAATTGCCCTGATGTGGGGATCGGACCCCTGCTTCAGTTCCCCCACCCACCAAGGGCAGGTCCAATCCTACTAACACTCCTGTTTTTTCCTCTAGCTCCTTTGTCCTATCGAGTTTTGTGTGGCTTTATATGTACTTTTCCAATGGTCAGGTACTCCTGTCGGCTCTCAGCTGGTGTTCCACATGCACTTCTCTGTATCTGTGGAGAGTACTCCACATCCCCTACTCCTCTGCCCTTTTGTTCTCTCCTAGGTTTTATTTCTCTCCTTCTGTTTAAGAAAACTGGAGAAAGACAGTTAAGGGTGTTGAAGTGTCCTCTTCAGGTACCCATATTCATTCTATCACTCCTGGTACCTTAGGATACCAAGTATGAAAACAAAAAAATCCCATCAGGTGTGATCTTCATTCTCATATTTTAAGATGACAACTCAAGTTCCAGGTATCATGTCTGTATTTAAGGCAGAAGGATGAAGAAAAGGACAATGGGTAAAGAAGAACGGAGACCAGTTTAGCACCTGCTGTTTCTTAAGAATACTCACGGAAGTTGCCACAAGATACTTCTGCTGATACTGGCCAGTTGGTGGTCACATGGCTTCACTTTGGTGTAAAGGATGCTGGAAACTGTAGCCTTTATTCTGAGGAGGCTTGTGCTGTTCTAAAAATTAGGGTTTCCTGTGGATGAAGAAGAGAGTAGATACTGGGGGACAATGAATACTTCTGCCTTAACAGCTATTTAATATTGTTCTAAAGGTTTTAATCATAGCAATAAAAAGGGAAGACAAAGAAGCACTAAGCAAGCATAATTTTCACTTCAGAAGATATAATTAAATGCCTCAAAATTCAATTAAGTCAACTGAAAATCTTTTACAAGTGACTAGGAGAAGGCAATGGCACCCCACTCCAGTACTCTTGCCTGGAAAGTCCATGGACGGAGGAGCCTGGTAGGCTGCAGTCCATTGGGTCGCTAAGAGTCGGACATGACTGAGCGACTTCACTTTCACTTTTCACTTTCATGCATTGGAGAAGGAAATGGCAACCCACTCCAGTGTTCTTGCCTGGAGAATCCCAGGGATGGTGGAGCCTGGTGGGCTGCCATCCATGGGGTTGCACAGAGTCGGACATGACTGAAGCGACTTAGCAGCAGCAGCATGAGAGTTTAGTATGATATGGGGAACATATAAAAAATCAAGAACTTTCTGATTGATCTTTTAACCTGTGAGTGATGGGAAATTAATGGAAAAAGCAAGGAAACATATAACGCCCACATATAAATTTAGCCAGAAATGTATGAAACTTTTTTTGAAGAAAACCACAACATTATATTGAAGAACAAACACACTGTAAAAGAAGATTCAGATAAATGAAGAATCTTGGCATGTTCCTGGATGGGATGACTCAGTATTATAAAGACATTAGTTTCCCCAAAGTTGTAAATTTCATACAATTCTACTCAAAATACATTTTTTAACTTGTCAAGTTAATGGTGAAATTTCCGTTAAAGATTGAAAATAGCAAGAAAGCATTAAAAGAGCAATGAGGGGCAGGTTCCCCAGGAGACACCAAAATATATGTAAAGTTACAGTAATTAAAAGTATGATAATACTCATTTGAATATTGTTGTTGTTCAGTCACTCAGTTGTGTCTAACTCTTTGCAACCCCATGGACTGCAGCACACCAGCCTCTAGTGCAATATTACTCAGCCGTAAAAAGGAAAGGATTTGAGTTCGTTGTGAGGTGGATGAACCTAGAGCCTGTTATACAGAATGAAGTAAGTCAGAAAAGGAAAAACAAATATCATATATTAACACATATATATGGAATCTAGAAATAGAGTATTGATGAGCCAGTTTACAGAGAACAAATGGAGGTGCAGACATAGAGAATGGATTGGTGGATGCAGTGGAGGAAGGAGAGGGTAGGACAAGTGGAGAAAGTACCATGGACATATGCACACTATCACGTGTAAGGTAACTAGCGGAAGCTGCTGTGTAACAGGGAGCCCAGCCCAACACTCTGTGGTGATGCAGAGGGGTGGAAGGCGGGTGGAAAGGGGGCTCAGGAAAGGATGTACATATGATTATGATTGATTCACGTTGATGTAGGGCAGAGGCCATGACAATATTGTAAAGCCATTATCCTCCAATTAAAAAATAATGATAAAAATAGTGAGAATTAAAGTTTAACTAACATTCGTCAATCAAAAAAGAAAAAGAAATTGAAAAAAAAGTATGATACCTGCTGAAGGTTTGATAATGGGCTAGAGCAGAGTTCAGGATTAGGTGTATATAACAGATGAGAGCAGTATAGCATGTGACCTTGGGCAAATTCTTAAATCCTCTGTCTTTCAAATTTCTCATCTATAAAGGGGGATAAAGTAGTTCATACTGCATAGAGTTATTGTAAAGATATTATATGTAAAGTATTTAAAACAATGACTGGCTTGTTGTAAGCACTGTAAAAGTATAAACTATTATTAATGCCAGGATTTAATATAAGGCAAAAGTGCCATTCAAATCAATGGGGAAAAAGAGTATATTATTTAATGCATGGTGTTGGAGTAATTGGCTTACGTTTGGAAAGAGAGAAAGGAGGGAAAGAAGAAAGATAATTGGAACTCTAGCTTGCATTCATTCTAAATTAAATAGCATAGATTAAATGTTCAATTATAAAAATCCCCATAAAAGTTTTAGGAAAAAGAGGAAGAATTTCAAAAGTATTCTTGGAGTGTGGATGGTCGTTTAATGTATTATTCTTATTTTTAATATGATACCAATGCAGTAGACTATACAGGTATACACTGTCAGATTATACTGCCAATCCGAAAGGAAACTGAGCTAAAGTGGTGGGTGGGATGGTAGTGGTGTGAGAGAGAGTAATGGGGCAAGCGAGGGATCAGAAAAAGTTTATTTAATACAATAAAGAGTTTTACGTCTCATTTCTTTTGTTAACTGTGTTCATATATGGTTCAGGTTTCCGTTTTGTAGTGCTGACCTTTGGTAGCAGAAAATATCAATGAGCTTTTACTTTTAATTTTTCAGGAATATTTGTTTTAAGCAAGTCTGTTTTAAATTATCGCTTTTACTTTGAACCATGTATTCAATAGATGCTTATGGTTTCAAAAATTAGATGATGATGGGGAAAACATAATGACTGCAAATAAGATGTATAAGGTAGCAATATTAGAGCAATTTGACTGTTCCAGATTCTAAATTGGAAGTGGGTGTTTTGGTGAAAAGAAGACAGTGACATTTTTTAATATCATAATTGTTTTATAATATACATTTGAGCTGATGGAAATAACCATTGCAACAGTCCTTTTTTAAGCTTTATAGAAAATTACTCATTTAGAAAATAACATAAATATAAAAAATTAAAGCAAATAGGGTAAGCTTGATACTGCACTGAATGTACACTATTATGAGGAAGAGAGCTATAAAAATGTAGAATTCTAGAGGGTATAGTTTTTATGCAAAAATTTGATGTAGCAGATTGGAAATTTAGTTGGCAAATAGCAACTGACTTTTTAATTTAGAGATATTAGGATTTATTGTATAAATCTGGCTGCTACCTAACTTACTGCACCATATTCAAAGCTCTGAGTTAAAATCTTTAAGATGTAGGTGTGATAGCATACAATACAGAATGATCTTCACAGAAAAATCTGATCACTTGCATTCTCTCACCCCTTGCCCAAATGCCTAGGTTTGAATCCCATGTGAACCATCTATGGACTTCTATATTTCACTTAAAAACGCTCTCTGAGAATTATTAGTACATCAAAGTGACTATAGCTACTAACAGGTATTTTCTTTAACAGTACAACATGAAACAAACTGCTTTTTAAAATAAAATTATGAGCAAGACAATCACGTATATTTGATTCCTTTGATTTGTGAAAAGACAGGAACAAGCCCAGGTTTTCTTTTCCCCCAGTGGTAGTAGAGCTCCTCACCCAGTTCACTCCCATGAGTTCTAAAAGGAAGAGTTGGGTTCCCTGTGTCTCTAATTAGAACTGTTCATTTACTAGTGCCTTAAAATCATTGCTTTCCTCACCCCTACTCTGACAAATTAGACACTCACTGGGTGATGTGGTCCCCCTCTGTCTCTTTCCTCTTCCAAATAAATATAAGTTTCCTAGCATGGGTCACGTCACGGTAAACCAGTGTGTTGGGAGAAAGTTTCCATTCATCAACATTTCAGATCTACTTTCCTGACTTGACATCCCTAAACTGTAGGTATTCATTTGGAGGCTTGTGTGTTGTGGTCGTCTCTACATTTTCAAAGAAGCAGGAGATGGATGGAAATGAACTTTTCCCTTCTAACTCCCATCTCTAACCTTCCTCCAAATACACATCAGAGTGGCAGTTAACCTCTCACCTCCTTGCCCTAACTGAAGTTCAGCTTTCCTCCAGCTGGGTCCCTCCTCACTGCAGACATCGCACATAGATACAGTGTAAAATGTTGCCTCCTATCACAGGCATATCTTATAGGCTCTGAGGCAGCACTGGACTATCCCCCAAATTGCCATTACCTCCTGCAAACCACCTCTCTTCCATCTTTAATCAAAACCTCCTTCCGTTTTGGACTCTGCCTTCTGACCATATCACCATCTAACTTTGTTCTGGCTGTTATCCTATTGAGGTCTCTCCTCCTCATTTGTTGAGGGTTTTGGCATCTGGTGGCTTAGACGGGAAAGCGCCTGCCTACAATGTGGGAGAACTTGGTTCAATCCCTGGGTTGGGAAGATCTCCTGGAGAAGGAAATGGCAACCCACTCCAGTATTCTTGCCTGGAAAATCCCATGGACAGAGAGCCTGGTAGGCTACAGTCCACGGGGTCACAAAGAGTCAGACACGACTGAGCGACTTCACTTTCATTTTCACTTTGGCATCTGGATCACAGTAACCCAACTCAAACCATGATCCTGGGTCACTTTACCATCTACATAGATGATGAATTCAATACTTCAGTTTCAAAACATCTTGACCTTCTCATGCTCCACCCACATGGCTACTAGCTAGATCCAGTCAGCACCACCTCTGAAATCTTTAACTCAGTCTTTGCCGGTAACCTTGAATCACCCAAAACTTGATCCACTGCTTCTTATTGCTCTTTCCTGTGCTTTTGTTCTACTCTTTCAATTAGTTCTTCCTTGTAGTTTTAACATGTTCAAATCTCTTCAATACATTAATGAAATGCAACTTCATCCTTGATCACAAATTAACCTCTAACTGTCTCTTAATATCTCCTGTTTCCTTCTGAGTCAGATGTCTCACAAGAATTATCTTTATTTTCTGCCTTGATGCATTCTCTGGGAATTAGGCAAAGAAACAAAATCTCCAGGTCAATAAAATTTCTATTTCTGTTCATCATCACCTGATCACCAAATCCAATGGCCATTTGTAGACTTGATTTTCATTGATCTGTCTGCAGCATTTGACCCACAGTCTATTTTCCTTCCTTGGCTTCCATGCCACAGTTCTCTCAGGATCATCTCATGAATTCTTTCTGGTCTCTTTACCAGTTCTTCCTGTTGTCTCCACCCTGAAATGTGAATGATCCATTTTCTTCTTTTTTGTGCATGTGCTCACTAGACATCTCACCCTCTGCTGTGACTTTCATCTATAGGCTGAGGTTTCATGATCTCTAACGGACCATGAATGAATGAGTAATTACTTTATAAATAATACACCTTGTCTCAGGAATGATTTTTAAAACTGCTGCTGCTGTTGCTGCTAAGTTGCTTCAGTCGTGTCCGACTCTGTGTGATCCCATAGACGGCAGCCCACCAGGCTCCCCATCCCTGGGATTCTCCAGGCAAGAACACTGGAGTGGGTTGCTGTTTCCTTCTTCAATGCATGAAAGTGAAAATTGAAAGTGAAATTGCTCATTCGTGTCTGACTTTGTGCGACCCCATGGACTGCCACCTACCAGGCTCCTCCGTCCATGGGATTTTCCAGGCAAGAGTACTGGAGTGGGGTGCCATTGCCTTCTCCTTAAAACTGCTAGTAAGGGTATAAAAAAGAAATCCAGCTGAGTAGCACAAAATAAGTATGAGGCAAAAGGAATGAAGAAAAGTAAGGGAGAAACCATATCACCCAGGAGGAGCTAGGCTAAATATGTTCTAAGTCTCAAATTTTGTTCAAAGCTTTTGAGAAAACAGATGAGAGTGAAGTCTCATCATGGTTGCACAATGCAAGAAACACAAACCAGCTGTTTAGAAATGCAACCATTGCTGCTACTGGAAGGAACAAGAATTTCTCTCATAATGGGGTGAGGAAGCCTCCAAAAGATAAGGGTCAGATCCTCAAAATCACTGCAGAAGATGTGTTCATGAGTTCCCAGGGTCTGTATCTTCTAAACACCTTCTGTTTAGACATTATCATCAGAACAAGATTCAATTTAGTTAAAGGAATTCTGTGACAATATGAAGCCAAAACAAAATGGTTCATGTTCCTAAAGAAATGTTTTAGAGTATCTTGAAGTGAAGATAATTGTGTTCTTGCAAGCAATTCTCATTAAATATATTTTTTAAAAAATGTTTGATTCCTTTTGAGGACATCAAGCATGAGACTCTAGTTTGAGGTGAGTATTCAACCTCACAAACTTATATTTCTAGCTCTAGTCTAAATACTTCACAGCTATCGGTATCTTGAGATCCCAGATCCCATAGGTATCTCAGTTTCCAAAACTGGACTCATTTCTTCCCTCCAAACCAGTTTCTCCTGGCCCTCTGACCTGGGAGTGACCATATTGTTAGCTCAGTCTCATCAAGAAGTCTTGGAGTCATCCCAGGGTTTCATGGCTTTTCCCCTTGTTCCCCCCACACAATACAGTAAGTCCCCTAGATGCAAACTTTCAAGTTGCGAATTTTCAAAGATACAAACATGCCCCTCTATGCCAGTTATTGTACTAATGTACTTTTCAAGGTACTGTCCTGTAAGGTTAAAAATGTCTTCTGTGCATTTGTTTGTATTTTATGTATTATTTGTGTGAAAAATATCATAAACCTATTACACTACAGTACTGTAGAGCCGATTGTGTTAGTTGGGTATAGAGCCTAACTTTGTTGGATTTACAAATTGGACTTATGAAAGTGCTCTTGGAACAGTACCCATTTGTACATAGGGGACTTACTGTAAATACATCCTTCTGAGACACCCTTCTTATATCTCATGTCTTTGACTCTGCTTCCTAGTTTCACTGGCACCATTTGGGTTCACTCTGGACCTTGTCATTTCTCTCCTGAACTGCCATATTGTTTTAATTGGCTTCCTTCCTCCTCTAGTCCAGTTTCTTTCTGATTCACCTTTGTATCTCTGGCATTTACCAAGGTGGTTAACACGTGGCAGGCAAGTAAGGTGTTTATTGGATGGATTCGTATACAGATGAATGTGCACTCATGTGGGGCTTACGAGGGGCTCTATCGTCGTGCTGCTATGTCACAGCAGAAGAATTATGTCTATATGCATTCATGTGCTGTCAGGACTTAGGCAAAGAGTTGTGCCGAGTGGTAAGTAACAGAATGTGTCCTAGATTCGGGGGCCTTCTTTCATCTTTCCTGCAGGCAGGCACTTGAGGAAGGGACCAGAGAACTCCCTTCTCACATATTGTTGGAAGAAACTCTGAGAGAGGACTAAAGATGAAACGGGGAGATGAGCAGCTTCCCAGCGGCTGTGCATCCAACAGCCTGGAGACGAGAGATAAGAATTGACTCAGAAAAGCAGTTGAGAGTTAACTAAAGACCCAGGCATGTGAGGAGAAAAAGGAGGGAGAAAACTCACCTGTAACTGGGTGGTATTTGTTGGGAAAGGACGAAGGGAAGGCGTTTACATGAAGGTTTAAAATATATGGGGATATGTAAGGGAGCGCACAGGGAAAATTTTATAAGTGCTTGAAACAGTGATTGGTTGAGGGTGTAAAGCAGTATAATGAGAGGCTCTTGATGGGAATAATTGCATTAAAGCAGTTGTTAGCTCTAGCCTACTCTCTGCTCAAAGTAGGATGCCTGCCGTGCTGACATCCACATAAAACAGTGCCATAGCTCGCTAATCAAAGAGTGTTAGAAATCCATGCAAACCCCATTTGGGGCTCATCACTACTCAGTCTGTGTGTGAGAGAAGGGAATGAGCAAAAGTAAATCATTTCAATAAGCATCACTTTATTTATGATGCTGGTCTTGGAAGTCACAGGGAGCCATCTGGGTCCTTCAGTCCTGGTCTGTCCAAAGGAAAATACGTTTCATACTGGGTGCCAACTCTTATTAAATAGCCAGATTGTGACTTAGCGAACAGGCTATGTCCTGCAGGAACTGTGCCCTGATTGGTAGAGAAGATCTTCTGGAGGAGGAAGGGCACTTATATAAATATCCTAAGTCATGGAGCCACCACTTTCTACTTACAGGCATATTGTGTCTCTTAATTCCTTTTGGCCAGGAAAGAAGAGAAAATGAAAAGAAGAAGGGAGGGTTACTAGCGTTTTAAATATCTAATGACAGAATCACATTAAGAGCTAGTGTGCATAAAGGGCTCACTATGTTTAGGGCACTGGTCTCAGGGCTTTGTTGTTGTTCGGTCTGTAACTCATGTGTGACTCTTTGTGCTCCCCTGGACTGCAGCACGTTAGGCTTTCCTGTCCTGCACCATCTCCCGGAGCTTGCTCAAACTCAAGTCCTTTGAGTTGGTGATGCCATCCAGCCATCTCATCCTCTGTTTTTCTCCTCCTCCCCTCAATCTTTCCCAGCATCAGGGTCTTTTCCAGTGAGTTTTCTCTTCACATCAGGTGGCCAAAGTATTGGAGCTTCAGCTTTAGCATCAGTCCTTCCAATGAATACTCAGGGTTGATTTCCTTTGAGATTGACTGGTTTAATCTTGCTACCCAAGGGACTCTCAAGAGTCTTCTCAGCACTACAATTCAAGAGCATCATTCTTTGGTGCTCAGCCTTCTTTATGGTCCAACTCTCACATCCATAGGTGACTACAGGAAAAACCATAGCTTTGACTAGACAGACATTTGTTGGCAAAATGATATCTCTGCTTTTTAATATGCTGTCTAGGTTTGTCATAGCTTTTCTTCCAAGGAGAAAGCATCTCTTAATTTCATGTGCGTTAGTTGTATTATTTTATTTATTTAATCCTTGCAAGAACTATGGGTTAGGGTATAATTTTCTGTGGCAAGGACACCCCTCCCTAGAAGGCAGTAGTGGATAATAATGATGGGAAGATGGGACTCCAACTGGTCATGATGCTGCTGAGGCTCTTCAGGTGATCTAGAGAAGACTGGATGCTCAAAGCCCTGGTGTGCTCACCTATAAACTGCAGATAGAATGGATATCTTAAAGAGGTATATTGAGGACTATGGGTGTGTGCTTAGTCATTCAGTCATGTCTGACTGATTGCAATCCCATGGACTGTAGCCCGCCAGGCTCATCTATAAAAGGTCTAATATAATGGCTAGCACAGAGAGAGTGCACAATAAAAGGAAATTTATGTCAGGTTCTCTCTGATTAAACTCTTTGAGTTTAAAGACAGAATAAAATTAATTATCATCATTCCCTCCTTCCAGGCTTAATTTTTTTTTTTTTTTTTTTGAGTCTCAGAAAAGGGAAAGTCAATAGACTAGCTCATAATGAGAATGAGATGTTCTTGGCTCTGGGTAATGATTTTTAGCCATTCTGTTCTATAATGGACACATTTTGAGCTCAAAGAGTTAACCAGGTGTTCCTAATTTTTCACAAGTCCATGCCTGTATGTCTACTGCTGCTGCTGCCAAATCGCTTCAGTCGTGTCTGACTCTGTGCGACCCCATAGACGGCAGCCCACCAGGCTCCCCCATCCCTGGGATTCTCTAGGCAAGAACACTGGAGTGGGTTGCCATTTCCTTCTCCAATGCATGAAAGTGAAAAGTGAAAGTGAAGTCGCTCAGTCATGTCCGACTCTTAGCGACCCCATGGACTGCAGCCTGCCAGGCTCCCCCGTCCATGGGATTTTCCAGGCAGGAGTACTGGAGTGGGGTGCCATTGAGGCCAAATCAGAAAGAAAAGTTCCAAGCATCCAGAACTGATGATTTTAAGCAGTTATTTGGCCTTCCAAGTAAAGTAAAGTAAAGTAAAGTAAATGTCGCTCAGTCGTGTCCGACTCTTAGTGACCCCATGGACTGTAGCCTACCAGGTTCCTCCATCCATGGGATTTTCCAGGCAAGAATACTGGAGTGGGTTGCCATTTCCTTCTCCAGGAGATCTTCCCAACCCAGGGATCGAACCCAGGTCTCCCGCGTGGTAGGCAGACGCTTTACCTCTGAGCCACCAAAGCACAAATAAGACAGTGGCAAGCCTCAGTCAGCCTTGATTACGTAGTTCTCCAAAGGAGACTCAGGTAATCTTAGTAAAACGAAGTGTAGATTGGTTTTTGATAATTTTGGATGGTCAAAGGGTATGTAACTGTTTTCAGGAAAACAAAAGAAGAAGTGACAAACAGCGCTGTACTATGGGAATGGTTCATGCAGAAACTAGTAACACTCCCAGTTCCTACCATCAGCATTCTGGGGAAGTTGCAGAATTATTGAGGGGCTTGGTCTTAATTACTTTCTAAGGAAGATTTGATTTCATTTGCTGTTTGTAATCTCTCAACCTTACTTTTCTTTCCATCTCTCAACCTTACTTTTCTTTCCATACACATCCTTTGTTTTTAATTTCATGTTGTTAAGATGTTCCATGCCTAACATTCTCGGTGAAGCCGCTGAGGTCTTTAGGGGAAAGAACGTCAGTCTCACCAGTAATATAACTAGTTATGAGTAATATAACCAGTTATTGCTGCTGGTCATATGTTTATGTTACCTCTACTTAATAAAAGGAGTTAAGGAGGGGTTCAGAGAGAGGCCATGTGATGTCCATTCCTATGTTCATCTGCTGCTCTCTCAATTTCTTCTAGCTTTTTAAAAAAAATATCTTAGGCTTTTTTGTATTTTTAAAATTAATTTATTGTGTCAAAGTACTACACTCACATTGTTTACAGAGTGAACAGGCTTGTTATGAAAAAAATCTGCTCCTCCAATTCTGCTTCCCCACGTTTCACATTCCTCTTTAATTTCATGGATATCACATGGCCTGTCTCTGAACCCCTCCTTAAGTCCTTTTATTAAGTAGAGGTAACATAAAAATATGACCAGCAGCAGTAACTGGTTATATTACTCATAATAACCACGAGGCAAACACTTTCACATGTTGCTGGATATTTTGTTGTGGTTATTCTACATATGGCCACCCTGTCCACCCAAGCCACACACAAGCACTTCCCATCCACTCATTCTTCCATTTTCTCAGTAAAGAAAAGGGATTTATAGGATTCAAAAATCTCAAGCATTCCACATACAGCATTTAAACAACTGTAACTATATGAATGTTTGCTACACTTGAGTAATGCAGTATACTGTAATTATTTTTTCTTTGCTTGTGCATTTTATTTTCCCTAGAATTAACAAGTACCTTTCTTTTGCTGATGGTAATTCTTTTTAGGTACTTGTCACAAATTCTCATCTTGTTGTTTAAATCTCTTATTAACACATTGGATATTCTATCAATTTCATTTTTTGGAGATAACTTTCTTTCCCAGGGACTTCTTTTTTTTTTCCCCAGGGACTTCTAACCCACTAAAATTTAGATAGTGTCTTTTAAAATTTGCTGTCCTTCTAGGATTGCATCTTGGGATTTCCTTCATCTCTTTTTTGTCTTGAAGCCTCTGTTTCTTTAGTTATGAGACTTTTTCTTTATTTCCTCTCTCATATTAGTGGATCATGTCCTTCAGTAGTTTCCTGAGAAAGAAAGGATGGGTGGTCAATTTTTTGAGACTTGCATACTCTAAAATGTATTTATTCCACCTCCACACTTAATTAACAGTTTGGATTGGTAGTTTGCTGGATACAAATTCAGATGGCAAATAATTTTCCCTTATAATTTAAAGATGTTGCTCTGTTGTCACATAGTTTGTACTGTTGTTAATGAAAAAACAAAATATCATCATTATTTTTGATGGTTTGTGTGTAAACTTGTTCTCTCTGATTGATTTTTTATATCTGCTCTTCCCAGTGTCCTGATACTTTTTGAGAATGCACCATTAATATGGGTCTATTTTCATTTGTTGTTAGGCATTCATCTGGAAACATGTTTTTCAGTTCTGCTGACAGTTTTTGAAGTTAATTTTGAATTTTACTTTCTACATTTTCATATGGAACACACCTATCACAATGAAATTGGGTCTCTTGTATTAATGCCCTCATTTTCTTATCAGTCTTCTACTTTAGAACACCAATGCACTAATGTTATTTTTCTACTTTCTGAGGGGTAACTAATATTTATTTTAGGATTTATTTTGTGTTTTGAATTTCAACAATCAACTTTAAAGTTTTAAGCATCAACTTTCCCACCGTATAATTTATGTATAACATAAGACACTAAGTATACAGTTTGTCAGATTTTGACAATGTGTGTTCAATTAATACATGAGCCGTTTCAATTATATCAAAACATTCTCTCATGCTCCTTTTCAGTGTTTCATGGCACATGACTTTTATCCTTTTATTTTCAACTATTTTTATATTTAAAGTGCCTTTTGTATATTAGCATATAGTTGTGTCTTTCCCCCATACAGATTGATAATCTATGCCTTTTAATTGGAGTGTTTAGACAGTTTTCATCCAATGTAATTATCTAACTGATTGAATTTAGGTTTACCACTATACTCTTGGTTTCCTTTTTGTCCTATTTAATCATAGTTCATTTTTCACATTTTTCTGCTTTCTTTTGGAACCAATAAATCTTTTTAGTAGTCTATTTTTTCACTGTTGTCTTATTCACTATAACTCTACTACCACCTTTCATTTTTTTCAAGAACTCCTTTTTGATTTCTAGATATCCTTTTATATCATCCTATTGTTTCATGGATATGTGTATTTGTTTCTTCATCTCTGTGAATGTATTCATATATTTTTGAGGTTTTCTTCCCCCTGCATTGCCTCTCTGGTTTTCTTTCCTCTACCTGTCTATTGTGCCCCTGTCTTTCATACCAGAGACTTCCCTCAAATGTTTTGTAACACACCACAGGGGAATTTCACTTTGGATAGTGCCCTACCAACCATATTGGATCCTGTCTTTTGGGGAATTTTTAAGGTGATATAGCAAAAGGGCTTCCCTGGTGACTCAGACAGTAAAGAATCCACCTGCAATGTGGGAGACCTGGGTTCCATCCCTGGGCTGGGAAGATCTCTTGGAGGAGGGCATGGCAACCCACTCCAGTATTCTTGCCTGGAGAATCCCCATGGACAAAGGAACCTGGCGGGCTACAGTCCATGGGGTCACAAAGCGTTGGACGCGGCTGAGCAACTCAGCACACAGCATAGCAAAACTAGTAGTAGAGGGAAAACAAAATTGAATATATGCTGAGATGGGAAACCAAACCACAAAAATGAGTCAACAGCCGATGACTATTTCAGGGCATGACAAGAGGGATACCATTGGGTCTCCAGACTTGCTGCTATTTTCTGAAAGGGGATAAATGACATACCAGACTTTTGAGATCTGACCTGTGGCTCTTATAAAGGGCCTCACTCTCTGACCCTTTAGAGAACCATCTGTTCTTCCCTGGTTCTGGATTGGAAGTGAGAGGAGGACTGGACATTCTATATGCATTAAGGACTTTTGAATATCATTGAGATCACTAGTTCTCAACCTTTACTTCTGTCAACTGTTGTGAAGGATAACTTTCTGGTAAACAACACACTCCTGTGAATGTAGCCAGATTTTGTGAAATTCATAACATATCAGTTACATCTTTATTCTTTTCTCTCTCACTCAAACATGCAACTAGAAATGTTAGTTATAGTGACATTATTAATTGGATACCTTTAATCTGCTGTAATTTATGGAAAATTTATGAACTGCATTACATTATGAGGCATAACAAATTACTTTTCACTTTATAATTGACCAAGATACTTCAGTGAATTTTAAAGCTTTTTTTTCTTTTTAAAAAAATGTCTTAACACTGGAATTCTTTTTAGTCGGGACCTGTATCTGAGAAGCCCATCATGTAAAACAAATCAAGAGGGAATCTCACCGGTTGGATTAAGGGCCCAGAACTCTGTTCCCTCAGTGGTCTTTGACTCCTAAGCCCCTCCATAAAATCCTTAGGGCTTTGAACAGCACAGTTTGAAAACCCATTGCCATTGATTACATTTTAAGCTGCAAACAATGATCCATAAAATTGAACTACAGTGAAAATTCGTTCAGTATGAAGCATCTAGGAAACTGTTTTATTTATTTTTAAAATATTTATTATATTTATTATTTATTTCGCTGTGCTGGGTCTTAGGGCAAACAGGATCTTTAGTTGTGGCATGCAAACTCTTAATTGCAGCATGTAGGATCTAGTTCCCTGATCAGAGATTGAACCCAGGCCCTTGGCTTTGGGAGTGTGGAGTCTGGGCCACTGGGCCACCAGGGAAGTCCCTAGGAAAGTGTTTTAGAAGGACACTGTGGAACTGTGACAGCAAAGTACCATTTGGGATGTAGGAACTCAACTCCCAATGTGCTGTTCCCTGCCATCATCCCCACGTCCCTCCAGGAAATTTGGTAATTTTCTGACTCTTCTTTTTGTAGGTCATAATTATCACCCAGAAAGCAAAGATGCCTGAACTACTGTCTTCTTCCAGACTCTCAGTGCCATCTCATTGCCATCCAGCTCTGTGTCACCCTACCTGCCTCTTGTCTTGCTGATGGCTCATCTGTCCACTCTGCCGCGCCCTCTGGAACCCCGATTCTGTTGTCAGAGCAACTCCCCATGCTCTCGACACCAAGCTGTTCTCTCTCTCCTGTGTGCCTTCATCTGGGTTCATGGCTCCACCAGCCTCTTCTTTCTGAAGTGTCATCTCTGATTATTCCCTCTCCCATACCCTCCACTTCATAGTAGTCACCAATTCCTATTGATTCTAAGTTTAAAATGTCTTTCAAATCTGAAACCATCCTAGCCTCAGGGTATTAAAATAACTTCTTGCACAGAGCTTTGAATGTGGTCTGTACTCAAAAACGTTTGCTGAATGCAACACATTAGTTTTAATCTTTTCCCAATGTCTGCACCATCTTTCTCACTTTCCCCCTGTTTGTGTATATTCTTCCTGGCTCCAGTCTCTTATTTGGATAAAGATAGTTAAGATTATTTTTCTATTCATTATTTGTGGTGGGCTGTCTTTTGGAAGACTAATAGTTGTAAACTTAAGGTGGGATTTGGATAGGGTATATAGCAAACTTTAGCAATTTCAGAATGTAGAGCAGCAGTTTCCAACCTTGACTTTGCTTTGATCAAATATTTCAGAAATCAGTGGGAGAGCAAGATGTGAAATAATAGCATGTTTGGAATTGCTCATGACACAAAGCCATTTTTATGTAGTGGTCAAACAAAGATCAGCGTGTGCCTGTGGAAATGTGACATGTTTGATGTTGTCATCTAATGTGTGTAACTTATATTCTGCAAGTCTCAGTGTCTTCATCTAAGAAGTGGGTGTCTTAATGTTTTACAGATCAGTGGTACTCTGATCATAGGGAGGCACATTCACAAATATAATTAATGCAAAATTCCTAGCATGGGGTACTGCTTAATGTTATCCCTCAATAATTAGGAAGGATTACTATCAATCCAGACAGGAGAGTTTAAAAAAGCGACAGTTTACAGGCCTCCTTTGACCCCAAATGGTTTTAGTTTGGCTTGCACAAAGTTTTTGATTCTTTTTAAATGAATTGGTTTCCAACATTTAAACATTTGGGAGATATTATATAAAATCCATGTAAAATACACTTTATTATATAAAATACACTTCTTTTGAAAACTTGGAAGCAGTGGTCAAAAATTCTATCAGGTTTGTCTTGTCACCATTGTCCTTTATTATTTTATACCAAGGGCTTCCCTGATGGCTCAGATGGTAAAGAACCTGCCTGCAATGCAGGAGACCTGGGTTCTATCCCTGGATCGAGAAGACCCCCTGGAGGAGGGCATGGCAACCCTCTCCAATATGCTTGCCTAGAGAATCCCATGGACAGAGGAGCCTGGAGAGCTCCAGTCCATGGGGTCGCAAAGAGCCGGACACGACTGAGCAGCACAGCACAGCACAGCACATTTTACGCTGAAGTGCATCATTCTTTCACTCCTGGACTAGAGAGTTTTGGTGGACCTGTCTTATTTTAGGGAATTAAAAAGTAGATTTATGTGGCACTAACTTTTGTGACTGACAGTGTTTTCTCCTCAAAGTGTGATCAGAAGTCCCACTTCTGATAGCCTTTCTCGCGTATTAAAAATCCCAAGATTGTTAGCCCTCACTAAACACTACTGTGTGAGAAGCTGGCACAAGCCCTCCTTGGGAAAACCCCGTTCTCACCTTCATGGAGTTCACCATCTTGCAGAAATGAAAAGACAAGGAAATACATAACCACACATCAAGGAACAAAGAGGTTGGGTTAATCCAAACAGAAAGGTGGGCCCACAGGAAAAAAAAAAAGAAAGTAAAAGTGAAACCGCTCAGTTGTGTCCGACTCTTTGGACCCCATGGACTGTAGCCTACCAGGCTCCTCTGTCCATGGAATTTTCCAGGCAATAGTACTGGAGTGGATTGCCATTTCCTTCTCCAGGGGATCTTCCCAACCCAGGAACTGAACCCAGGTCTCCCGCATTGTAGACAGACGCTTTACCGCTGAGCCACCAGGGAAGTCCCTGGAAAAAAAAGAAAAAGAGATTTATTGAATAGGTTCTGGGGGAGAATAGTGCAGGTTTCATAGAGAGGTTTATTCATTCAGCAAATATATTCATGGACAGTGAGTAGAAGAATTGGTGGTGGGTGCTGGGCACACACAAACTGTATGATAAAGATTTCTGGTGACATGTATGAGGCCTGGGAGGAGACGTGTGTGGGGCATTTAACCCGACTTGAGACTGATGAGCCTTAATGATCGAAGATTTTGGTGAGCAGTCCCTAGAGCTTGCCATAACCCTAGCTTCTGTTTTAGAATGAAAGTATTATGAGAACAGAGAGGAAAACTATGCAAATAAATGTTGTGCAGGGCATGCTGCAGACTGATATTTTGACTGCTGTTGCTGATGAACCTTGCTTGTAGTGAGGAGGTGGAGCAGTGGCCGGGGAGAAATTGGTGTGGGGATATTGCTCCCTGTTACAGCTATTATCTGATCTGTGAAAGATTACATAATTTCTTCCCCTCACCAGCTCCCCCTCTAGCAACCAATATCTGTAACAAAATAGAAGCTGTTGTGGAAGAAAATTTAATAAAAATATTAGCTAGGGGTTGGTTCATACTAACAGTACTTGACATTTTACAGGTTCTAACTTGTTTAATCCTTATAAGAATGCTGTGTGGTAGATTTTTTTTAAAATGTTTTTTAGAGTTGAATTAACCAAGACTCTGATAGATTAAGTGACTCATGCAAGGTCACATAATGAGAAAGTGGCAGAACCAAGATCAAATCCAGGAGTATCCAGACTCAAAGCCCACCCTCCCTCTGACAAATGAGCAACATGCTATTAATATTTTGCAGTTTTGTATTATTTGAGGAAATGTTTTCCTTCTCTTAGGAAGTATGATTGTTAGTATGGCCCCCAAGTTGATATCATATATTACAAATCTGGACAGTAAGGAAAGAAGCAAATTCAAAAAATCCACACCAATGAGCACATTCTTTTATGCTTTCATTTATGTAAGTTTAACTTTTACACACTGAAAAGCCTGCTGTCACAAAATTAGCGAGCCATGAGTGTAAGTGACACTTTGTTCCTTTTCCTGTCTGGTTGCCAGAGTTGATCTCAGTTAAGATGAGACAATATTTTGTTAATCACCTCTCGGAGGAACATAAAAAAATTACATTGATAAATGTATGCACCACTGTGAATTCTTTATGACTGGGTTGTCAGTCGCCTCCTTCAGGCAATGAGCTAATGTTTATTAAGTAGCTACAATGGGCAGAGAGTTTTTGCAAGGCTGGGGGGAAAGGCCCAAAGGAAATAAGCGTAGATGTGACTTCTCTCCCAAGAGGGCTATGATTTAATGAAGAAGATGGACATGATGTATAAGAATAAGGGAGAACAGGAGTTCATGTATAATAAGAGATTATATATGCACCACTGTGAAACAGTGATTATGAAAGGGATAGATACACATCTGGAGACTATAAGAGTTGTCAGAACTAAGCGGGAACGTTCCTCATAGACTGAATATGGAAAAGTAATCAATTCTGAGAAGAGTTCTGAAGAAATTCTATAAAGTTGGAAATCAAAGAAGTCTGTTGAATTAAAATGCTTGTTAGACATTGTTATGACTTCATGCAAGCATTATGGCTCTTATTTTTTCCAACTTGTACAGTCTGTGATTAATAAGTGATATAAAATAGAAAACCTTCAAACCAATTTGCCATGCAATCTTTGACATTTCTGGTAAAACTTATAAAATTCATTTTTTCAGGATTTCTTAAATTTAAACACAAAGAGTTAACTAGAAGACTGGTAGGTACAAATGAACCACAGTACCCAGAGTCATCAGAACAAATATTTATGATATTATGATGAAAGCTGCTTATATTAACTCCTCATTAGAACTTTCATTATTTCGAATTCAGCAGTAAAATAAGGCATGATGTTGATGTTATGCATCAGTGAAACATACAGTAAAGTGGCAAATATTCTTTTGGAGTTTGAAAATAGTTCTGAATAATTACTGATTAAGAATTAACAGTCATATTCAAATAGCTGAATCTATAGTACTGATAATATACGGTTCACATTAGTCATAGAATGCAGCAGCTTTGGAATTAGCATTTTGGATTCTGAAAGTCTTTAGTTTTTGCAGTTTCATTCCATGTATTATGAGAAAAGCAATGCTTTATATCCTTTAGGAAAAGTATGATTCAATGGCTCCAGTACTAGATGAAAATGGAGAGTATTATGATTCTATTTCTGGCTCAGACAATTATTTAACTCTTACCTTTAATAAATACTGTCTAGTTTCAAGCCTTGATGTCTTCTTTTGTCCTTTGATTCATTTAACAAAATTTTTATGAGGGCCTAAAATGTGTGAGGGGTTTCCAAGGTGGCTCAGTGGTAAAGAATCTACCTGCCAATGCAGGAGATGCAAATTCAATCCTTGGGTTAGGAAGATTCCCTGGAGAAGAAAATGGCAACCCATACCAGTGTTCTTGCCTGGAAAATCCCATGGACAGAGGAGCCTGGCAGGCTACAGTCCATGGGGTCTCAAAGAGTCAGACACGACTGAATGATTAAACAACAATGTGTTAGGCATGGTTATAAAGTGATGAAATCAGAAACAGTCTTTGCCTTATTAGAATTTATATGATGGGGGAGAAAGAAGTAAATGAAAATGTATCAGATTGCAGAAGATTTTTGGAGGAAAATAACTCCATGGACAGAGAAGCCTGACCAGCCACAGTCTTCCCTGGTGGCTCAGACAGTAAAGACTTCACTTGCAATGGGGGAGACCTGTGTTTAATCCCTGGGTGGGGAAGATCCCTTGGAGAGGGGAACAGCTACCTACTCCAGTATTCTTGCCTGGAGAATTCCATGGACGGAGGATCCTGGCAGGTTACAATCCATGGAGTCACAAACAGTTGTACAGGACTGAGTGACTTTGACTTTCAAGTCATGCTCCACGGGGTCACAAAAGAGTCAGACACAGCTGAGTGACTAGACAGAAACAACAGGCAACAGGATGCTGTGAGGGAGAACCAGGGGGCTGATGGCAAAGCAATCTTAACTTGGCTGGTTAGAAAAGTCTCTCTGGGGAAGTGACATCTGAGCAGAGCTTTGAAGGCTGAATAGGAGATGACCAATTTCAAGAGAAGAAAGGGGGAAGGCTGTGCCAGGACAAGGACCCAACATCTCTAGAGGCCCCTGTGGGAGAGGATGTGGCATGTTTGAGGAACCTAGAGGAAGGTGATGTGGTTGTAGCTTAAGAAACAAGTGGAGCGTGGTCATAGACTGTCTTAGGTTTGAGAAGCTTAGGTCAGTTTGGGGCCTCTCAAACCTCAGTCATGCTCAGGGGATTGGATTTTTTGTAAATGACATGGGCAGTCACTGAGTTTTAGATGAGGAGGGAGACTGAGCCTTCTGGCTGCTGTGTGGAGAATGGATTGCAGGGAGACAAGAGGAAACAGGCAGACTAATTAACACACTTAAAATCATTGACAACAATGATAGCGAACTTCCGTTTAGAGTTGACAGTGTAAATGGAGAGAAGGGGAAAGACCTAGGATGTATTATAAAGACAGAATGGACACAACTCATCAATAAATTGAATGTAGGGATGAAGAAAAAGGAGATGTCAAGGATGATTCCCAGGTTTCTGGTTTAAGTAACTGGTGGACTGAAGTGCCATTATTGAGACAGAGAAGGCTGGGAGTGATGATCATGATTATTCCCCTGTGTTGCTTTGAGACTGCATCTGGAAAGGTCTAGATATTTCCTGGGGTCAGTTAGTACATAAACAAGAACTATTTATGGAAATTATATTCTGGTTTAGCATGATAACATATACATCAAGGACATTGCTGCTAGTGCATGTAATGGTAATGGCAAACTTCTTTAAAACTTCAGATAATGGATTTCTTTTTTTCACTAGGAAGTAATATCTTAGAAAAAATTTGAATATTACATAATAATGCTACTGGATTATGAAGGGAATCATAAATTTAAAGAAAAAAACTTTCACTGGTATATAGCAGACACTGAAAGAATGTGATATACATAAACTGAGATTTTATATGAACAAATTCCTTTGAAAGAGAGCATCAGTATTAGAGAGAATTTTGGGAAAAATGCTTCCCTGGTGACTCAGATGGTCAGGAGACCTGGGTTCTATCCCTGGGTCAGGAAGATCCCCTGGAGAAGGAAATGGCAACCCACTCCAGTATTCTTTCCTGGGAAATCCCATGGACAGAGGAGCCTGATGGGCTGCAATCCATAGGGTCACAAAGAGTTGGACACGACAGAGTCACCAACACATACGTGAAGAGCTGATTATTCTGAGTCAGCAAGGACTTGATCACACATTGAATTCTAAGAATGTCAGTTTATCTTAAAATTTTTATGTAGTCTCAAAAGACCTCGAATAGTCAAAATAATCTTGGAAAACAAAGTTGGAAGTCTCACACTTCCGGTCTCAAAACTTAGTGCATAACTAAGGTAAAATTCTGAAAGAGATGGGAATACCAGACCACCTGACCTGCCTCTGAGAAATTTGTATGCAGGTCAGGAAGCAACAGTTCGAACTGGACATGGAACAACAGACTGGTTCCAAATAGGAAAAGGAGTATGTGAAGGCTGTATATTGTCACCCTGCTTATTTAACTTATATGCAGAGTACATCATGAGAAACGCTGGGCTGGAAGAAGCACAAGCTGGAATCAAGATTGCTGGGAGAAATATCAATCACCTCAGATATGCAAATGACACCACCCTTATGGCAGAAAGTGAAGAGGAACTAAAAAGCCTCTTGATGAAGGTTAAAGAGGAGAGTGAAAAAGTTGGCTTAAAGCTCAACATTCAGAAAACGAAGATCATGGCATCTAGTCCCCTCACTTCATGGGAAGTAGATGGGGAAACAGTGGAAACAGTGTCAGACTTTATTTTTTTGGGCTCCAAAATCACTGCAGATGGTGACTGCAGCCATGAAATTAAAAGATGCTTACTCCTTGGAAGGAAAGTTATGACCAATCTAGGTAGCATTTTGAAAAGCAGAGACATTACTTTGCCAACAAAGGTCCATCTAATCAAGGCTATGGTTTTTCCTGTGGTCATGTATGGATGTGAGAGTTGGACTGTGAAGAAGGCTGAGTGCTGAAGAATTGATGCATTTGAACTGTGGTGTTGGAGAAGACTCTTGAGAGTCCCTTGGATTGCAAGGAGATCCAACCAGTCCATTCTGAAGGAGATCAGCCCTGGGATTTCTTTGGAAGGAATGATGCTAAAGCTGAAACTCCAGTACTTTGGCCACCTCATGCGAAGAGTTGACTCATTGGAAAAGACTCTGATGCTGGGAGGGATTGGGGGCAGGAGGAGAAGGGGATGACAGAGGATGAGATGGCTGGATGGCATCACTGACTCGATGGATGTGAGTCTGAGTGAACTCCGGGAGTTGGTGTTGGACAGGGAGGCCTGGCGTGCTGCAATTCATGGGGTTGCAAAGAGTCGGACATGACTGAGTGACTGAACTGAACTGAACTGAAGGTAAAAATAGTGTGATACTAGCATAGTGAAGTGCAGTGGAAGTGTTAGTCTCTCATTCATGTCCAATTCTGAGACCCCGTGGACTACAGCCTGCTAGGCTCCTTTGTTCATGGAATTCTCCAGGGAAGATGGAGTGGGTTGCCATTCCCATCTCCAGGGGATCTTCCCGAACCAGGAATTGAACCCAAGTCTCCTGAATTTCAGGCAGATTACCATCTGAGCCAATGGGAAAGAATAGAGCCAGAAATAAACTCTTGCTTAAATGGTCAAGTAATTTTTGATAAGGGTGCCAAGACCATTCAATGGAGAAAGGACAGTGTTTTCAACAAATGGTATTGGGAAAAGTGGATACCTACCTGCAAAAGAATGAAGTTAGACCTTATACCATAAACATTAACAAAAAAATGAATCAAAGACCCATAAGACCCAAAACTTTAAAAGACTTAGAAGAAGGCATAGAAGAAAAGCTTCATGACATTGGATTTGTCAATAATTTCGTAAAAATGACACCAAAAAGCAAAGGCAACAAAAGACAAAATAAATAAATTTGATTTCATCAAAAGTAAAGGCTTTCTTTCTGGCTTACTTCACTCTGTATAATAGGCTCCAGTTTCATCCACCTCATTAGAACTGATTCAAATGTATTCTTTTTAATGGCTGAGTAATACTCCATTGTGCATATGTACCACAGCTTTCTTATCCATTCATCTGCTAATGGGCATCTAGGTTGCTTCCATGTCCTGGCTATTATAAACAGTGCTGCGATGAACATTGGGGTACACGTGTCTCTTTCCCTTCTGGTTTCCTCAGTGTGTATGCCCAGCAGTGGGATTGCTGGATCATAAGGCAGTTCTATTTCCAGTTTTTAAAGGAATCTCCACACTGTTCTCCATAGTGGCTGTACTAGTTTGCATTCCCACCAACAGTGTAAGAGGCTTCCCTTTTCTCCACACCCTCTCCAGCATTTATTGCTTGTAGACTTTTGGATCGCAGCCATTCTGACTGGCGTGAAATGGTACCTCATTGTGGTTTTGATTTGCATTTCTCTGATAATGAGTGATGTTGAGCATCTTTTCATGTGTTTATTAGCCATCTGTATGTCTTCTTTGGAGAAATGTCTATTTAGTTCTTTGGCCCATTTTTTGATTGGGTCATTTATTTTTCTGGAGTTGAGCTGTAGCAGTTGCTTGTATATTTTTGAGATTAGTTGTTTGTCAGTTGCTTCATTTGCTATTATTTTCTCCCATTCTGAAGGCTGTTTTTTCACTTTGCTAATAGTTTCCTTATGGAATTTAGAAAGATGGTAACAATAACCCTGTGTACGAGACAGCAAAAGAGACACCGATGTATAGATCAGTCTTATGGACTCTGTGGGAGAGGGAGAGGGTGGTGAGATTTGGGAGAATGACATTGAAACATGTATAATATCATGTATGAAATGAGTTGCCAGTCCAGGTTCAATTCACGATACTGGATGCTTGGGGCTGGTGCACTGGGACGACCCAGAGGGAGGGTATGGGGAGGGAGGAGGGAGGAGGGTTCAGGATGGGGAACACAGGTATACCTGTGGTGGATTCATTTTGATATTTGGCAAAACTAATACAATATTGTAAAGTTTAAAAATAAAATAAAATTTTTAAAAAAAGTAAAGGGTTTTGTACCTCAAAGGACTATATCAACAGAGTGAAAATGCAACCCACAGAATGGGAAAAATGTACTTGCAAGTCATATATCTGATTAAGGTATTAATATTCAGAATATATGAAAAACCACTACAACTCAGCAACAGAAAGCAAACAGCCCAATTAAGAAACAGACGAATAACTTGAGTAGGCATTTCTCCAAATAAGAGTTACAAATAACCTATACACACATGGAAGATGCTCGACATCACTAATAATTAGAGGAATGCAAATGAAAATCACAGTAAGATGCCTCTTCACACCCATTGGATCGGTCATTATAAAAAATCCAGAACAAAACATGTGTCAGTGGGGATATGGAGAAATTGGAACCCTTGTGTGTTGCTGTTGGGAACATAAAATATTGCAGCCACTGTGGAAAAGAGTATGGCAGTTTCTCAAAATATTAAAAATAAAATGACTATACGATCCAGCAATTTCACTTCTTGGTATTTACCCCAAAGAATTGAAAGCAAGGACTTAAACGGATGTTTGTATACCCATGCTCATAGCAGTTAGCAGCGTTGTTCACCATAGCAAAAAAGCTGGAAGAAATCTAAGTGTCCACTGACAGATGAATAGATTTTCAGACTGTGGCATAAACAACAGAAATTTACTGTATGATGCAGGGAGCTCAAAGCCAGTGCTCAGTGATAACCTAGAGCAGTGGTGTGGGGTGGGAGGCGGGAGGGGACATATGTATACCTATGGCTGATCCATGTTGATATATGCCAGAAACAAACACAGTATTGTAAAGCAATCATCCTGCAATTAAAAATAAATAAATGTTAACTAATTAAAATTAAGTGAAATTAAACATTCAGCTCCTCAAAATATGTAACATATACATACAGAGGAATGTTGTTTAGCCTTACAAAGGGAGCAAATTTTGACACATGCTACAACATAAAAGAACCTTGAGGACATCACGCTAAGCGAAATAGCCCAGTCACAGAAGGGCAAGTGGTGTATGATTTCACTTACATGAAATACCTGAAGTGGTCAGATTCATAGGGACAGGAAATAAAATGGTTACAGGGAGAGGGAGGACGGGAGAATGAGGCCTTACTGTTTAATGGGTATGAAGTTTCAGTTTGGGAAAATGAAGGAATTCTGGAATGCGTAATGTGGTGGTGACACAACAGTGTGAATGCACCTAATGCCACTGAACTGTACGCTTAAAGTGGTTAAAATGGGGACTTCCCTGGTGGTCCAGGGGGTCCCTGGGTGGCTTAGACAGTAAAGAATCTGCTTGCAATACCGAAGACCTGGGTTCGATCCCTGGGTCGGGAAGAACCCCTGGGTAAGGAAATGGCAATCTAGTATTCTTGTCTGGGAAATCCCATGAACAGAGATGCCTGGCGGGCTACAGTCCATGGGGTCTTGATGAGTTGGACACGACTGAGGGACTGACACTTGCCCATGGATAAGAATCCACCTGCTGATGCAGAGGATGCGGGTTTCATCCCTGGTCAGGGAACTAAGATCCCATATACCACAGGGAAACTAATCCTGTATGCTTCAACTAGAAAGCCCACATACCACAACTAGAGAAAAGCCTGCATGCTGCAACGGAGAGCCCCAAAAAAGAGCCACAAAGAAAAATCCTGCATGACGCAACTAAGCCTGGGTGCAGCCAAAAAATAAAATAAATAAGTAATACTAATTTAAAAAAACTATCCTGATCATTTCCTACTACCTCCTGTGGCTTCATGACTCCTTGATCCATATTTTTAAAAAATGGTTAAAAATGGTAAGCTTTATGTTGTATTTATTTTACCTCAATAAAAATAAGAAAAATAGGCAGTGGTCTGGATTTGCCCACAGGCCATAGTCTGTGGACTCCTGATCTATGTGAACTCTTCAATTTACTAGCAGCGTGTCTTTGTGAAAATTAGCTAATTGAATTGTGGTTTTCCTATGGAAATAGTACCTTCCTTATAGAGTTATGGCTTCCTAGTGGCTCAGACAGTACAAAATCTACCTACAATGCAGGAGACCCAGGTTCAATTCCTGGGTTGGTAAGATCCCCTTGGAGAAGGGAATAGCTACCCACTCCAGTATTCTTGCCTGGAGAATTCCATGGACAGAGGAGTCTGGTGAGCTACAGTCCATGGGGTTGCAAAGAGTCTGACACAACTGAATGACTTTCATTTTCAAGATTAAATAAGATCATGCAGTATTTACCAAAATCCCTAATGATAAAAATCCCTAGAAGTCCTTGCTAAAGATATGTTTGTTTCCAGCTTCAGCACAGACCTGGTGAATCAGAATCTCCAAGATTAAGACTCTGAAAAGCTAAAACAACACTAGAAAAATTTGTAAAATACTGAAAAAAGAAAAAAATGCACGTTAAAACACTTAGTATGCCGCCTTGCCATAGTCAGTGGTCAGTAAACAAATGTACCTTATTTTTTTTCTTAAATCCCTAACTCCTTTGACCAAATTTCCATATTACACCCTTTTTCTATTTTTCTCCCTTCCATTTTTGTATTCCTAATGTCTAAAGTATAGTCTGAATCTTCACAAGGGAAGTGCATTCTGTGATCTGTTGGACAATGAGCCTCATGCTCCAGGAGAGATTCTCTAAGACATATTGTTGAAGGTGTCATTTAAAAGAGTAAGAAAATTTGCCTCCCTACGGTGAAGGTTGCAGATTAGAATGCCTGCTGGGGCCAGATAGCAACTTCCATGAGTGAGGCAGGCCCTGCTGGTATTGTAGAGTTCTATATAGTGCCTTGCATTTCCGAAAGGAAACCTCTATGTCTATTGTATTCCACTGCATAGAATGCATTTTATGCATTCCACTCAGAGTCTGCCTTTGACTGCTGTGTATAGCTTTCCAAGAGAAGATAGAAACCTGAACTTTTAAAATGTATTTAGCATATTTTGATTATTTTTCTTAGCCCTTCGACCCCAAGGTGCCTGTTGTTGTTGTTCAGTCGCTAAGTCGTGTCCGACTCTTTGTGACCCCATGGACTACAGCACACCAGGCTTCCCTGTCCTTCACTATCTCTTGGAGTTTGCTCAGATTCATGTCTATTGAGTCAGTGATGCTATCTAACCATCTTATCCTCTGCCACCCTATTCTCCTTTGCCTTCAGTCTTTCCCAGGATCAGGGTTTTTTCCAGTGAATTGGCTCTTTGCAGCAGTTGGCCAAAGTATTAGAGCTTCAACTTCAGCATCAGTCCTTCCAATGAGTATTCACTATAGATTTCCTTTAGGATTGACTGGTTTGATCTCTTTGCAATTCAAGGGACTCTCAAGAGTCTTCTCTGGCTCCACAATTTGGAGATATCAATTCCTCAGCACTCAGCCTTGCTTACAGTCCAATTCTCACAAAAACCAAAGCTTTGACTATGAGAAAACCTTTGTCAGCAAAGTGATGCCTTTGCTTTTCAATATGCTGTCTGGGTTTGTCATAGCTTTCCTTCCAAGGAGCAAGTGTCTCAAGGTTCCTACCATGGACCAATTCATTCAGTGATGGTTAAGTTTCCAATTTCTCTGAGTCTTAGGCATAAATGACCAGTAAAATAGAAGTCTTTGCTAGGGACCAGAAGGAAGAGGGACCAATGAAGATCAGGCCTGGCTCTGACAGGAATTCAAGCCGGGTTGGTGATAGTGGTGGGTGAAGAAGGCAGTGGTAATCCTATAGAAAGACCCTTCCTCAGTTAGAAGGCGAGGCTGCTCTGTCAGGCACAGTCTTGGTTGTTTAGTTCAGTTCAGTTGCTCAGGCGTGCCCGACTCTTTGTGACCCCATGAACCGCAGCACACCAGGCCTCCCTGTCCATCACCAACTCCTGGAGTCCACCCAAACCCATGTCCATTGAGTCCGTGATGCCATCCAACCATCTCATCCTCTGTCATCCCCTTCTCCTCCCGCCCTCAATCTTTCCCAGCATCAGGGTCTTTTCGCATCACGTGGCCAAAGTATTGGAGTTTTAGCTTCAACATCAGTCCTTCCAATGAACACCCAGGACTGATCTCCTTTAGGATAGACTGGTTGGATTTCCTTGCAGTCCAAGGGACTCTCAAGAGTCTTCTCCAACACCACGGTTCAAAAGCATCAATTCTTCTGTGCTTGGCTTTCTTTACAGTCCAACTCTCACATACGTACATGACTACTGGAAAAACCATAGCCTTGACTAGATGGACCTTTGTTGATAAAAGTAATGTCTCTACTTTTTAATATCCTGTCTAGGTTGGCCATAACTTTCCTTCCAAGGAGTAAGCATCTTTTAATTTCATGGCTGCAATCACCGTCTGCAGTGATTTTGGAGCCCAGAAAAATAAAGTCAGCCACTGTTTCCACTGTTTCCCCATCTATTTCCCATGAAGTGATGGGACCAGATGCCATGATCTTAGTTTTCTGAATGTTGAGCTTTAAGCCAACTCTTTCACTCTCCTCTTTCACTTTCATCAAGAGTCTCTTTAGTTCTTTTTCACTTTTTGCCATAAGGGTGGTGCCATCTGCATATCTGAGGTTATTGATGTTTTTCCCGGCAGTCTTGATTCAGGCAATCTTCTTGGTTGAGAGATTTCCTAATACCTACCCATCCCCATTTGCTTTTCTGGGATGGGGCCCTTGGCAGGAATCCACTACAAGCACATCCTAGCCTGGGGGGTGCACTAACATCCCTAGGCTGGGGGAATGCCTAAACTGTGAGGCCACCTGAGGGCCAGCTGGAGGTGAAGGTCTGGAACAAGGAGGTGGGTAGTTATTGCGACTTTCTTCATTATTCACAACACTAAAAATTAGGACTCCTAAACATCTTTAGTTTCCAGCATTGATTGGGCAATTCACGGGTACCTGTGCCTGAGTTAAAGACTTTAAATGGCCTGTGTTTAATTCTTCTGGCCAGTTCAGAAGGCACTTTGCAACCACTGGAAATCAGCATATTTTACAAATCAATTAATGAAGGTACCTGGTTCCGTACTTCTTCCTCCCTCCCTCTCTCCCTCCTTGCCTCCCTCTCTTCCTTCCATCCTTTTTTTTTTTTTTTTAGAAAGTTATTGGTCTGATTGATTGGGATAACTCAGTGGTTAGTGTCTGACTTTTAGGCAGACATTTGGGAAGTTTCCTCATAATAATCTTTCAGAGAAGAGTAGAAATACACCTTGTACAATAGGACAAGCAGCTTTTTAATTAGAGACTTGGGTGGAAAAAACCTAAGAAATGCTTATCAAATTTGTGGATAAACCTTGACATGATAACTAACATATTAGGCAATGGTATTGAGATCAAAGGTTTCTATGGAATAAGTCTTGAGCTTAAAAGAACGGACTCCAGTCACACTGAGAACATGCAACTTCATGAAGGGCCCATGCAGATTGCTCTACTGGGAATACCCTTGATCACTTCCCCTCAGGGATTTCCTTGGCTACCGTCTTGTTCTTTGAGACCCAGCTTGAGAATTGCAATCTCTTGGGAACACTTCTCCACCTCTCCCCGACCCGGGCTGACTGAGGATGATAGGCTGACACCAGTAACACTCTGGTTCTTCCTTCTTTGTAAACGTTCATCACACTCTAAGAAAATCAGGTTGTTTTGCTTGTCTTCCCTCCCAATGCCCCTCAGCTCTGACCTTTTTGAAAATGGAGCCTGTTGATTTCTATAACCTTAGGACTAATAAAAATGCTAGACTAAATAGATATTTAAGGCATTTGATATCTTTGAATGTATGAATGACTTATCTCTTGGTAAAAAAAAGAAAGTAATACAAAGAAACAAACAACACCCAATTGCACAGTTAAAGGAAAAGGGAAATATGGCTTAGAAGTAGCATGTAAAATTTCACTTTATAAGTCCTGATTGGATGTCAAGGAGATTCATGTAAACTTGTCTGTGCTAGAAAGAAGCACTGTGTTTAGAATAACTGGAGAATAAGCTTGCTCTATGGTGGGAATATTCCACTTAGAGTCACTATATAATCCATCTCTGGTCCTCACGTCTCAAATGAGACATAGACCAATTGTAGTGTATTCAGCAACTTGGAGAAAGAAGATTTGGGCAATTTGATGACTGATTTCAAATATTTGAGTGACATTGTAAGAAAAGGCAATGGAGTTACACTTTAGAAATCAAGGGGAAGACTGGACCCAGCTAGAACATTTTGCTGGGAAATGAACTATGGATCCCATGACTTCACTATGATACACTCCGCCCGATTGTCCAGTCTGCAACAGCTCAGCCACTGAGAGACTGGTTGTGGCAAACAAAGCAATTTAATGATGGAATTAGTGATGCGTGCTAAGTCACCTCAGTCGTGTCTGACTCTGAGACCCTGTGGACTGTAGTCCACCAGGCTCCTCTGTCCATGGGATTCTCCAGACAAGAATACTGAAGTGGGTTGCCATGCCCTCCTCCAGGGGATCTTCCCGACTCAGGGACCGAACCTGTGTCTCCTGCAGCTCCCGCATTGGCAGGCAGGTTCTTTACCACTGGCACCACCTGGGAACCACCATCAGAAGTGGTGGTTCTCTTGTAAACCTATGGGTAATGAAATTGTACTACTTTTAGATTTTGGATTTTTAAGGACTATTTTACATCACATTTTATGAAAAAACTGGGATGGCTTTTAGAGATGTTGCTGAGACAGTGATCAGGTTTTTCTTGTGGTCAAAGGGCAAAGGAAAGTAAAACAAAATTCAAGGTGGTAGTGACATGAAATTAACTACCCCCTTGTTGTGACAGAAAATCCAAACACCAAATCCACTATTTACGTTCCTAAATTCATTCTATTTCTATTTGTTTAAAAATTTTTATTCATTTATTTTACTTTTGCCTGTGGCGAGTCTTTGTGATGCACAAGAGCTCTCTCTAGTTATGACGAGCAGGACTCCTCTCTGGTTGTGGGGTGTGGGAGTCTCACTGTGGTGGCTTCTCTTGTTTGGAGCACAGGTTCTAGGGTGTGTGGGCTCAGTAGTTGAAGCATGCAGTCTCTAGAGCTCAGGCTCAGTAGTTGTGGCACATGGGTTTAGTTTCCCAGCAGTACCTGGAATATTCCCAGAGCAGGGGTTGAACCCATGTCTCCTGCATTAGCAGGCAGATTCTTAACTACTGGACCACCAGGGAAGTCCCCTAAATTCATTCTAAATAGCTGCTGTTCTATAATATCAAGGACATTTACCTACAACAGAGACTGCTCTGATTTAGTACTGGAAAATGCACTGTTTGGAGGCAAATGCTCAGCCTGCTGTATATTGAATATGGGGCTTTGGGCAAGTTCCTTGACATCACTGAATCTGTGTCTTCATTTGTAAATAGGAGCCATAGTACCTATCACAAGAGTACCCTTAAAGGTCTTATGATATTTTCTCAGTTTAAATGTCTGTGATTAGGCCTAGAACTCAATAAATATTTATTAAATCAGAATCATGGAATTGCTGCTTTAAAATAGCAACTATTGTATGTCTATGAGTAATGAAATCATGCTACCGAGAGATGTAGACTTTGTACTTTTGACATTTTATGCAGCATCTTATGAAAATTCTTAGGTGTGCTTTCTTTTCTTTTTGCAAGGTTTTTATTCTGAAATAATTGCTGATCCATATATAGTGGTAAGAAATAATACAGAGCAGTTTTGTATACATTTGACCCCATTTCTCCTAATGGTAATAACTTACATAGCTATAGTACAGTATCACAACTGGGAGACTGTCATTGATAAAATGAATCAATCTTATTTATATTTTGTTACCGGTTTTTCATGCACTCATTTCTATTTTTGTATACTATTTTGTTCTGTACAATTTTGTCATATGTGTTCTTGTTCAGTTGCTCAGTTGTGTCCGACTCTTTGCAACCCCATGGGCTGCAGCAGGCCAGGCTTCCCTGTCCTTCACCATCTCCCAGAGCTTGCTCAAACTCTTGTACTTTGAGTCAATGGGACCATCCAACCATCTCATCCTCTGTTGTCCCCGTCTCCTCCTGCCTTCAATCTTTCCCAGCATCAGGGTCTTTTCCAATGAGTTGGCTCTTTGCATCAGATTGCCAAAGTATTGGAGCTTCAGCTTCAGCATCAGTCCTTCCAATGAGTATTCAGAATTGATTTCCTTTAGGATTGACTGGTTTGATCTTCTTGCAATCCAAGGGGCTCGCAAGAGTCTTCTCCAACATCACAGTTCAAAAGCATCAATTCTTTGGCATTCAGCTTTCTTAGTGGTCCAACTCTCACATCCATTCATGACTACTGGAAAGACCACAGCTTTAACTAGATGGACCTTTGTTGTCATATGTGTAGATTCATATGAAAACATCAGTGTGTTCTGTCTCATGGATTTCTTGGGCTACCTATTTATAGCCAGATGCACTTATTCCTTCCTTCAACCTCTGGTTACTACTCATTAGTTCTCCTCCTCTATCATTTTTTCGTTTCAAGAATGCATACATAAATGAAATTATATAGTATATAATCTTTTGAGATTGATTGTTTTTCACTTAACACAATTCCCTTGAGAATCATCCAAGTTGTGGCATGTATCAATAATTCATTCCTTTTTGAACCCTCTTATACTGTTGGTGGGAATGTAAATTGGTACAGCTACTATGGAGAATATTATGGAGATTCCTTAAAAAACTAAAAATAGAGTTACTATATGACTTAGCAATTCCACTCCTGCATATGTCCAGAAAAGCTGAAAACTCTAATCTGAAAAGATACAGTACCCCCAGTGTTCATAACAGAACTATGTACAATAGCCAAAACATGAGAGCAACCTAAGTGTTCATCTACAGATAAATGGATAAAGAAGATGTGCTTTATACACACACACACACACACACAAATGCACAATGGAATATTACTCAGCCATAAAAAAGAATGAAATAACACCAATTGCAGCAACATGGATGGACCTAGAGATACTAAGTGAAGTAAGTCAGACAGAGGAAGACAAATATATGACATCACTTACATGTGGAATCAAAAAGACATGATACATATGAACTTATTTACAAAACAGAGATAGACTCACAGGCATAGTAAACAAACTTATAGTTACCAAAGGGGAAATACTGGGGAGGATGGATAAATGAGGAATTTAGAATTAACATATACACACTACTATATATAAAATAGAAAAACAAGAACCTACTGTATCTATATAGCTCTAGGAATTATATTCAATGTCTTATAATAACCTATAATGGAAAAGAGTCTGAAAAAGAATATATATATGTGTGTGTGTGTGTGTATGCATGCACGCATGCTAATTCACTCTAAGTCACTTCAGTCATGTCCAACTCTTTGCAACCCTATGGACAGGCTCCTCTGTCTATGGGGATTCTCCAGGCAAGAATACTGGAGTGGGTTGCTGTGGTCTCCTCTAGGGGATTTTCCTGAGCCAGGGATCAAACCCGAATCTCTTACATCTCCTGCATTGGAAGACAGGTTCTTCACAACTAGTGCCACCTGGGAAGCCCATATACATATGTGTGTGTATATATACATATATATATATGTGTGTGTGTGTGCATGGGTGTTCAGTCGTGTCTGACTCTTGGTGACCCCACTGACTGCAGTCCTCCAGGCTCCTCTGTCCATGAGGATTCTCCAGGCAAGAATACTGGAGTGAGTTGCCATGCCCTCCTGTGTGTGTGTGTGTGTGTGTGTGTGTGTGTGTGTATATAACAAAATCACTTTGCTGTATACCTGAAATGTTGAGAATCAACAATACTTCAATAATGTAAAAATTCACTACTTTCTCTTGCCAACTAGCATTTAATAATATTACGTATCATAGTTTGTTTGCCTTTTCAATCATTGAGGGACATTTCAGTTGTTTCCAGGTTTGGGCTATAGAGAGTAATGAAACATCTATGAATATTTGTGTACAGATTTGTGTGTGTGTGTGTATGTTTTCACTTGCACTTCATTTTTAAATTTTTTAATTAATTTGTTTGAGGTACTTAGTATTTTTAGCTAATGAATAAAGTTAATAAATTATCAGTGACTAGAGAGTCTGTCTTTGTTTGAGGTATTCCTCTTGTTCAAAATAGGAATATTTTTTATATTTACGTCAGTGGAATAATTAAATAACAGTACCTGATACACAGGTATATTGTATATACACAGGTATATTGTATATTGGTCTATATTATATATATATAATGTACTAACATCATATAACTATGCCAGCTACTGGTTAGATTGTGTGGCTGTATTTATATAGAAAAGTTGTCTATATGCTGAGAAAACACATTTGTTTATAGACTATCTCCCAAGCAACACTCTCTTCCCATTGCAACATGTGCTAAAATTTAATGCTTTATCACAAATAAGTACAAACATTTGCACAATTTCCTCCATGTACCCCCTTCTCCAATTCAGAATGCACAGAAGTGTTAAAAAAATAAAATCCTTGGCACGTGCCCAGGCCACATCAATTCTTACTCATCTAGTATCACTAAATGAGAAACTGCATGAGCAATCATTGGTAAAGTTACAGCAGCTAAACAGTTGTTAAATACTATTAGTGAATCACATATAGTGCTGCTTACTATATGCCAATCACTGTTCTATGCCAGTGCTGCTTATTTATGTGAACCAATCTCCACTAAAACTCTATGGTGTGTCCACTATCAATACCCTCATTTTATTTCTGGGAACACTGAGGCACAGGTCATGATTAACTTTTCCAAAGTCTCAAAGCTGGTGTTAATTGGCAGGCCTGAGATGAACCCAGTCTGGCGGTACAGTAGACCTTTTGACTCCTACACTCCTTGTAAGACTGCTGCTGCTGCTGTACTAAGTCGCTTCAGTCGTGTCCGACTCTATGTGACCCCATAGACAGCAGCCCACCAGGCTCCCCCATCCCTGGGACTCTCCAGGCAAGAACACTGGAGTGGGTTGCCATTTCCTTCTCCAATGCATGAAAGTGAAAATGAAAGTGAAGTTGCTCAGTTGTGTCCGACTCTTCGCAACCCCATGGACTACAGCCTACCAGGCTCCTCTGTCCATGGGGTTTTCCAGGCAAGAGTACTGGAGTGGGGTGCCATCGCCTTCTCCGCCTTGTAAGACTAGAATCAGTAAATCTGAAGAAGCTAACACCTCAAAATATTTTCATTAAAATTGGTGTTCTGGAATCTTCACTTGTTAGAATGGAATAAAAACATCCAACTTTCCTTCAACTTAACTAAATTTTTTCAGAACTGTGGTGTAGGCACTCCCAGCAAAAGCTAAAGTGCTGCTCACCTTAATTAGCCCCATCAGGGCAAGTTCACTCAGGGTGTGTCTGGAAGAAGGTCTGATAAAACTTGATAGTGAGATTAGTCCAAGAGAAGAGAGAATTAACAACAAGCTTGGTAATTCAAAGTGAGGACCAATTTTGAATACAACATACTGTTTGCTACTGAGATTTGCTTTTCAGCACAATACCCATGAATGAATCTCTAGGAGACTGAGGGCTGAAGATAAAACAGAAAAATTCATTTTTACGAAATACTTGGTTGGGCATTAAGAGCAGTAAGCACCATTGCATAGGTGTCCATTAACAAAGAGCATGGTTCAACCAAAGGAGAGATGGATACTGTGGGTGCAGGGTATATGGAACTTTGGTATATTTAGGGTATTGACATGTTAATAATACTGGTGTCTTCAGCTAAACACTGCTTCTAGTACCCTGGGAATACTCAAGATCTTTCATAACAGTATCTGGCAATATCCTGTGTCTGAGTCTAGGGCTATGATGTCTGAGGTCAATGGAGTCTTCGGTAACGTGAGAGAGTGCTTTGTGTCATTAGGGTACCGTGCCTTGGTGCAAAAATTAGCACCATGGACAGCGGGTGCTGGTGGTGTGCTGGGGCACCACCCTCAGGGGCTGCACTCAGTGGGAGATTTAGCATTAGATACTCTAAAGGGTGCTGAAGAAGTGTGCAGGAAAAATGGTGGGCACCGGGTGGAAGCAGAGAGAATGTGTTTATTCTCAGAAAAATTTGGGGATGGGAAGGGGAAATTTAGAGAATAGAGGCTCTCTTAAAGAAGGTAGGGCTACAGCTGGACAGATACTGTTTATTACTATTGTATTATCTATGGACATGGAATTCAGACGAGGCATAGCCAGATGATTTCTGTAATAGATTTCCATCAGAGAAACAGACAGGCAATGGCACCCCACTCCAGTACTCTTGCCTGGAAAATCCCATGGACGAGGAGCCTGGTAGGCTGCAGTCCATGGGGTTTTGAAGAGTCGGATATGACTGAGCGACTTCACTTTCACTTTTCACTTTCATGCATTGGAGAAGGAAATGGCAACCCACTCCAGTGTTCTTGCCTGGAGAATCCCAGGGACGGGGGAGCCTGGTGGGCTGCCATCTATGGGGTCGCATAGAGTTGGACACAACTGAAGCGACTTAGCAGCAGCAGCAGCAGCAGCAGCAGCAGGGAAACCTCAGTTCTTAAAGCCTTTTGATTGATTGGATTTGGCTAACCCAAATTGTTCAGGATAATCTTCTTCTTCTTCTTCTTCTTTTTTTTTTTTACATAAAGCCACCTGTAGATGTTAATCATATCTTACCTTCACAACAGTACCTACGTTAATGTTTGACTAAATTAGCAGGCACTGTAGCCTAGCCAAGTTTGGCATATAAAGCTGACCATCACTGCTTGTCTCTGCTCCACAATGTTCAGGAATTTAGCCAGAAAAACTCAAACGGTTGGGGTGATGTTGAGTGGTGTTCTGACAGGGCAACTGTCACAAATCTTCTCTATTTATGAGACTGGTACCTGACTTAAAGGCTGGGTTCAGCAGTTTCTGTCGTCTGGAGCCCCTACCCATGGCCTCTCCATCTCGCTTTGTCTTCTCACAGCCTGGGAGCAGAGTTCTGAGAGAAACTGAAAAGGAAGTGCACTGACGGGCAAAGCGTCAAGAGAACTAGGCAGAAGCTGTGTGGCCTTTTCTGATCTAGCCCTACAAATCAGGCAAGATTTATAATATTATGACATTTATAATGTAATTATAATTAAATACTATAACATTTCTAATAATAATAAATATTATTACTTTTGGAAGAGCAAATTGATTATGTTGACCAATGAGAAACTAAAGCCATGTGACTTCCTTCCCAGTCCAGCGGTTGGGACATTGCCTTCCAAAGCAGCAGGTGGTGTAGGTTCAATCCCTGTTGGGGGAGCTAAGATCTAACATGCCTAGCAACCAAAAAGACCAAAATATGAAACAGAAGCAATATTATAACAAAATCAATACAGACTTTAAAAATGGTCTGCATAAAAAATCTTTAAAACAAACAAAGAAAAGAACCAACTAAACTGACAAAAAGTATGGAAAATAAACAATAACCATTGAGTTCTGCTATAATTCTATTTTTCTTTCTTTTACTTTAAGCCAAAAGGATAAAATTGTAGACTGTTGGTGAGTTAATTATTTTAAATTTCTTCAACAAAAACTATATAGTTCAGCAGTTGCCCAGCATTAAATATACACATTTTTGCAAAACCCTGTAAGTTTTAATTTTTCTGTTGACCTGAGACTAATGAAATCATTTACATTAGTCAAATTCAGAGTTTCTTTTCCCTTTTCTGCCACCATGATATTTGGCTAATTCTGCTTGTAATACTTACACTTTAGATCTTTCATTCTAATGCAGCATGAAGTGAAGTTAACTCATCTCAATCCTTTGTGACTCATCAATTGGCTGAAGAACTTCTGCTTTATCATTCCCCTTTCTGCATGTGTGCTTTCTCAGTTGTGCCTGACCCTTTGAGACCCCATTGCCTATAACCAATGACTTTTCTCTGTCCATGGGATTTTCCAGGCAAAAGTACTGGAGTGGGTTGCCATTCCCGTTTCCAGGGGATCTTTTCAACCCAGAGATCAAACCCATGTCTCCTGCATTGGCAGGCTGATTCTTTACCACTGTGTCACCTGGGAAGTCCCCTTCACCTTCCTGAGGCATGTTCAATAGTTGTGCATTTGGCCTTTATTTCTTTCCTTTGGCCTTTATTTATTTCCCCTTGAGTGATGACATTTTTCAGTTACTGGATTTCAGCATCTTTCCTTTAAGTTCCAACTGAAGTCTCAATTCTTTTGTCTTTTAGAACTACGTCCTAATTGTGTTTACGATTGCAAACATCAGAAAGCTGGCCCAGACTCAAGAGGAGGGAATTGGATTCCATCTTTGATGAAGGAGTTGTATTGCATGAGAGCAGGTAGGACGGAGGATATTGTTGCAGTCATCTTTGAGAAGCACACTCTGCTATAGAAGATAAAAATGAACATCTCTGCCAATTGGAATAAGAGAAATATTTTGGAGTTCACCAACTGTTTACTAACTTGCCTCAAACACTTAGAAAAGGCAGAATTTAATAGCATTAGACATTGATCTCTGTAAATATACGGATATTTCCTTACATTCAAAAGCACATCAAGAGAGAAATTTATTATTAAAAATGTGACAACTTGGGATGGGTCTGGACTAACCCACTTAGCTTCAGTGATCTTTGGGGGTTGAGTAGACAGTGGAAACTACGTTAATGATCTATGATTGTGTAACAAATTATCACAAACTCAGTGACTTACCATGACACACACTTACTGTCCCACAGTTTCTGTGAGTCAGGAATCTAGGTATGGCTTAGCTGGGTCTCCTGTTTTAGAGTCTCTCACAAGGCTGCAATCAAGGCTGTTGACAGGCGCGCGGTCTCATCCAAGGCTTGACTGAGGAAGGAGCCTCTTCCAGGTTCATGTGATTAAAGCTAGAAATGGAAACCAAGGTGTGGAAACCGAGTGGTAGGGGTGATTAAGGCCATTGTAGTGTTGGCCTCTCACAGGAACGTTAGACACAATCGCTGGAGTTTGGGAGGTGTCCTGTCTTCCTGATCACAATCTCGGTGTCAGAAAGCATTTGATATTAAGATGGGAGTGGGAGCCCAATCCAAGGTGATAAGCAAATCCAAACTGGTAGGTGAACAAGCAACAGGACGTGCACAACTCATCTGGAGTTCTAGGTGGCCAGGCAGATAGATAGGCATAGTCAGACTAATAGGAAAGTAGCCGACTTCAGAGAAATATTTCAGTAACACATGATAAGGGAGGAAGGGGCAGATTCTGGTCCCCTATAGAAACTTCCTATAAATTTACTGAAGTAAAAACTTGTATTTAGGGGAACAAAGCAAAAGCCTATTTATCAAAATTGCAGAGGAAGAGACTTTTAAATACCTGAGTTCCCACATAGGCTTGGAATTCTGTGAGACAAGGGTGAATGTGTCCTTGGATATGTCAATAAATATGCTAAATATTAATTGAGGAGGTGACAGAGTGGGAAGACTGCTCCTCTCTAGGAGAGAAAGCATGTATGGGCTCTCTGCTTATTGCCATTGGCCGAGGCCACCTGTCTATGTCTGCCCAAGTAACTAGTGCTGTGCCTGTGTGAGCAAGCATGGTGGTCAGATGTGGCAATGACTGGCTGCTGAACTCTGTAACTTCTGCAACAGGTAGCCAGAAGGTGGATGACGATTCCTGCATCTCCCTGTATGTCACTTCCTCTATTTTTCTTGGACCACAAGCTGAAGGTGCTAATTTGGACACCATTTTTACTAACTGGTCTAATGTTCATAGTTAATCTGGTCCTTAGTTTTTAAAGATAAAGATCTTTCAACGTAATTTTTTTCCTTACCCCACCCCACCTCCCCAAGACTAGACTGAAAGATATTGAAATATTTTCTTGCAGTTTGATAGGCACAGACTGTCTTATGCAGGTCCACTTTGCATCAGAACATAAAGACAAAAAGCCTGAAAGGTCTTTAGGTACTCATATACAGTGAAAATAATTACCTGTTGTAAGGTCTGGTAAAGGCCTTCCAGAAGCCCAAGTCCAAAGCGTTCGCCAGACTCTAAAACAAATGAAATTGGATAGTAACTCCTAGGTGATGTCAGTGGAAAAAATAACTTAGAACTATTTTTGATTTTGGCTTTCTTTGAAAAGTAAAGTATATTTTATGGAAAGAAAAACTTTCTGATCATGTCTAAATAAAGTTTCTGCATGAGTTCTTTCTGATGGTAAATAATATGTGTGTGTCAGACACTTCCCTGTGGTTGGTAGTTCTCTAGTAATTTAGTGGTAATAGCTGTTAAAGCACAGATGCTGAGAAACCCAGTTCCAAAACTGTTTATTTCTCTAAAATATAGCTTTATATTTGTATCTTTTTCAATTGTACATAATACTATTTTATATTTAGATATAGATGCCCTATTTTCTTTTTTATAAAGAATATTTTTATGGAAGTATAACATCTATACCATACTTTGCACAAATTATAGATGTACAGCTTGACAAATCATGAAGTGAATACTTTTAGGTAAGCAACATTAGATCAAGAATTAGAATATTACCAGGATCCAACTGTTTTACATTCTTTTCTCTGCAGAGAAAACTATTATCTGGACTTTTAACATTATGCATTTGTTTTGTGTCTGTGTATTTATATAAATGAAGTCTTATCTACTCTTTTATGTCTGGCACTTTTCATACTAAGTTTGTTTAGAAAATTCATTCATGTTGCTGTGTATAGCAGTAGTTCATTTTTATTGTTGTGTACTATTCGACTGTGTAAGTATAATACAGATTATTCATTAATTCTGCTGTTTGATGGAAATAGTCTTCCCTGGTGGCTCAGACAGTAAAGCGTCTGTCTACAATGTGGTTCGAGCCCTGGGTTGGGAAGATCCCCTGGAGAAGGAAATGGCAATCCACTCCAGTACTATTGCCTGGAAAATCCCATGGACAGAGGAGCCTGGTAGGCTACAGCCTGTGGGGTCGCAAAGAGTCGGACACAACTGAGCAACTTCACTTTCACTTTCAGTTTGGGGCTATTATCAATAATACTGCTATGTAAATTCTTCTGCATGGCTTCTGATATACATTTATGTGGAGTAAAAATCTAAGAGTAGAATTGCTTGTTATAGGGTGTGAGAAGTTAACTTTAGTAGACACTCTCAAACATTTTTTGAAAGGGTTGTATAATGTATATGCCCACCACAAAAGGCTTTGATAGGAAAAACTAGGCTCACCTCTCCATATTTTCCTTCTCTCTTGGATATTTGTCACCACAATCCTCACTGCTTTGGAACCTCTCATATGTCTTTAATAAAATCTTTAAGAATATTTTTTCTAGGGCTTTCTGGTGGCTCAGTGGTAAAGAATCCATCTACCAATGCAGGTGACATGGGTTTGATCCCTGATCCGGGAAGATCCTACATGCTGTGGAGCAACTAAGCCCATATACCACAACTACTGAGGCACTGCTATACAGCCTGTGCTCCACAACTAGAGAAAGGTCCATATAGCAACAAAGACCCAGTGCAGCCAAAACTTAAGCACATACATTTCATCTAGCTTTTTTGGTTCTTACCTGCCCTAGCAGGAGGTGGTTCTGCAGTAGTCTAACCGACTATTACTGAAATTGGAAATCTATTACGGATGTCCTTTGAACCTCAGAAACAGTAAAAGCTAACTTTTACTTTATTCTTAAAGAAGAAGTGAATGAGTAAAAGTTAGACAGGTGAATGAGATACACAGAGAAAGACAGAGAGAATAGCATACATGAAGAAAAGAGTATGAGGTGTACAAGGAATTGTAAGAAATTTAATGTTGTTAGATCATAAATTGTGAGACAATAAAAGAAAAATTATAGAAGCTATGTTATAAAAGACCTTAATGCCAATCTGAGGGCTTCCAAGGTAGCTCAGTGGTAAAGAGCCCATCTGCCAATTCAGGAGACACAGGTTTGATCCCTGGGACAGGAAGATCCCTTGGAGAAGGAAATGGCAACCTACTCAAGTATTCTTGCCTGGGAAAACCCATGGACAGAGGCGCCTGGTGGACTACAGTCCATGGGGTTGCCAAAGAATCAGACACAACTTAGCAACTACAGAACAACAATAATGCCAAACTAAACAGTTTCGATTTTTATCTGAAAACTCTGGGGAATCATTGTTCATTTTAGCACAGGAAGTAATGAGATCAAATTTCAACTTTCCAAAATTTATGTTGAAATCAGTATGGGAATGTATATGAGGGACTGAGACTAGATTCCAGAAAATTAGTCTCTTAAAAAAGTATAAAGTGGGGGTGGCCCTAAGCTGGTGGAGGAGTAGGACGGGGAGACCACTTTCTTCCCCACAAATTCATCAAAAGATCATTTGAATGCTGAGCAACTTCCACAAAACAACTTCTGATTCCTGGCAGAGGACACTGGACACCCAGAAAGGCAGCCCATTCTCTTCGAAAGGAGGTAGGACAAAATATAAAAGACAAAAAGAGAGACAAAAGAGTTAGGGACAGAGACCCATCCTGGGGAGGGAGTTGCGAAGGAGATTTCCAAATACCAGGAAACCCTCTCACCAGCGGGTCTGTGGGGAGTTTTGGAATCTCAGAAGGCAACATAACCAGCAGGAAAAAATAAAAAACAAAAAACCATAGAATACACGTCTAACCACAACTACCAGTGGAAAAGTAGCCCAGATGCTTGTGTCCACCACCAGCAAGTGGAGGCTGAACAGGGAGGAGCCAGTTACATGCTTAAGGTAAGGACCGGGCCTGAATGCCCTCAGGGCAATCTGAGGGCACTAACGTGAGATAGCAACTCAAACTGTAGGATAGCCAGAGAGAGAAAAAAGAAAAAAAGAGAGAGAACTTTCCCTTGAAAAGCTCTAACCTAAGGCACAGCCTAGCCTGCTCACAGAACAAAGGACTGAGTGAATACCAGAGGAGAGCTAGCCAGCTGTGGACTGGCCCATCCCCCGCCAAAGGCAGAGAGGCAGGTGGGCGACAGCCAGAGCCAGAAGGCAAGGGGCAATCTCAGCCCCAGAGACAGCATCCTCCACCAAACTGTGAACAGGCTCCCAGTTGCTAACCAAGTCTTCCTGGGATCCTGGATGGTTGACATCTGCCAGGAGGGTTGCAGCCAGAGATCAGCTCCCCAGAGGAGACACATGGCCCACCTGAGACAGTGCTCTCATGGTGCACCCAAGAAACCAAGTGGCTGGGACTGGGGAGGTGATTAAGATGCACAGACCACCTGGGACAGTGTGTTTGACAAACACCTGCTTGCCTGAGCTGCTCAGACCTCGGAAAGACAAAAAACGCATGCCCAACTGAGTCTGTGCCTTTGTGGAGTACCCAAGGACCTGAACCTGAGCAGCTTAGACCTGGGAAGTGCATGAAACCCAGGGCCCTCTTTGGACAGTTCCCCTGCAGAGCAACCTGGAGACTGAGCAGTGTAGAATGGGAAAGCACATGTGCCATGAGATGGTGCAAACCCAGTGTGGTCCATACACTGCAAGCACTCCCCACACATGCCAATGATATTTGTTTGCAGTGTTCCTCCCTCCCCACAGCACAACTGAACAAGTGAGCCTAAATAAGTGACCACCTTTGCCCCCTGGTGTCAGGGCAGAAATTAGACACTGAAGAGAGTTGCAAACAGAGGAAGCCAAAATAAACAAAGAAGAGGGAACTGCTCTGGAAGTGACAGGTGCAACGGATTAAAACCCTGTAGTTAGCATTGACTAAGCATTGGAAAGGGCCTATAGACCTTGATAACAAGTATAAGCTGGAACAAGGAACTATCTGAAACTGAACTGACCCCACACTGCCCTCAACAGCTCCAGAGAAATTCCTAGATACATTTTACTATTATCATTTTTTAATTTAAGAAAACTATTTTACATTCTTTATTACTCCTTTAATTTTCATTTTTATAACCTACTATTTCCTTGCAAAAAAGACCATATTTTTAAAGCAAAGTTAATATATATATTTTATATAATTTTTGTGATTGATTTTATTTCATATTTTTAATATTGTATTTTTGACAGTCTAACCTCTACACTTGATTTTTAATCTTTGTTTTTTGGTATTTGTTATCAATTTTTTACCTTTATGAATTGAATCTTCAGTATCCGTTTTTACTTAGGGGTGTGATTACTGGCTTGATTGCTGTCTCCCCTTTTGACTCTCCTTTTTCTCCCCCAGGACACCTCTATCTCCTCCCTCCCCCTTCTCTTCTCTACTTAACTATGTGAATCTCTCTGGGTGTTCTGGGCTGTGGAGAACACTTAGGGAACTGATTACTGGCTAGAGTGGCCTCTCCCCTTTTGACTCCCTGTCTTCTCTTCCTGGTCACCTCTATCTCCCTCCTCCCTCTTCTCTTCTCCATGTAACTCTGTGAACCTCTCTGGGTGTCCCTCACTGTGCAGAATATTTTCACCATTAATCTAGATGTTTTATTTGTGCTGTATGGATGGATAAGTCTTGAGGCTACTCTAAGAATAAAACTGAAATCCAGAGGCAAGAGGATTAAATCCAAAACTTGAGAACACCAGAAAACTTTTGACTCCAGGGAACAATAATAGACAAGAGATCATCCAAAAGCCTCCATACCTACACTGAAACCAAGCTGCACCCAAGAGCCAATAAGTTCCAGAGCAAGACAAACCACACGAATTCTCCAGCAACACAGGAATATAACCCTGAGCATTAAAATACAGGTTGCCAAAAGTCACACCAAATCCATATACACCTCAAAACTCACTACTGGACACTTCATTGCACTCTGAGATCCAGCTCCACCCACCAGAACATCAACGCAAGCTTCCCTAACCAGGAAACCTTGACAAGCTACTCATCCAACCCTACCCATAGGGAGTAACCTCCACAACAAAGAGGAACCACAAACTTCCAGCATACAGAGAGGCCACCCCAAACAGCAATATAAACAAAATGAAAAGGCAAAGAAATATTCAGGAGGTAAAGAAACATGATAAATGCCCACCAAACCAAATAAAAGAGGAGATAGGGAGTCTACCTGAAAAATTATTCAGAATAATGATAGTAAAGATGATCCAAAATCTTGAAAACAAAATAGAGTTACAGATAAATAGACTGGAGACAAGGATTGAGAAGATGCAAAAAATGTTTAACAAGGACCTAGAAGAAATAAAGAAGAGTCAATCAATAACGAATAATGCAATAACTGAGATCAAAAGCACTCTAGAGGGAACCGACAATGGACTAACTAAGGCAGAAGAGAGGATAAGTGAGGTGGAATATAGAATGGTGGAAATAAATGGAGCAGAGAGGAAAAAAGAAAAAAGAATTAAAAGAAATGAGGACAACCTCAGAGACCTCTGGGACAATGTCAAGTGTCCCAACATTCTAATCATAGGAGTCCCAGAAGAAGAAGACAAAAAGAAAGGGCATGAGAAAATACTTGAGGAGATAATAGTTGAAAACTTCCCTAAAATAGGGAAGGAAATAGCCACCCAAGTCCAAGAAACCCAGAGAGTCCCAAACAGGATAAACTCAAGGCCTAACACCCCAAGACACATATTAATCAAATTAATGAAGATCAAGCACAAACAGCAAATATTAAAAGCAGCAACAGAAAAGCAATGAATAACACACAAGGGGATTCCCATATGGATAACAGCTGATCTTTCAATAGAAACTTTTCATGCTGGAAGAGAATGCCAGGACATACTTAAAGTGATGAAAGAGAAAAATCTACAACTCAGGTTACTATACCCAGCAAGGATCTCATTCAAATATGAAGGAGAAATCAAAAGCTTCACAGACAAGCAAAAGCTGAGAGAATTCAGCAACACCAAACCAGCTTTTCAACAAATGCTAAAGGATCTTCTCTAGACAGGAAATGCAGAAAAGATTTATAAACTCAAACCCCAAACAACAAAGTAAATGACAATGGGGTTATACTTATCAATAATTACCTTAAATGTAAATAGGTTGAATGCCCCAACCAAAAGACAAAGACTGGCTGAATGGATAAAAAACAAGACCCCTATATATGCTGTCTACAAGAGACCCACCTCAAAATAGGGGACACACACACTGAAAGTGAAGGGCTGGAAAAAGGTAATTCATGCAAATGGAGACCAAAAGAAAGCAGGAGTAGTGATACTCATATCAGATAAAATAGACTTTGAAATAAAGGCCGTGAAAAGAGACAATGAAGGACACTACATAATGATCAAAGTATCAATCCAAGAAGAAGAAATGACAATTATAAATATATGTGCACCCAACATAGGAGACTGCAATATGTAAGGAAAATGCTAACAAGTATGAAAGGGGAAATTAACAGTAACACAATAACGGTGGGAGACTTTAATACCCCACTGACACCCTTAGATAGATCAAATAAACAAAATTAGCAAGGAAACACAAACTTTAAATGATGCAATGGACCAGTTAGACCTAATTGATATCTATAGGACATTTCACCCCAAAACAATGAATTTCAACTTTTTCTCAAGTGCACACAGAACGTTCTCCAGGATAGATCACATCCTGGACCCTAAATCTAGCCTTGGTAAGTTCAAAAAAACTGAAATAATTTCAAGCATCTTTTTTTTTATCACAATGCAGTAAGATTAGATATCAATTAAAAGAAAAAACCTATTAAAAGTACAAACATATGGAGGCTAAACAACATGCTTCTGAATAACCAACAAATCACAGAAGAAATCAAGAAATAAGTCAAAATATGCATAGAAATGAATGAAAATGAAAACACAACAGCCCCAAACCTATGGGATTCAGTAAAAGCAGTGCTAAGGGAAAGGTTCATAGAAATACAAGCTTACCTCAAGAAACAAGAGGAAAAATAAATAACCTAACTCTACACCTAAAGCAACTAGAAAAAGAAGAAATGAAGAACCTCAGGGTTAGAGGAAGGAAAGAAATAATAAAAATTAGGGCAGAAATAAATGAAAAAGAAACAAAGGAGACTATAGCAAAAATCAACAAAGATAAAAGCTGGTTCTTTAAGAAGATAAATAAGATAGACAAACCATTAGCCAGACTTACCAAGAAAAAAAGGAAGAAGAATCAAATCAACAAAATTAGAAATGAAAATGGAGAAATCACGACAAACAACACAGAAATACAAAGGATCATAAGAGACTACTACCAGCAAATATATGCCAATAAAATAAACAACTTGGAAGAAGTGGATGGATTCTTAGAAAACTGAACCAGGAAGAAATAGAAAATCTTAACCGACCCATCACAAGCATGGAAATTGAAACTGTAATAAAAAATCTTCCAAGAAACAAAAGCCCAGGACCGGATGGCTTCACAGGTGAATTCTACAAAAAATTTAGAGAAGAGCTAATATCTATCCTACTCAAACTCTTCCAGAAAATTGCCAAGAGGAAGGTAAACTGCCAAACTCATTCTATGAGGCCACCATCACCCTAATACCAAAATCAGACAAAGATGCCACACAAAAAAGAAAACTACAGGCCAATATCACTGATGAACATAGATGAAAAAATCATCAACAAAATTCTAGCAAACAGAATCCAACAACATATTAAAAAGATCATACATCATGACCAAGTGGGCTTTATCCCAGGGAAGCAAGGATTCTTCAATATTTGCAAATCAATCAATGTGATACACCACATCAACAAACTGAAAGATAAAAACCATATGATTATCTCAATAGATGCAGAGAAAGCCTTTGACAAAATGCAACATCCATTTATGATAAAAACCCTCCAGAAAGTAGGCATAGAAGGAACACACCTCAACATAATAAAAGCCATATATGATAAACCCACACCAAAAATTATCCTCAATGGTTAAAAATTTAAAGCATTTCCCCTAGTGTCAGGAACAAGGCAAGCGTGTCCACTCTCACCACTACTATTCAACATAGTATTGGAAGTTTTAGCCACAGCAATCAGAAAAAAAAGAAATAAAAGGAATCCAGATTGGAAAAGAAGAAGTAAAACTCTCACTGTTTGCAGATGACATAATCCTCTACATAGAAAACCCTAAAGACTCCACCAGAAAATTACTGCTGCTGCTGCTGCTGCTGCTGCTAAGTCGCTTCAGTCCTGTCTGACTCTGTGCGACCCCATAGATGGCAGCCCACAAGGCTCCCCCATCCCTGGGATTCTCCAGGCAAGAACACTGGTGTGGGTTGCCATTTCCTTCTCCAATGCATGAAAGGGAAAAGTGAAAGTGAAGTCGCTCAGTCGTGTCCGACTCTTAGCGACTCCATGGACTGTAGAGCTAATCAATGAATATAGTAAAGTTGCAGGATATAAAATTAACACACAGAAACCCCTTGCATTCTTATACACTAACATGGGAAGATAGAAAGAGAAATTAAGGAAACAATTCCATTCACCATTGCAATGAAAAGAATAAAATACTTAGGAATAAATCTACCTAAAGAAACAAAAGACCTATATATAGAAAACTATAAAACACTGATGAAAGAAATCAAAGATGATACAAATAGATGGATAAATATACCATGTTCATGGTTTGGAAGAATCAATATAGTGAAAATGAGTATACTACCCAAAGCAATCTATAGATTCAATGCAATCCCTATCAAGCTACCAACGGTATTTTTCACAGAACTAGAAGAAATAATTTCACAATTTGTATGGAAATACAAAACAAACAAACAAACAAACAAAAAAAAAAACCCCAAATAGCCAAAGCAATCTTGAGAAAGAATAATGGAACTGGAGGAATCGACCTGACTGACTTCATACTATATTACAAAGCTACAGTCTTCAAGACAGTATGGTACTGGCACAAAGACAGAAATATAGATCAATGAAGCAAAATAGAAAGCCCAGAGATAAATCCGTGCACCTATGGACACCTCCTCTTTGACAAAGGAGGCAATATACAGTGGAGAAAAGACAATCTCTAACAACTGATGCTGGGAAAACTGGTCAACCACTTGTAAAAGAATGAAACTAGAACACTTTCTAACACCATACACAAAAACAAACTCAAAATGGATTAAAGATCTAAATGTAAGACCAGAAACTATAAAACTTCTAGAGGAAAACATAGTCAAAACACTCTCTGACATAAATCACAGCAGGATTCTCTATGACCCATCTCCCAGAGTAATGGAAATAAAAGCAAAAATAAACAAATGGGACCTAATTAAACTTAAAGGTTTTTGCACAACGAAGGAAATTATAAGCAAGGTGAAAAGAGAGCCTTCAGAATGGGAGAAAATAATAGCAAACGAAGCAACTGACAAAGAATTAATCTCAAAAATACACAAGCAGCTCATGCAGCTCAATACCAGAAAAATAAACTACCCAATCAAAAAATGGGCCAAAGACCTAAACAGACATTTCTTCAAAGAAGACATACAGATGGCTAGCAAACACATGAAAAGATGCTCAACATCACTCATTATCAGAGAAATGCAAATCAAAACCACAATGAAGTACCATCTCACACTGGTCAGAATGGCTGCTATCCAAAAGTCTACAAACAATAAATGCTGGAGAGGATGCAGAGAAAAGGGAACCCTCTTACACTGTTGGTGGAAATGCAAACTAGTACAGCCACTATGGAGAACAGTGTGGAGATTCCTTAAAGAACTGGAAATAGAACTGTCATACGACTCAGCAATCCCACTGCTGGGCATACATACTGAGGAAACCAGAATTGAAAGAGACACATGTACCCCAATGTTCATAACAGCACTATTTACAATAGCCAGGACATGGAAGCAACCTAGATGTCCATCAGCAGATGAATGGATAAGAAAGCTGTGGTACATATACACAATGGAATATTACTCAGCTATTAAAAATAATACATTTGCATCAGTTCTAATGAGTGGATGAAACTGGAGCCTATTATACAGAGTGAAATAAGTCAGAAAGAAAAACACCAATACAGTATGTTAATGCATATATATGGAATTTAGAAAGATGATAATGATGACCTTATATGCTGCTGCTGCTGCTGCTAAGTTGCTTCAGTCGTGTCCAACTCTGTGGGACCCCATAGACAGCAGCCAACCAGGCTCCCCCGTCCCTGAGATTCTCCAGGCAAGAACACTGGAGTGGGTTGCCATTTCCTTCTCCAATGCATGAAAGTGAAAAGTGAAAGTCAAGTTGCTCAGTCGTGTCCGACTCTTCGAGACCCCACGGACTGCAGCCTACCAGGCTCCTCCGGCCATGGGATTTTCAGGCCAGAGTACTGGAGTGGGGTGCCATTGCCTTCTCCATGACCTTATATGCGAGACAGCAAAAGAGACACAGATGTAAAGAACAGACTTTTGGACTCTGGGAGAAGGCAAGGGTGGGATGATTTGAGAGAATAGCATTGAAACATGTATATTACCATATGTGAAATAGATCGCCAGTCCAGGTTTGATGCATGAGACAGGATGCTCAGGGCCAGTGCACTGGGATGACCCTGAGGGATGGGATGGGGAGGGACGTGGGAGGGGGGTTAAGGATGGGGAACACATGTACACCCATGGCTGATTCATGTCAAAATATGGCATAAACCACTACAATATTGTAAAGTAATTAGCCTCCAATTAAAATTAATTAATTAAAAAATAGGTATAAAGGGAACATGAAAATCCCATGGATGGAGGAACCTGGTAGGCTGCAGTCCATGGGGTCGCTAAGAGTCGGACACGACTGAGCGACTTCACTTTCACTTTTCACTTTCATGCATTGAAGAAGGAAATGGCAACCCACTCCAGTGTTCTTGCCTGGAGAATCCCAGAGATGGGGGAGCCTGGTGGGCTGCCGTCTATGGGGTCGCACAGAGTCGGACACGACTGAAGTGACTTAGCATTAGCATAGCATGGTCTATATTAGAAAAAGGGTACAGATTCATGATATGCTTGGATGGTTAGGTCTATATAAAGAATAAAGAAGAATAAAAAGTAGAAAATGACCACCCAGTTCTTTGCTTGGGTGATTGGGTGGGGGATGCTATCAATATCTGACATGAAATAAAGCAGAAGGAGATCTCTGGGCTTGGAAAAAGATGAGGCAAAGAAGAATATACTCTAGGCAATGCTGATTTCAAGGTGTCTTGGGAAACACAGGTATGTGTATGAGTATGGACAGACAGCTTAGTCACTCAGTCATGTCCAACTCTTTGCAACCCCATGGATTGTAGCCTGCCAGCCTTCTCTATTCTTAGGGATTCTCCAGGCTAGAATGCTGGAGTGGGTTGCCATGCCCTCCTCCATGGGGGATCTTCCCAACCCAGGGATCGAACCTAGGTCTCCTACATTGCAGGCAGATTCTTTACCATCTGAGCTACCAGGGAAGTCCAAGAATACTGGAGTGGGTAGCCTATCCCTTCTCCAGGGGAACTTCCTGACTCAGGAATTGAACCTGGGTTTCTTGCATTGCAGGCAGATTCTTTACCAGCTGAGCTACCTGGGAAGCCTGGGGTTAAAAGCTGGAGATGAAAAAGATTTGGGAGTTACCACTTATCAATTAGACAACTCAGATGAGACCACTCACATAGAATGAGAAGGAAAATGAACCAGAGACAAAACACCAACATAGGAAGGACAAGCAGAGGAGAAAGGAATAATAAAAGAGATCAAGAAAATATTGTCAGAGAAGCAGGAAGAGAACCAGGACAGAGAAATGTAGACCAGTGGGATATGTATTGGGTTGGCCAAAAAGTTTTTTTGGGTTTTCTTAGCGTCTTACAGAAAAATCTGAACAAACTGCTATGGCCAACCATGAGCAGTATTAAAGTTGAAGAGAGGATTTCTGAGATACCAAATATATTTGCTGTATTTGGACATTAGAACCTCATGGCTTCAGTTGAATAAAAGGGAAAGAAATGAAATCAAACTAATCTGAGGAACAAATATAACTTACTCTTGAGATGTTTAAATGAGAAGAAAAAGAGAAAAATTGTAGGTCTAAGAAATGGAAGGGTCAAAGAGCATTTTATTAAAAATTATGGGGGATGTTTAACAGCATGTGGACACGAAGGAAGAGCTGTAATGTGAAAGAAGCAACTGGGTTGATTTTGAGACTTCAGAAGAGGGTTAATAGATTGGGAAAATCTGAAGCTATCGTTACAGATTTTTACAAGAGTAGCAATTTTGAGTAACTGCAGGATTCTTGGCTTTCTATGTGATGCTTTTCTGAAAAATTTGAATTTTTGTGGTAGTATGCATTATTCTTATAATTGGAAAAAGCAGTGAAGATTAAAATAAAGATGTGATGAAGCACTAGATTTTCTGTAAAGATTTTTAAAGATCAAAGGGAGAAAAGTCCTCAAAATGTGAAATTAGATCATTGAGCATTATTCTCCCTGTGCATTTGTTATTTAAATGAAAACACTCTTTGAAAACCAAGAATTTGTACTATTTGTGTGAGACTGTATTCTGATTTTTTGGTAAGCCAGTAAAGGAGCATTCCTCTGGAGGGAAAATAGTTTCCTAAATATCTAAATTACATAATTCATTAGAAAATACTATCCTAGGAAGAACACATGGAGACATTTAATCGTCTATTATTTTCTGTCTCTGCATAGTATTTGTGATATTATTTGTAGCATAATTTCCCTGATTCAGTACTATATTTAATAATTCCGAAAATAACCAATTGATTCCAGCAAAATTTTGACAAGGAAAAGCATTTGGCAGGGAGAAACGTTATACTTCATAAATTAGGTCCTTGTATCAATCAATCATTTATTTCTCCCTTAGACTGTCCATTTTGGTCTAACTCAGCTAGAAAATGAAAATGACAAACTATTATGTCTCAGTCACAGAAAAAGCAAGATGCTTGAGTGAAGTCACAGAATATTATAAATTCATGCAAAATTCTGAAAACTCCTTCACTTTCCTCTTCTTTTCTCCTTCCTGCGCTGGGTGTCATCTGGGAAGAATATCCAACATCTTACTGAGCATCTGTGCTAAGAAGACTGTGCTAAGCCGGTGGTAGTCAGGTACCAGATAATCTGGCTCAGTCTTTGCTTTTCTGAGACTGGCAGTGTAATTCCTCCCTGCATCCAGGGAGGAAAATAGCCTTCATTTTGACTGCATCTCTGGTCAGTTGGTCCTGGCCTCTTGGGGCACTTCAATGAATGGGCTGGAGACAGAGCACTGTGACTAGTGGGCACAACCTGCAGTGGGCAGGTGGTGTAACGTGACCTGGAAACTGAAAAGTGAAAATGACAGAGCCTCTGCCATTGGAACGGCACACAGTGGAGACCCTGTTCACTGGACCAGCCCAACACATCATGGGCGATACCTGAGAGGCTTAGGGTTCGGCAGTTCAGGTAGGAAGGATAAGAGGATCTTAGTGGGTGGGAAAGCACATGGTGGAAAATTCCCTGGATCTGGGTTTAGCTGTGTGATTTGGGTCATTCATTTATTTTTATCAGCAGTAAAGAATGAGATTCATAATAATTTTCTTGTCTTTTGTATTGTTGCTGTTTAGTTGCTAAGTCATGTTGTATTAACAAATGATTAAAAGGATTAGATTTTCCTTAATTCAGTTCAGTTCAGTCGCTCAGTCGTGCCCTGCTCTATGTGACCCCATGAACGGCAGCATGCCAGGCCTCCCTGTCCATCACCAACTCCAGGAGTTTTCCCAAACTCATGTCCATTGAGTCGGTGATGCCATCCAGCCATCTCATCCTCTGTCGTCCCCTTCTCCTCCTGCCCCAATCCCTCCCAGCATCAGAGTTTTTTCAAATGAGTCAGCTTTTCACATCAGGTGGCCAAAGTATTGGAGTTTCAGCTTCAGCATCAGTCCTTCCAATGAACATTCAGAACTGATTTCCTTTAGGATGGACTGGTTGGATCTCCTTGCAGTCCAAGGGATTCTCAAGAGGCTTCTCCAAAACCACTATCCTATGCATAGATTTTAAAAAATGGCTTTGTAAGCTCTCCAGCAATATTGCAGTGAAAAAAGTTGTTAGTAATGCCATAGTTATGACATGTTCACAAACAGTGTTTATTGCTATTAAATTATAGCAATTATTAATAATCTAATTTGTTTGCATTAAATTATAGTGTTGTGAGGGTAATATATCAAGTGCTTTGAAAGTATAGATAAAGAGAAATCATTTTCTACTGGAAGACTGAGGAAAGCTTCATGTGAAAGCAGAGTTTCAGATGGGCCTTGAAGGGTACATAGGAATTTGGTCCTTGGAGATGAGAAGATTCTTCCAGGAAGAGAAACCAGGGTGAGCCAATGCCCAAAGTGAAGAAAAGAATAAATAAGACCTTAGATTTTCACATTGCCTCATGATTTACAATATGTTCACTGAGCAATTTGACAGTAGCACAGGGTATGCTGTTGGGGCGGGAGAGAGAGAAGGTTGGAGATCCAGGTTAAGGCAGTATTTTGGAGGAGTCTGAACTCTTTTTTAAGGAATTTTCATAGAAATGAACAATCTAGGTAGAGAAAAATATCATGAATAGGGATTCTAATTCTCCATTGTCACTTTAGAGCATGTAGTATATACTTTCTGTATTAATCTCTTTTCAAGGGCACTTTTCTTACAACTGTCTGCTTTGCAAGGCTTTAGTGATGTCCTTTGTAACTGTTTTTCTCTGATTCTTAATACCTCACCTGTGAAGTTTTGCCACTTCCCTGGACACAGTGCTTCCAGTTTCTTCACTCCTTAGTCCATGCTGTCAACGGCTACCAGATTCATCTTACTGCTCTGAACAGACTGCTTCCCTGTTCAGAAGCCCGTGATGACTCACCATTACTTTCTGAGTGAGGTGGGCCCCTTAGCATGACATTCAACTTAGCTGGCTGCAAATCACCTTTCCAGCCCTATCTCCTATTATTCTCTGGTACATAGCCTGTATTTATATCTATGCTTCTAAACACAGTTTGAGCATTCATGCCACTTTGAACTTGTCCCCACCCTCCCATCCTGTATATTCAAGTTGTCTCTGTAACTGAAATGCAAACTCAAACCCAAGTTCCTGTACAAAGTTTTCCCTCACAGTCCGAGGTGATTCCTCCTGCCTTTAAGTCACAACACTTAACACTGACACACAGCTTATCGTGTGCTAGGCACTCTCCTCAAGCTTTCCCATATATTAACTAATTTCATCCTTGAAACATCTCCTGTAAGGCAGGCATAATATTGTTCCTGTTTTACAGATAAGAAAACAGAGGAATATCTTTATCTCATCCAAGGTCACACAGCAAATAACTATCATACCTGAGATTTGAGCCTAGGTTCTCTGACATAAGCATCTGTGCCGTTACCTGTTCTATTGTCTCTTGTTCGGTTTCATATTATTTTCATATTATTTTCCTAGTGGGACTTAGTACTTTTAATTTGATTGTTTGTAGATTTACCCTACTTGTCTGCTCTGCTTTTACCCCTGGTGAATCCACCTATTGTAACTGGAAATGAACCCAAGAAGGGAGAATTTGGGGTACCCTGTTTCTTACAATGGCCAACATCCTTTTCAATTTTGTCTAGTCTAGACATATTAGTATATGTCTAATACATATCTTGTTTCTTAGTTCTTGCTCCATTACCACATTAACCTTACCTTTGTCTTCATTTCATGTATTGGCCTTTGTGCTTGCTTCTTGTACCTGATGACAAATTTAACTTCTCATATTGTTACTTTATTTTTTTTCCTTGCACATATTTTAGCACATGTTTCTGTCCTCCTTGAGTTGCTACTGTGCCTGGCTTTCACTTCCCAAAACCTAGGTTGACATGACCCAACCTGACTGGCCCTTTTCCTCCAACTTTTCTTGGAAGAAAGTGTCAGATACTGTAAGATAATAAATTCTTAAAGGCAGATACTGTGTCAGACTTGTATCTCACAGAATAAGTATTATGTCTTAGACATGGGAACTCAATACTATTTTATCGAATAAAAGGATGAGCAAATAAAAGTGGCCACCATCAGCTTGGTTGTCCTTGACAGCCCATTCTGCCTTTTCTGATGACTTTTACTTTTAACCTGTTCCCCACACTAGCCTTTCTACTGAATTCAGATTCAGCCTCAGCTCTCCAAATCTGATGGTGCCTACTGTGACACAGCTGAGTTAAAACAGCAGGTGCTTACTGAATGCCATTACCAGAAGGGCATTGAGAGGGTATAATGGAAGATGCAGATACTGATTTTAAAACAATTTCATTATTAGTGTCTAATTGAAACTAAAATAGATAAAAGTTATTATGCTAAAATGCTAAATTAACAGTTTCAGACAAAAGTACTTGTTCCAAGTAGGCACATGACTAAGCAACAAGTAAGAGGACAAACCGTAATTTTGGGGAAGAGGGCAAGGTAACTTCAGGCGAGAACTGAACTGGGACTTCGCTGGTGGTCCAGTGGTTAAGAATCTACCTGCCAATGTGGGCCTCATGAGTTCGATCCCCGGTCCGGGAAGATTTCACATGCCGTAGGGCGACTAAGCACTTACATGCACCGCGACTGCTGAGCCTGTGCTCTAGAGCCTGCCAGCCGCGACTACTGAAGCTCACATGCGCTAGAGCCTGTGCTCTGCGGCAAGAGAAGACCCCGAAACGAGAAGCCTGTGCAGCACAACTAGAGAATGGCGCCTGCTGGCAGAACTAGAGAGAAGCCCGCTTGCAGCAAGGAAGACCCAGTGCTGCCCAAAGTAATAAACCAATACATTTTAAAACAGGGTGGCTGAACAAAGGATTTAAGAAGAATGTAGAACTTTAAAATTTTTATTTATTGATTTAAATTTTATTTGTATACAGTTATTTTACCATATTGTGTTAATTTTTGCTGTACAGCAAAGTGACTCAGTTATAAAATATTTATTTTTTAATTGTGGTTAAAAAACTCATAAAATTTGCCACCTCAACTATCTTTAAGCGTTCAGTGAGTGGCATTAAGCATATTCACATGACTGAGCAGCAGCTCTCGGGGACTATTTTGTCTTGCCCAACAGAAACTCTAACCCTATTAAAGGACAGCACCCCTCCCCCTTCCCCTCCTCTAGGCCTCTGGAAACCACCTTTCTACTTTCTGTTTCTGTGAACTTGACTATTTTAGGCCCCTTAAAGAAATGGGGTTATACAGTATTTGTCTTTTAAAGAAGAATGTTGATTTTGAGCTATGTAATTAAAGATGGGAGGACTAAATAGACAGAGATAAAAGGGGTTATGTTCTGCTCCAGTGCCTACCATCTTGCTGGGGTTTCTCTGCCCCTGGATGTGGGATATCTCCTCAAAGTCACTCCAGCACCACTCCAGAGCCTCTTGATGAAAGTGAAAGAGAACAGTAAAAAAGTTGGCTTAAAACTCAACATCCAAAAACTAAGACCGTGGCATCTGGTCCCAGGACTTCATGGCAAATTGATGGGGAAACAATGGAAACAGTGACAGACTTTATTTTTTTGGGCTCCCAAATCACTGCAGATGGTGACTGCAGCCATGAAATTAAAAGACACTTGCTCCTTGGAAGAAAAGCTATGACCAACCCACACAGCAAATTAAAAAGCAGAGACATTTCTTTGCCAACAAAGGTCCGTCTAGTCAAGGCTATGGTTTTTCCAGTGGTCATGTATGGATGTGAGAGTTGGACTATAAAGAAATCTGAGCGCTGAAGAATTGATGTTTTTGAACTGTGGTATTGGAGAAGACTCTTGAGAGTCACTTGGACTGCAAGGAGATCCAACTAGTCCATCCTAAAGGAAATCAGTCCTGAATATTCATTGGAAGGACTGATACTGGAGCTGAAACCCGAATATTTTGGCCACCTGACGCGAAGAACTGGCTCACTGGAAAAGACCCTGATGCTGGGAAAGATTGAAGGTGGGAGGAGAAGGGGATGACAGAGGATGAGATGATTGAATGGCATCACCGATTCAATGGACATGAGTTAGAGCAAGCTCCAGGAGTTGGTGATGGAATGGGAGGCTTGGCATGCTGCACTTCATGGGGTTGCAAAGAGTTGGACATGACTGAGCAACGGAACTGACTGATCTGGGCCAATACTCTCAGGTTATGGGTGTTTTGGGTGCTGTTCGCTGTGATTGTCTCCATGTGACTTTAGCTGCAATTCCCAACTCAGGGCAGCGTCACTTGTATAAGACTCAGTGTAAATCATGGTCCAGAAGACAAAGAAGCTCTTGCCTAGAGTCCAGAAGCATGGACACTGGGTTCATTTGTCTTTGCTTGAACTGTGATGGAACGGGGTATTTTGATTTGGGTTGGAAACAGAGGTCTTTGTTGTTTCCTTTTTCTTTGAGGAAACAAACATTACAATGGAAATTTTATATATGGGTTTATGTAATAATGAATATAGCATATTTCAACATGCTGTATTACTTTTAATCAATAATTCCATGTCATTAAGAAATGGTAAATGTTTTTTTATCTATGACTTGCAAAGAGACAAGGCTCTACAGCTCTGGTTCTTTCAGGTACAGTCTCTTCTTTAGTTTTGTGCTTAATCTTACTGGACAGGACGCACAACTCTCCTTCACATTTGGGCAGAACGGATCTCAAATGAGGAATCACCAAAAGCTTATATGCCACCTTAGTGTGGATTAGGAAAAATGGGTTCTCTCTGAAGCCTGAACTTCTGAAGACTGAACACATAGCTTCTCTCTGACAGAATATTGTCTTGATAGAGCAAAATGCTTTGCTGTCATCTGCTAGAACATTATAATAATAACTCGGGCAACTATATGAACAATGGCTTCTAGGGTTATGCATACCCATGTGTATGCGGTACACACCCTGTACAACTGTATGCAGAAGTCCTTCAAAAGAATAAAGACAGTGAGTGGAAATGGAGCAGCCCACCTGGGTCTCTGTGTATAAAGACACAGGTGTTAACAGGAATAGATTTGTGTCCTACAGGACACAAATGTATCAGAGGGCGAAACCAAGATGGAAACCCGCAACTTGGGTTGCAGTATTATGAGATAGGCAGAAAAGAAATATCAACAACAACAAGATATGCAGATGATACCAGTCTAATGGCAGAAAGGGAAGAGGAACTAGAGATTCTCTTGATTAGGGAGAAAGAGGAGTGTGAAAAAGTTGGGTTAAAAGTCAACATTCAAAAAACCAAGATCATGGCATCTGATCCCATCACATCATGGCAAATAGATGGGGGAAAAGTGGGAACAGTGGCAAATTTTATTTGGGGGGGGGCTCCAAAATCACTGTGGATGGTGACTGCAGCCACAAAATGAAAAGACGCTTGTTCCTTGAAAGAAAAGCCATGACCAACCTAGACAGCACATTAAAAAGCAGAAACATCACTTTGCAGACAAAGGTCCTTCTAGTCAAAGCTCTAGTTTTTCCTGTAGTCATGTACAGATGTGAGAGTTGGACCATAAAGAAGGCTGTCTGCTGAAGAACCAATGCTTTCAAATTGTGGTGTTGGAGAAGACTCTTGAGAGTCCCTTGAACTGCAAGGAGATCAAACTTGTCAATCCTAAAGGAAATCAACCCTGAATATCACTGGAAGGACTGATGTTTAAACTGGAGTTCCAATACTTTGGCCACCTGATGTGAAAAGCTGACTCATTAGAAAAGACCCTGATGCTGGGAAAGATTGAAGGCAGGAGGAGAAGGGGATGACAGAGGATGAGATGGTTGAATGGCATCATCAAGTCAATAGACATGAATATGAGCAAGCTCAGGGAGATGACGAAGGACAGGGAAGCCTGGTGTGCTGCAGCCCATGGGGTCATAAAGAGTCGGACATGACTGAGTGACTGAACAACAAAAATGCAGTACTTCAGAGTACATAAGATGTTTTTTATGTTTTTAACACGTATTTCATTTTGGCATTTTCTTGTACCCTTTAAAGCAGGGGAACTGTTTATCCCAATTTTATGATAAGAATTAATAGGTTTATGTGACCTGTTTAAGGTCACGTGTTTGACAAAGCTAGGTTTTTAAATCAAATTCTTCTGAGTCCATTCCCCCTCACATAACACGGAAGAGCTTGCAGGTTTGGGGACATGTAGGCTTCCTCTCACTTCTAGGTCTATATACATCGTGTCTTTTCTGCACGGAAAACTTCTAACCACCTCCCTTCAATGACCAGGCTCACCATAATTTGTTCTTTAGGAGTCTGTCTGGATGCTGTTTTTCTTCTGTAAATTATTTGAAGCACTCCACGACCAGCGGTAGTCCTTGCTCTGTGTCCAGTAATCTCTTGCTTGTTCCAGTACTAGCTTTTATCACTTTGCATAGGAATCATTCTTCTGATAGTCTCTCCACATAATACTGGGCTTCCCTGGTGGCTCAGACAGTAATGAACCTACCTGCAATGCAAGAGATGCAGGTTCATTCCCTGGGTCAGGAGTATCCTCTGGAGAAGGAAATGGCAACCCACTCCAGCATTCTTATCTGGGAAATCTCATGAACAGAGACACCTAGCAGGCTACAGCCCATGGGGTTGCAAAGAGTCGGACACAACTGAGTGACTAACACTGTGACTTTCTCCCTAATACTGTGAGTGTTTCAAAGGTGGGTGCTATCTTGTACTTGCCAAGTTTAGCCCGTTATACACTGCCTGGCATGGACCAGTCCCTTAGTAAATATTTGTTGAATGAATGAATGACTGTGTGATGAGCAGTAGATTTTTCATAAAAGTGGCTGATGTTCCATAAACCTTATCCCTAGCGTCTTGATATCTCAGGTGGAGGAGGGTTGTCCTCTTGTCCCAGCCAGCAGACTGGGTAAGTGACTGTGTCTGCTTCTAGCTGGGAAGCCAGAGGTATAGCACTTTTGACTATAATACTAATTAATACTCGAGTATTAACCACCCAGAAAAAGCAGTATTTCTTGGAAATAAGGTTGGGTGACTGGCTGTAGTCCTATATATATATATAAAATCAGTGGCTGTGTGTGTGTAGGAAAAGCCTGATCATGGGGTCAGACTAATTTATGTTCATGTATGATATTTTCCCACTTTTTAAGTTCTCTGAGGTTCAATTTCCTGATCTGTAAAACAAGGATTAGTATGTATGTCCTGTAAGATTTCAGCCATATGGGAAAAGGGTCAGAGATAATATGCTTAGTACAGTGTCATCTAGTAGGGGCTAATCACAAGCGGTAGCTCCAGGCATAGCTCCAGTCTTATCAGTAGGGAACCCTGGCGTCAGTATTGCTTACAGAAGACAAAGAGGCTTTGCTGAGTCAGTTTCACAACACCAACTTACATGTAATAGCAGCAGCTTCAGATGGAGATTGTCTGCACTTCTGGGTTTTCCAGCCCTGGTAAGGTTGAGGCAAATGTACACGGCTCTGAAAATTCCCATTTACTACGTGGGCCTGAAACTCCAATACTTTGGCTACCTGATGCAAAGAACTGACTCATTTGAAAAGACCCTGATGCTGGGAAAGATCGAAGGCGGGAGGAGAAGGGGAAGACAGAGGTTGAGATGGTTGGATGGCATCACCGACTCAGTGGACATGAGTTTGAGTAAACTCCAGGAGTTGGTGATGGACAGGGAGGCCTGGTGTGCTGCGGTTCATGGGGTTGCAAAGAGCTGTACAAGACTGAGCAACTGAATTGGACTGAACTGATGTGGGTCTTAGCTTCTTGGGAACAAGGCATGTGAACTCAGGCATGTGCTCATGTGCATGCACACACACACACATATACACATGCACACACCAGAGGATTTTTCCATTTAATTTGTGTTCACTCAATTTGCCACTGACATTTGACAGAGCTGAAGCAACTGAGCATGAACACATGCAAGAAATGCATGATAGACTGATTACTAAGTCATAAACATTTTTCTTCAGTGCAACAGCACTGAGATAAGTGCTGGTGTTACTTCCAGCTTCTTCTCGATATTAAAATTTACCCAGAAAGTAAAGGTCAGTGGAAGAGCTCACCACTTGCAAGGAGAGTGTTGGAGGGAGGGAGTTCCTTTTCTGCTAGATAGTCATGACGCTGGGGAGGAAATCATGTCAGGCATTTTCCATGTCTGCCAGTTCCCCTAGTGTCTTGGGGGCCACAAGCTTACTTTCCTTTGCCAGCACATTTAATTTACAAGATGATTGTCTCACAAAACACAGCAGTTACATTTATGAGAACATATGCAAAGTTAAACCACTGACCCAGGAGTCAAATGAAATTTGCCATAAATGATTGAGCTTGTTCTTTGCTTTTATTAAAGCAAACAAGCCCTTTGTCCCTTAATTTTACAAATAAGTGCTATTGCAACAAATAGGAGCTTTACAGGTCCAAGAAGGACTACAAGCAACAGAAGTGTGACTTGCCCAGAGAGATCAAAGATTTCCCTCTGCTTATTGGACACAGGTTAGGGCGCTTGTCTCTCATTTTATTAACACAGGCCTGGCATCTGTGGTGGCTCCTTGGGATATTCCTTGGTAAATCAGAACCCTAGATAAATTGGACATAAGGTCTCACAATGACTTGGACTTCACCCAGGCAGGCCTCAGGTAGGACCTGCTCCATATGCTGACTTATGTTAAGCAGATAAAAAGGCTTGTTTGGCACCAACAGGAGCCTCCATGTTTCTTCATGGGCAGTGTAAATGAAGAAGGCATATGTCAGCCTAACTGCTATCATCTACAATACTGTAGGGAAGAGAGGATGGGAATAGAAAATGCACAGAATGTATTTAATAGGCCAACCTGTCAACCAGTTGCACTTTTTGCAGAACTTCTAACACATGGAAACATTTTGAGATTTTACCATGCTGGGCATCTTTGGAGAGTTTCTGTGCTTGTTATCATCATCGTTATTATCAATCATCAAATGAGCTAGCTGCAGGGCATTGTGGTGGGAGCTATGGAGGGTACCAAGAAAGAAGTGTGAGACATAATCCATGCTGGGGTGACATGCTAGTGGTCAGAACTGGCTGGGGAAGGCCTGCAGGGAGGCGAGAGTGAGACAGGGAGCTCACTGGCCCCTGGAACTCAGATAATTTGGGACTTTTAAACATACCTCCAAAAGTCCTTTTTTTCTGTAGGACATACAACTCTTTCGGAGGTTTTAGCCTGGTAAGTCAGGGGCCCAAGCCCTTGATTATCTCTAGGGCTGGTGAATGAAAACCAAAGTGAAAAATTAGTTACAGTATAAGGCAGTATATCACATGTTTATAGTGATGCCCAAGTGCAACACCCAGTAGGAACTTAGAGTCTTCTATTTGCTGTCGGCTTCTGAAAGTTTGGCAATAAGGAGTTCGTGATCTGAGCCACAGTCAGCTCCTGGTCTTGTTTTTGTTGACTATATACAGCTTCTCCATCTTTGGCTGCAAAGAATATAATCAATCTGATTTCGGTGTTGACCATCTGGTGATGTCCATGTGTAGAGTCTTCTCTTGTGTTGTTGGAAGAGGGTGTTTGCTATGACCAGTGCATTTTCTTGGCAAAACTCTATTAGTCTTTGCCCTGCTTCATTCCATATTCCAAGGCCAAATTTGCCTGTTACTCCAGGTTTTTCTTGACTTGCTGCTTTTGTATTCCAGTCCCCTATAATGAAAAGGACATCTTTTTTGGGTGTTAGTTCTAAAAGCTCTTGTAGGTCTTCATAGAACCGTTCAACTTCAGCTTCTTCAGCGTTACTGGTTGGGGCATAGACGTGGATTACCGTGATATTGAATGGTTTGCCTTGGAAACGAACATTCTGTCGTTTTTGAGATTGCATCCAAGTACTGCATTTCGGACTCTTTTGTTGACCATGATGGCTACTCCATTTCTTCTGAGGGATTCCTGCCCAGAGTAGCAGATATAATGGTCATCTGAGTTAAATTCATCCATTCCAGTCCATTTTAGTTCTATGATTCCTAGAATGTCGACGTTCACTCTTGCCATCTCCTGTTTAACCACTTCCAATTTGCCTTGATTCATGGACCTAACATTCCAGATTCCTATGCAATATTGCTCTTTACAGCATCAGACCTTGCTTCTATCACCAATCACATCCACAACTGGGTATTGTCTTTGCTTTGGCTCCATCCCTTCATTCTTTCTGGAGTTATTTCTCCACTGATCTCCAGTAGCATATTGGGCACCTACTGACCTGGGGAGTTCCTCTTTCAGTATCCTATCGTTTTGCCTTTTCATACTGTTCATGGGGTTCTCAAGGCAAGAATCCTGAAGTGGCTTGCCATTCCCTTCTCCAGTGGACCACATTGTATCAGACTTAAATTGAAGAAAGTAGGGAAAACCACTAGACCATTCAGGTATGACCTAAATCAAATCCCTTATGATTATACAGTGGAAGTGAGAAATAGATTTAAGGGCCTAGATATGAATGATAGATAGAGTGCCTGATGAACTATGGACGGAGGTTCATGACATTGTACAGGAGACAGGGATCAAGACCATCCCAATGGGAAAGAAATGCAAAAAAACAAAATGGCTGTCTGAGGAGGCCTTACAAATAGCTGTGAAAAGAAGAGAAGCAAAAAACAAAGGATAAAGGAAAGATATAAACATCTGAATGCAGAGTTTCAAAGAATAGCAAGGAGAGATAAGAAAGCCTTCCTCAGCGATCAATGCAAAGAAACAGAGGAAAACAACAGAATGGGAAAGACTAGAGATCTCTTCAAGAATATTAGAGATACCGAGGGAACATTTCATGCAAAGATGGGCTCAATAAAGGACAGAAATGATATGGACCTAACAGAAACAAAAGATATTAAGTAGAGGTGGCAAGAATACACAGAAGAACTGTACAAAAAACATCTTCACGCCCAAGATAATCATGATGGTGTGATCACTCACCTAGAGCCAGACATCCTGGAATGTGAAGTCAAGTGAGCCTTAGAAAGCATCACTACGAACAAAGCTAGTGGAGGTGATGGAATTCCAGTTGAGTTATTTCAAATCCTAAAAGATGATGCTGTGAAAGTGCTGCACTCAATATGCCAGCACATTTGGAAAACTCAGCAGTGGCCACAGGACTGGAAAAGGTCAGTTTTCACTCCAATCCCAAAGAAAGGCAATGTCAAAGAATGCTCAAACTACCACACAATTGCACTCATCTCACACGCTAGTAAAGTAATGCTCAAAATTCTCCAAGCCAGGCTTCAGCAATACGTGAACTGTGAACTTCCAGATGTTCAAGCTGGTGTTAGAAACGGCAGAGGAACCAGAGATGAAATTGCCAACATCCACTGGATCATGGAAAAAGCAAGAGAGTTCCAGAAAAACATCTATTTCTGCTTTCTTGACTATGCCAAAGCCTTTGACTGTGTGGATCACAATAAAGTGTGGAAAATTCTGAAAGAGATGGGAATATCAGACCACCTGACCTGCCTCTTGAGACATCTGCATGCAGGTCAGGAAGCAACAGTTAGAACTGGACATGGAACAACAGACTGGTTCCAAATAGGAAAAGAAGTGCGTCAAGGCTGTATATTATCACCCTGCTTATTTAACTTCTATGCAGAGTACATCATGAGAAATGCTGGGCTGGAAGAAGCACAGGCTGGAATTAAGATTGCCGGGAGAAATATGAATAACCTCAGATATACAGATGACACCACCCTTATGGCAGAAAGTGAAGAGGAACTCAAAAGCCTCTTGATGAAAGTGAAAGTGGAAAGTGAAAAAGTTGGCTTAAAGCTCAACATTCAGAAAACTAAGATCATGGCATCCAGTCCCATCACTTCATGGGAAATAGATGGGGAAACAGTGGAAACACTGTCAGACTTTATTTTGGGGGGCTCCAAAATCACTGCAGATGGTGACTGCAGCCATGAAATTAAAAGACGCTTATTCCTTGGAAGAAAAGTTATGACCAAACTAGATATCATATTGAAAAGCAGAGACATACTTTGCCAACAAAGGTCTGTCTAGTCAAGGCTATGGTTTTTCCAGTGGTCATGTATGGATGTGAGAGTTGGATTGTGAAGAAAGCTGAGTGCCGAAGAATTGATGCTTTTGAACTGTGGTGTTGGAGAAGACTCTTGAGAGTCCCTTGGACTGCAAGGAGATCCAACCAGTCCATTCTGAAGGAGATCAGCCCTGGGATTTCTTTGGAAGGAATGATGCTAAAGCTGAAACTCCAGTACTTTGGCCACCTCATGTGAAGAGTTGACTCATTGGAAAAGACTGATGCTGGGAGGGATTGGGGGCAGGAGGAGAAGGGGACGACGGAGGATGAGATGGCTGAATGGCATCACTGACTCGATAGACGTGAGTGTGAGTGAACTCCGGGAGTTGGTGATGGACAGGGAGGCCTGGCGTGCTGCGATTCATGGGGTCATAAAGAGTCAGACACAACTGAGCGACTGAACTGAACTGAACTGAACTCTGAAAGTTTATGTCTTTTGGTTAAGGAATGGCTTATTGCAGACCATACTTTGATCATGAGTTCTTGTCAAGTTTTCCCAGGCCTTCTTTTCGTGCATTTAAGTTTCTTCAACATTTCCTGCAGCTCTCACAAGAAGATGGAGCATTTAGATGCCTTTTACAACAGGGAACTGATGTGCTCAGGTATGACGGGAATGGTTTTTCCAGCTTTTCTCACCTAGACCTAACTCTGAACTGACAGCTTCCTCATTTGTGTGTGTGTGTGTGTGTGTGTATTTAATATTTATATTTATTTATTTAGTTGGTTGGGTCTTAGTTGCTGCACACAGGATCTTTGATCTCCATTGCAGCCTGTAGGGTCTAGATCCCCCACCAGGGACGGAAGCCACGCCCCTGCATTGGGAATGCAGAGTCTTAGTCACTGGACCACCAAAAAGTCCCCCTTATTGATATTTTCATTCTTTCTCTCAGCACTTAGTATAATATTTTGTTGCACTTATGAGCTTAACTTCTGTTTACTAGATTAGAAGCTTCTTGAGGACAGGAATCACATCTTTTCACATTTGCATACTCAATGCCTAATAGAGGGAACCACCCGCCACCCAACCACCCCGCCCCGGCATTCAATATCTATGAATGAGGATTTAGGAAGCCATCCAAGATGATGCGAAAGGACTCATCTGAACCTCACCCTCCCTGATTATTCTTGATAAATGATTATTTCTATTATGACATGTAATTCAATATCAACATAAACTGAAGGAACAAGGAATGCAGTGACTCTAAAATCATTATTATATGACCTCAGAGTACATTGGTGGAATCACTGCTTACTTGCACAGGAAGCTAGATTATTACTAATTAATGTGTGTCTCCAGAAAGCATTTCAATTAATGGAAGGGGAAGCAACTCTCAGGTGTGTTGGATGAGAGGCTAATGACTGCTGTTAACATTTCAACTGGAGAGTTTACATGTGGTTGAAAATCTATACTATGGATGCCTTAAGAGAATACATGTTATTTTCAGTATTTATTGACTGCCTACTGTGTGCCAAATCTTCTCTTGGCAGGCTATTTCCTGAATGAGCTCATAACTTACTCCAGGGATTTGGCTATGGAAGTAATTTAATGTGATTGGACAGAAAAATGACTCCATTCATCAAACTGATATATTTACAAATTAAAATATATGAATCAGGATTTATGCTCCTATAGTTCATTTATTATAATAAATATTAGAAATCTAGTGCTCACTTCAGCAGTACATATACTAAAATTGGAATATATATTACATTGAAGAGTAGCATGGCCTTGTACAAAGATGACATGCAAATTTGTGAGGCATTCCATATTTTTAAAAAATCCATTAGAACTCTACATCTAGGCTACATCAAATTAATGAATATTTTAATAAAGAAAATGTCATTTTAAAAAATTCACTTTCAAGTCATTTAGCTTAAAAGATTTGTCCCAAATCTACCCATAATTTGAGAACATATGTACAGGCTGTGTTTTCTTTGGAATTTGACTGTTGTGTGAAGTGATTATCTGGTAATTGAAACAGTGCAGAATTTTCTTTACTTTGAAGTGCATGTATGTTTGGTCACATTTCTGCTGAGGTAGTACAGTGTGATCATTTTCATTGCTTTTCTTCTATTAATACTGCAGAAACTTTTTCAATAAGAGAAGCTGGTTGCAATCTCAACTTTAAAATAGGCAAAGAACTTTCCATGCAAAACAAAATTCTCTTCTATTTAGTTGACCAGAAGGAGGCTCTCTTCTACCTCCCTGTATGAAGTTAGACTAAAAACTTGTGAACTTACTTCTTCTAGGTGGTTCTAAAGTGTCCCAAGCTATCTCTGTCATTGGTGGTAGAAGGGGCAGCACCCTGAAATTTTCCCTGGAGGAACAGAATTTAAATTTGCAATCATGGATAAGAAGTGAGTGTTAAGTGTTCTTTCCTTCCAGCTCAGTCATATATTTCTCTTCTAGTTGAATAACAATTAATAAAAATGTTAGGATAAAACACTCCCCATTAACTTGGGCTATTTCAACATTCCTTAACTTAATTTTTATGGCTTTGTTTTTCAAGACTGTCTTTAAATCTCCAATATGATTTTTAAGAGTATTTTGAAATGAATCAGTAAGGCATTTGGATTTTTAAAAAGTATAGTTATGCTTCTACCTACTTATCCCTCTTTGTATATATGTATAAGTAAGATACAGCCTATGTATCTATAAGTAAGAGACATTTCTCATGTGTATAACATAGGATAATCTCACTCATCCCAGATGCTCTAATTACATTGCTTTTATCAATAAAGAAGCCACCCAGTGGCAGGTATGTGTCCCAAGGGTATTAGACACAGCTTTGAAAAATCAATAAAACTTGTCATAGGTTGAACTGTGTCTTCCCAAAAGATAGGCTGATGTCTTAAACCCAGGGATCTGTGAATGTGACCTTTTTTGGAAATAGATTCTTACAGTTGTAGCCAAACTAAAATAAGGTCACCAGGGTGGGCTCATAATCTAATATGACTGGAGTCCATATAAGAAGAGGAAGACACTGTGTGAAGGCACAGAGACAGAGAGATGCGCAGGAAAGAGGGCTGTGTGACAAGAGAGGGAGAGACTGGAGTGAAGCCGCCGCAGACCTGGGGGCACCAAGGATTGTGGGCCCCACCAGGAGACAGTGAGAGCGCCCCCGCCAGGAGACAGTGAGAGCGCCCCCGCCAGGAGACAGTGAGAGCGCCCCCGCCAGGAGACAGTGAGAGCGCCCCCGCCAGGAGACAGTGAGAGGCAAGGAGCGACTCTGCCTCTTCGGACCCCTTAGCAGGCTCCTTCTGACACCTTGATTTCAGAACTTTTGGCCTCTAGAACTGTAAGAGAATAATTTTCTGTTGTTTTAAGTAAAGAAAAAAAAAAAAAAAAAAAGAAGCCACTAGTAGATTCAGAATACTGAACAGAAGGTCCAAATCCTTGAGAGTAAAGAGGGGTGTGAAGATGCAACCGTCACTGTGGGTACACAATCTGCCGTATGATGTCATGAGATCATCTTGAACCAATGGATTTTTGAGTGGTCATCCCTCTTCATTGTCTTGGAGGGCAGTTTATGTGGTTGTTGCAGAAAACAGCATTGTTGCTCTTTTGAGAAGCCTTTCCCTTTAACGATGGAGCAGAGCTAGTTATGAAATACCCAACTGTGACTAATTTTGGAGGAGTAACGTCTCACATAAATTGTCTCCTGGAGATGCTGTTGGAGCCAGTGAACAGCAGAATGATGATGAGTTTATCTGTGCTAATTGTGCCTTTGAGGAATTTTTTTCTGGACAGAGCACAAAGCAGATCAATGATGCACTTCTCACCTCTTTGGCATGAAGATTCTGATTGTTGATAACTGTGGTAGGCAGAATAATGACCCTGAACATCTCCATGCCCTAATCTCTGGAACCTGTGAATATGCTGTTTCATGGTAAAAAAAAAAGAGCTTTGCAGAGGTAATTCAGGTTATAGATATTACGATGAGGAGATGATTGTAGTGGGGCCAGTCTAATCACATGATCCCTTAAAAGCAGAGAACTTTCTCCAGCTGGAGGAAGATGTAGCAGAAGGAAAAGCCAGAAAATTCCAAGTGTGAGAAGGAGTCTATGCACTGTTGGTCATTCTAAGATGTCAGGGGTCACATGTGAGGGCTGAAAAGAAGCTTATAGAGCTAGGGCCATGCCTCATTGACAGCCTGTAGGGAAATGGGGACCTTAGTCTTACAACTCCAAGGAAGTGAACTCAGCCAACAACACAAATGAGCTTGAAACCTGATTCTTCCCTAAACCTCTGGGTAAGGAGTACAGCCTTGCCCTCATCTTGATTTTAGCTTGGTGAACCACATAACAGGCTTATGCCCTACAGAAACTAAGATAATGAATTTGTGCTGTTGCCAAGTCACTAAGTTTGTGGCAATTTGTCACAGTATCAGTGGAAAACTAAATCAGAAAACATTTGGAAGAAAATGGTGTTTGTGTTGGATTGTGACTTTGGTAGTGGACTGTTACAATGAATCATGCCTCCATGAATCTAGTCCAGTGACTTTGGGCTTTAGCCACTGGATATTAACAAATGTAATAACAACAGAGACATGACAAATTTATTTGTTTCCTATTGACTTTTAAACAAATTACACAAATTTACTGGCTTGAAACAAAACAGACATAATTTCGTAGATCAGAAGTTTCACTGGGCCAAAAGTCAAGATCTCAGCAGGACTGCATTCCTTCTAGAGGCTCTAGGGGAGCATCTGTCTCTTTGCCTTGTCCAGCTCTGAAGGTCCCTTCATTCCTTGGCTTATGGCCCCTTCCTGCCCCTTCAAAGACATCAATATAACATCAATTCCCTTACTCTTTCTTCCTTCTTATAGAGACTCTTGTGATTACATTAGGACCATTAGCATAAGCCAGGCCAATTCTTCCACCTCACCGTAACTTAATCACATATGCACCATCTCTTTTGCAATGTAAGATAACATATTCACAGGTTTGGAGGCTTAGAGCAAGGGTATCTTTATAGGGAGCATTATACTACCTACTCCTAAAGTGTTGCTTTGTGTGTTTATATTCTTGGAATGCTCACTCTTTGAATTCCCCCTCTTGAAATACAATTTCTGTACTGTAGGAAATCCAAGCAACCATGTAGGGAGGCCTCCACATAGAGGAATCAAGGCCTCAGGCCAACACTCCTATCTGACCTCCCAGCTGGCAGCCAACACCAGCTCCCTTCCCTGTAAGCATGGCCATTGTAGACCTTTCAACTAGCCCTGTACCCTACCCATCACCACAGAGGTGGAACTGCCTGCTCAATGCAGAGAATCATGAAAGATAATTAATGGTAGTTGCTCTTTTAAGCTCCCAAAGTTTGAGAGTGCTGTGTTATGTGGCAATGGACAATTGAAATAATGTTGTAGTCCCTTTTATAACTACCTGCTGCTGCTAAGTTGCTTCAGTTATGTCCGACTCTGTGCAACCCCATAGACCGCAGCCCAGCAGGCTTCCCTGTCCCTGGGATTCTCCAGGCAAGAACACTGGAGTGGGTTGCCATTTCCTTCTCCAATGAATGAAAGTGAACAGTGAAAGTGAAGTTGCTCAGTTGTGTCTGACTCCTAGTGACCCCATGGACTGCAGCCTACCAGGCTCCTCCATCCATGGGATTTGTCAGGCAAGAGTACTGGAGTGGGGTGCCATTGCCTTCTCTATTATAACTACCTAACTACTTGAAATAGATGAATTCTGATCTGAGGAAGATGGGTTCTTTTTCAGGCATTCAGGTGAAATAGATGACACAGGTCAAAATGCATACAGTCAAGAGTGCAGTGCCCGGCACATGGTTAAGTTTAGTCACTCAGTCGTGTCTGGCTCTGTGACCCCATGGACTGTAGGCTTCCCTGTCCATCACCAATTCCTGGAGCTTGCTCAAACTCATGTCCATTGAGTTGATGATGCCATCAAACCATCTCAACCTCTGTTGTCCTCTTCTCCTCCTGCCCTCGATCTTTCCCAGCATCAGGGTCTTTCCCAATGCGTCAGTTTTCGCATCAGGTGGCCAAAGTATTGGAGCTCAGCATCAGCATATAGTAGGTGTTGTAAAATTATAATTGGCTTTTTCCAAGCAGTCTTTCTGCTGCAGACATTTCCACATGCCTCCTTATTGAAAGAGATTTCTCTCTTTTCGAGATGTATTTGATTTGGCATATAATGAAGTATAATGTATTACTTGATAATTTTGCTTGGTGGCCCATAATTTAAAGTCATAAAGTCTTAACCTGAAAAATATCTATATTTGTTTCAAAATATCATTTCTCAGAAAATACATCATGACTAAAATTTTGAATATGAAGTAGAGTCTTACAGTTCATATTGTTTAATTGTACTGTCACACAAGAATCTCTTTTCCTTAGTTTGTTCAATTGCTGTAAGTGACTTATGAAAGTAATATAATTATAACTTGTAATCATAAATGCATTCATAGATTTCATGGAGCAAGCTGAATATGAAACTGTTCATTTGGAGCCAAATTGATTACCATTTGAAAACAGTAAATGGAGTAGCTGATTAGAATACACTGAAAAGAGTCATGATTTAATTTTTTATCACTTAGAAAACTCTGATGCTATGTGTCTTAATGGCAGTTTTGAGGGGCATAAGGATTGACATGTTTTCCTGAGCTAAGTGATATGGCTGTGCTGACTCAGCGAAAAATGCACATTTCAAAAATACTTGAAGTAAGTGATACAATGCAATGTCATGTGATCAAAATCACCACCTGAGTATTAAAAATGTGAGTGAAATTTATAAGTAAGGTTTATTAAGCTCATTTAAAGCAACACACTGTGAGATTTGGCAGAAATCCAGCTTTGTGGAGGTTTTCAAGTTTTCATAGCAGTACTTGAATGGGTTAGGTTCACGTTGTGTTCAACCTGCTTTTCTTTCTCCCCACCTTGGAATCTCCACATTGAAGCTAGAGATATTTTTGAAAAACTCACAAGTCTGTCAATCCCCTGCTTAAAGCTCTTTAGTGGTTCCCTGTTGCTTCCACATAAAGCCTTTGCTCAGCATATAGGGCTCTGCTTGATCTGCTACTGCTGATCCTGCAGTCTTATCTCTTAGTGGTTTTTCTTTGCTTCTATGGCTCCAGACCTGGAGAAGAACTTATAATTTCCTAACCTCTTTTCTCTAGGCACCGCAGCCTGGCTATTTGCAGCACATCTGTAAAACCTTGTTTAAGTGTCACATCATCCAGAAAGATTTTCTTGACCCTCTTCACCAGGGAGCCTAAGAGAAATACCCTATCCACTTGAAGTACCTGTTTTACTCATTTGCTAGCACTGATCAAGCTATATCACAGTTGTTTCTTTCTTTCTTTTTTTTTTTTTTTTACAATTGTTTCTTTAATTGTCAACTTCCCTCAATTGAGCACAAGTGCCTGTTGGGAATATTGTCAGGTTCACAATGGAATCAGATGCCATGTACAATGCCTGGCACACAGAGGGACCCGAAACAAATTCACTGAATGAAAAATGGATATATTTGTTCAAAGGGAACAGGGTATAAAACAACCACCATCAGTGCCTGGCATTTAGTAGAGACTGGGTGTATGCTCGCTCATTCACCCCTCATCATGGATCAACACCACAGGATTTGTCGTTAGGCGCCTGCCATTTCCCACTGGTTTACCATGTGTTATTTACAAAGCAGTGAGCTGTTTGACTGTATGGTAACACCTTATAGAGCAATTTTCTTGGAATAAAATAGGCTGGATCTTTGAAACTGTAGCTTCTCATTTCTAGACCTTGGCATCTTATGACTTTAAATGTGCTTCCTTTTGGGTCTGGCTGGCTCCTTTCAGTTTAGTTCTTAGTCCAAATGGTTTCTTCTTAGAGAGCCTTTCTTGACCACTTACTTCAAATTCCTCCCCTCTCTCCTGTTTCCAGCTGATTTCAGCTATTACATCAAGTGGATTTAGTGCTTTCCATACTTATCACTCAGAGAAGGCAATGGCACCCCACTCCAGTACTCTTGCCTGGAGAATCCCAGGGATGGGGGAGCCTGGTGGGCTGCCGTCTGTGGGGTCGCACAGAGTCGGACACGACTGAAGCAACTTAGCAGCAGCAGCATACTTATCACTACATAAACTTATCTTGCTTATGTATTTCTTTTGCTTATTGACTATTACCACCTTACAGAATGAAAGTCTGTGAGGAGACTTACCTGGTGACGTGTCCAGTGGTTAAAACTCTATGCTTCCACTGCATGGGGTATGGACTTAGTCCCTGGTTGAGGAACTAAGATCCCACATGCTATGAGACATGGCCAAAAAATAAATAAAAATAAAAATTGATGCAAAAAAATCCATGATGAACAAAGAATAATTAAAAAAAAAAAGTCTATAAGATCAGGGCCCAGCCTGTTGCCGCAGTGCTTTGAACACTAGCTGGCATGTGGTGGGTGAATCCATGCATGAAGAAACCTTGAAAGAAAGCTTCCTCCAGCATTACCCCATGGCCAGTGTCCCTCAGAATCATCTCAGCTGCCATTATACAAACAAGGGTTCTCATCCGACAAATATTCAAATGCACATGTGAAGTGATATACTTGATACAATTTGTACATCCTATGATGACTTTCTATCAAGTCAATAGAACAGATGGCCAATAATTGTTAGTGACTTTCACTGGGGAAGAGAGAAAACGGCCAGATGATCTTGTGTAATCTATTAATTTTGGAAAGTACTGTGGCAAAATAATAGAGTTTCTTTTATTTAAACAACATGAGTAGGGGCTTCCCTGGTGGTCCAGTGGTTGGCATTCTGTGCTTACAATGCAGACGGCATGAGTTCTATCTCTGTGGCGGAAATAAGATCCCACATGCTATGCAGTGCAGCCAAGAAAACATAAAAACATGAGTAATATGAAAGCTATAATAAATTTTCTAATAAAAATATGCTAATAAAATTAGCTTTGGGGGGAATACCTAGTCATCTTTTCTTTGATTTTCTTGAGTGGCTTGTGCCCTAAACCCTGAAAGGAGGGCAGTACTGAAGGGGAAAACCTCTCTCTATGGCTGATTTCTTTCTAATTGACATATTGGTTGGTGAGATAGGATTAGAAAGCCATTCACTGGTTTGTAGTAATCGGTGGGTGAAGTCACCATGCATCCCGTCTCTGGTGTGTCACAGAGGATATTATAGTCCATTTTGCTCCACACAGGTGTTTTGGCTAAGATAGCTCTGTAGCTTCAGCCTTTCCCAAGATAGACCCCAAGGTCGAAATATGGGGAAAGAGTGGGACAAGTATTAGGGAACTTTACTAGTACTATAATGTAGCCAGTGCTCAGTTCAGTTCAGTTCAGTCTCTCAGTGGTGTCTGACTCTTTGCGACCCCATGAATCGCAGCACGCCAGGCCTCCCTGTCCATCACCAACTCCTGGAGTTCACTCAGACTCACGTGCATCAAGTCAGTGATGCCATCCAGCCATCTCATCCTCTGTCGTTCCCTTCTCTTCCTGCCCCCAATCCCTCCCAACATCAGAGTCTTTTCCAATGAGTCAACTCTTCGCATGAGGTGGCCAAAGTACTGGAGTTTCAGCTTTAGCATCATTCCTTCCAAAGAAATCCCAGGGCTGAGTGCTAGAGAGTGCTAAATCCATTCAGCAATTTTTTTGACCCCCATCTAGTCTCCTTTATTTGTTCTTCAAGTTTATCAGAACCCATAGGGGAAAAGATGAGAGAGTAGGTTTTCTAGACCCTCCAACACCAATAAGTTCATTTCCTTCATGAATGGGAATGTTTCTTTGGTTTCTTAGCAGAAGAAAACTTTAGGGAATATGAGAATTACATGTACTGACTTCAAAAAGTATTGGAATGTAATTTCTCTAAGTAAATGAAATGTGTGTAATTTAGAAATGACTTTTTATTTAGAACCTGAAGTTGTGACCTTTAAATGATACCTATATTCTATAGTATTCATACCATGTAAAATCTGGAGCTAGGCTCAGTGAAAGGCTGTATTTGACAAAAGTCAGCAAAGCGTTCATGAGCAAACATTTCTGGCTGTCAACTATTAAGTAGTATACTGTTTCTCTTTATTTTCACTAATTCTGTACACTTCTGCAATGTGATGGTGGAAAGTGCTTACAATAATTGTTGGGCTTCTGTATTTGTTTTAGGAAATTTACACCTCAAAAACATCAAAGTGCTGTTTCATAGGTAGTGTTTCCATAAGTCTAGAAATTTAATACATATCACTATCATCACTTGACTATAGAAAAACAGAAAGTATAACAAGGTTGTCTCATTATTTTCACTGTAATTTGACCCCACTCTAAACTCCTGCTTCCCTGGTGGCTCAGACTAGTAAAGAATCTGCCTGAAATGTGGGAGATCTGGGTTCGATCCCTGGTTTGGGAAGATCCCCTGGAGAAGGAAATGGCAACCCACTCCAATATTCCTGCCTGGAGAATCCCATGTACAGAGGAGCCTGGTGGGCTGCAATCCATGGGGTTGCAAAGAGTTGGACACGATTAAGGGACTAACACATACACACTAAACTCCTAGGGCTTTTGCAATCTCATTTGACTGTAATTCAAATTTAAACAAAAGGCCAAAATACTTTGATATCTAAGAATGTAACGTAAAAACCTATTGTAAGCTGACATTAAACTCTTTTTCTGTATGAAGATATAGACAGTTTTCCCTGAAAGTGTCACTTAACCAATGAAGGGCTACTCCCAGTAGGAGATGACAAAGGGATAGAATGTGACAAATGCTACCTTGTTTTAGCAAAAATCTCATCTTTTAAATTTCAAAAATAGGATATACCAAAAGTTATCTAAAATTTTGGAACGTGAAAGCTTTTTAACCCAAATCATAGTATTGATTATTTCAGTTAGGCCTAGGGCGTTTCTTATATAGCCTTCAGTTCTTCCCATCTTCTGGCTATAATATGCAAGAACACAGATGAATAAAGGTACAGATCTTTGTTTTTCATTTTCCTAGGCTTACCGGATCAGAAGTTAAACCTGCCTATTTCGCGATCTAATCAATTTTCTTTGGTTTAACACCAAGACTAATGCCTCCCCTTCTTAGGCTCTTCCAGCTTATTTGAACTTAGCATTTTAGTCGTTCACATAAAGCCTTTCATGCCAGTTTTATATTTGAAAATGGGTCCCAGCTGCTCTGGCTTTCTTAATCCCTTCCAGAAAGGCGTATGTGACAGCATCTCCCCTAGGGAGGTGGCAGCTCCAAAGCTTTCTCTCTAGGTAGCAAAAGTGCTAAGCCATACACTATTACCCTGCCTACTTTCTGGCTGGCTAAGTAGATCAATACATGTTTTATATTTCTTTATGAACAAACACAGGCACATAAGAGCAGTGTGTCTCTATATATTTTATGATTATGGAAAATGTCATTCAGTTGGTATTTTTAAAACTTCTGTTGGGTCCTAGTACGTAGTAAGGATTCAATAAACATTGAATGAATGAATGTGTGAAGAGATAAAAGTATTGAGCAGTCAACGTATGTAATTCTCTGAAAAAGTTTATGTATTTCACCATGTTTTACTTATAAAATAAGGTTGAAAGCTCTTAAATATTTGACATATATTTTATTAATCCAACCAAAGACCTAAACAGTGATGGCTTTGTTTTTTATCTTTTTTTAATTTTATAACCCTGGCTTTGAACCTGCTTCTTAAGGATATATTATTAAATCACTCAATTTCATGTTTAGAAATTTCTAAACCAAAGAATTCATAGGAAAATTTTTGATTTGAATACTTATGTCTATACATGCCATATAGTAATTTGCTTCAGAATAAAGTTATAATAATGGACTCCATCACTGTATTCTAGATTACATCAGTAATATATATTTCATATTCAGAGTAGATACTTACATTCTTCAAATAAGTGTAGAAAAAATTAATCAATTTGGAATAATGGGATTCAAACTCTATTTTTGAAGCTTAAAAACAGTGCAGAACCAGGTCAAAATTGTAGAAACTATGACTGTGAAAGGAATTTATCAAAATGTAGATAAAGTAAGCATCTTGAAACTTTAACTCCATGTCTGAGACAACAGCAAGTAGGCATTTCGCCAGCACTAATTTGTGTTTTCTATTGATTCAAGCTTTATTGGATATTTTGCTGTCTCTTCAAGGGAGGGTGTAAGGAGAATACAGAATAACGAAGCCTCATTCCCGATAATGTTATGCCCATGAATCACATCACATCCTAGCTGCGGTGCTCAGACAGTGCAGAAGCTCAAGCCTCTTTCCCAAGTATCTTAGGAAAAGGTATCTCTCCTTATATATGAAGTTGAGACTTGTTTTATGTAATTGCTCTTTGGTATAATTACATTTGAAAACTTTAGAATGCACTCTCTATTTTAAATACCTTCTTTCATAGCTGAAAAGAATTTTCAAGTCAACATAATCGTAAAACTTAGACATCTTTTCTTTAACATTTTAAATGAATAAAAGATCATTCTCTCTATCACTACTTATTGCTGCTTGTCTACCCTAATTGCACACTCTGTTTAAGCACATTGTTGAGTGAGGATAAAAAACAGTGCATAGTATTTGTGAAGTAAATGCATCAGGATATTGTATGTTCAAGTGAGCAAAAGAAATTTTTGAAGATAAATGGAGTGGTGATCTCATTTTCCTCCTTATTATAGGCTAGCCTTAACAGTCACGGTGTTTCCATGACCATCTGAGCAGCTGATTTACATTTCTCCTTCCCTACTTTTTTTTGCCTTGCTTGACATAAATGACATAAAGGGTATTTGTCTAACTCACTGTTCACAGGGGTTGGCTTCCTATTTTCTCTGTGATTAGAAACACCAACTCTTCCTTTTCTTCATCAGTATCATCTACTAGGTGTCAATACAAAGCCTTTAAATATAGTGCTTTGCAGAAGAGGCTTTTAGATACGCGGTTACCAGAGTTAAGAGGGTGGCCCCAGGTACCCCTGTACAAAAATGTACAATTGTTGCTTAATACAGCTATTGACCATGGCTTCATTTTATTTTAGTAAGCCTTAGATGAGAAGGGAAAATAAGCTGAAATCCTGATGTCTCACCTCACTGTGTGTCTTTCAAATGGATTCAATGAGGGTGGGACTGTTAGTGCAACAGAGTGAATAGAACAGCAGGGTGGTATGAAAGATGGAAAATGCATCCTTAGGGTATCTCAAGGGGACTGAAAATAGGTAATAATACTCTTTCATCAAAAAAGAAAAGAAGGAGTCATATATAAAGTTCATAGTATCCAGCTGAGCTATTATTAATCTAATAATAAATATTATTACATTTATCTTGACTTATAAGTAACTTTTGAATGGATCAACACAGAGGTAAAAACTGTTTTAAAGCTGTTTCTCTATCTTTCTGGAGTAAGATGGAGAGGTGAGTCTGTTTATGTTCTTGCTGGTTGAGCCATTTCAGCATTGCTTGGTTTTTACCTGGTTTATTAGATTTTCACCTTACTAATGGAAGGTACTCTCTTGTGGTAAACAGGAGAAAATGTAGGTTCATTTTTAATCAAACCATGTGGCAGCTGAATAGAACAACTCTGACCTTTCTGTTTTCACCAGGTATTACATGTAGGTTAAAACTAGGGGCAGACAGTGTTATGGCTGAATACTCAGGAGTGATGGACAGAAGGGAAAAAGCAACCCGAAATATCACGAATTTACTGTGTTATTATAACAACAGGCTTTTATTTTTTTTTTAAACTTGCAATTTTATATTGGAATACAGCTAATTAACAGGCTTCCCAAGTGGCTCAGTGGGTAAAGAATCTAGCTGCAATGCAGGAGACACAGGAGATGCAAGTTCGATCCCTGGGTCAGGAAGATCCCCTGAAAAAGGGTAAGGCAACCCACTCCAGTATTCTTGCCTGGAGAATCCCGTGCACAGAGGAGCCTGGCGGGCTATAGTCCACAGGGCTGCAAAGAGTCAGACACAACTGAAGCGACTGAGCATACAGCACAGAGTCCATAAACAATGTTGTGATAGTTTCAGGTGGACAGAAAAGGGACGCAGCCATACGTGTACCTGTTTCCACTCTCCCCTAAACTCCCCTCCCATCCAGGCTGCCACACAACATTGAGCAGAGTTCCCTGTACCCTGCAGCAAGTCCCAGTTGGAGATCCATTTTAAATATAGGAGTGTGTACATGTCCATCCCAAACTCCCCTCCATTCTTCCTCCACTGGCCACCATAAGTTCATCCTCTAAGTCTATGAATCTGTTTCTGTTTCATAAATAAGTTCATTTGTATCATTTCTTTTTAGATTGTGTATATAAGGGATGTCATAGGATATTTCTCCTTCTCTGTCTGACTTATTTCATCCAGCATGATAATCTCTAGGTCCATCCATGTGGCTGCAGAAGGTATTATTTAATTATTTTTAATGGCTGAGTAATATTCCACTTTATGTATGCACCACACCTTCTTTATCCATTCCTCTGTTGATAAAAACAGGCTTTCAGATGCACATAATGTTAGAACAAGATCACTTTGTTCAACCCGTTGATTGTACAGAGATTAAGTAAGGGGAACTCACTCAAGTGTGAGTGAGGTGGCTATTGGAGACAGGGGAGGGAGGGCATTGCCCTTTACTCAACTCTAGTTCTTTGATGGGCAAAAAGATGGGACCACTGCTATCAGATCATCAACTGAAGCAACCATCCAGATTTTAAGGTGAAATCTCCCACTATTTAAATATTGATGACTGTATAATTCAAACTTTTTGAAACATTAAGCCACACAATGACATACCTGTGGGTTTCCAATTTGCAATCTTTGGGTTAAGACACATGATACAGTCCACAAAATTATCCGTTATGTATAACAACTATAAAATGAAACAGATGTTTTGAGCAATTTTAGTTCAATGAGCACTTGTTTAGTACCTGCTGAGTGCCTTGCATTTTATTTGGTGGTATGGTGGATATGGATTAAATAATTTCATCAGATTATGATTTAGAATGGGAGAAGCAACCAAGCATCCATGCAACAATCAGAACACATAAATACATCTATGGCCTCAAGACTTTGAGACGAGTGATTATCTTGCCTGTACTGTAGGAAGAGGCCAGAACAATTCATCAGAATGCTTAGTGATCTTCGGTATGCCATCTTTAATGGCGTAAACTGTGAAGATCTGGTTCACAATATGTATATTGATATACTCATTACACATAATCTGCCACTGTTGATTCTAAGGAGAGGTCCAGTCTTGCTTTTGTACTCCAGACCCACATATTCAACAATCTGGTTTCATCTCACTCTATCATAAAATGGGACTCATTTTTTTTTTTTTTTTTTTTTGACTCGTAAACCTGTTTCCTTCTTCTATCGTTTAGGGTGTATCTTACTCAAGTAACAACAACAAAAAAAAATCCAGCTCAATCTGACTTGAACTATGAGGAGACCGTTATCTAACATTATGACTGTGGTTGGGGAACCGAGATTATTTGACTCAGCAGCTCAGTGAAGTTGCCAAGGTCCTATTTCTTTTCACTATTTTGTTCTTTCATCCTCATTAGCCCTACTCTCAGATTGGTCTGCCTCTTGTTCCTAAGACGATGCAGAAGGTCCAGATATCACATCTAAATAGTGTTCAGAGGGAAAACACTGTTCAGAGGGAAAAGGGGGCCCTTTCTTCCTTTGTCTCTCTCTTGCGAGAAAGGAGGAATCTTTCATGGAAGGTCTCTAGTGCATTTCTCCTTAGGTAAAACAGGGTCTCAGGTCTACCCCTAATCCAGTTATTAGTGTGTGGAATGAGGTTGTCCTAAGAGGCTTCGGCCTTGGTTTCTCTACAGGGTGTACCAGTGCTTCAGGCAAGACAGACAATTCACATCTTTGTTTTGTTAACTTGTCTTATGCATCTCAGGATGTTTACCATTCTGGAACACTGAATGAAAAATAGCAGTAACATTTCTCAGTCACCAGGAAAGCTCCAAACTTCCCCCATCTCACATTTTTCTAAGACACCCCCCTCCACTACCCTGGGGCAGTGGGGAGTGAGAGGTAGAGGAGGGGCACATGCCCTATTGAGGGCTACTGGCTTGGATTTATCAATCATTTTGAAAGAAGGAATTGGGGGGATTAACTGTGACGAATACGACACTCTCCCTTTCACGTTCTTTTGATATTTCTTTGAAATTCTTTGATATTCAAGTCAGAAACACAAGTGGCGTTCTTCAAACATGCCTCATCTCCACCCACAACGTCTAATAACGACCAGCCAAATCCACCAACATGTACCTTACCCCTGTCTACTGTGCTTCACCATCTCTGTCATCATCATGGCACAGGCCATCATTGCCTCTCACTCAGGCAATTGCTATAACTTCTAACTGATTACATTCCTGCCCCTTGTTCTCCCAACAGCAGCAAACGCCATCTTAAAATATATCCAGTATATGGATACTATATATGGTTAAAGAAATTGTCACACACACACACACACACACACACACACACACTCACAGGAATATTATTCAGCCATAAAAAAGCTAGATAATGCTACCATTTATGACTACATGGATGAATCTTGAAAATATTATGCTAAGTGAAATAAGTCATACAGAGAAAGGCAAATAGTATATGACCTTACTTATATGTGGAACCAAAAACAACAAAACTCAGAAAAAAAGAGCAAAAAAAGTGGTTACTAAGGTGGAGGGGATGGAGAGGGGAATTAGAGCAGGTGGTCAAACTTCCAGTTATAATATAAATAGGTAACTAGGGATGTAACATACAGCACAATAACTATGGCTAACACTGCTGTGTGACACGGGCTTCCCTGATAGCTCAGTTGGTAAAGAATTCGCCTGCAATGCAGGAGACCCCGGTTCAATTCCTGGGCTGGGAAGATCCCCTGGAGAAGGGATAGGCTACCCCCTCCAGTATTCTTGGGCTTCCCTTGTGGCTCAGCTAGTAAAGAATCTGCCTGCAGTGTGGGAGACCTGGGTTCGATTCCTGGGTTGGGAAGATCCCCTAAGAAGGGAAAGGCTACCCACTCCAGTATTCTTGCCTGGAGAATTCCATGAGTGTATAGTCCATGGGGTCACAAAGAGTTGGAGCAAGTTGTTAAGAAAGTAGTTAAGTCCTAAGAATTCTCCTCAAAAGAAGGCATTTTTTTCCTTTTCACCATATTCACATAAGATGAATTTTAGCTGAACTTACTGTCGTACATCATGTATATAAATTAAACCATCATATTTTATGCCTTAAACTTATGCAGTGATGTATGCCAACATTTTTTAATTAAAACTGGAAAAATTGTTATCCTATTGATTATATAGATTCCTTTGGAAAATGGAATTCTAGGGCTCTCTGCCGGAGAGTGCAATGGCACCCCACTACAGTACTTTTGCCTGGAAAATCCCATGGATGGAGGAGCCTGGTAGGCTGCAGTCCATGGGGTCGCTGAGAGTCGGACACGACTGAGTGACTTCACTTTCACTTTTCACTTTTATGCATTGGAGAAGGAAATGGCAACCCACTCCAGTGTTCTTGCCTGGAGAATCCCAGGGATGGGGAAGCCTGGTGGGCTGCTGTCTATGGGGTCGCACAGAGTCGGACACGACTGAAGTGACTTAGCAGCAGCAGCAGCAGCAGCAAGACTCTCTGCAATGAAAGTTCATGTACATTTCATGTCTATAATTCCAGTGTTAATCAAATACAGGGTATAGTTTCATTAGGGCTGTGTGGAAGTCTGTGAATTCGGTTGTTCTGCATAACAGTGAATTTATTCCATCCTGGAGTCCCACCATTCAGCATGCCGTTTTCTCAGCACAAATGTGTACCCCTTTGCTGCGTTTTGTAGACACCTCTGCCCTTTGACTTTAAAGATGATGGAAGGGAGACAGAGCATACGTTCAATTCACAAACATCTCCCTAAGGATGTACTAAGTGAAAACTATGTGTCCACATCTGGGCAGGGTGGTCTCTGGGAAGTAATAGGAAATGCTGGCTCTGCCTTCAAAGGGCTTACATTTTGAACACCACCAGACGGTTCACTTGTAAGACAAAACAATCTTTTGTTCACTCGGGAGTAGCTTTTTAATTTGTCTAATTTTTATCACTCTAGCGCTGATGACTTTGTTTACCAGGGCCCACTGTGCTGATGGCTGTCTTGCAGACAGCATCAAGGGGATTTCCCTATTTAATGTTCTGTTAGTTACAGATGGGTTCCCTGCTTCAGTGAGGCTGCTGGGAGCTTTATTCAAATGGCTCCATTCAGGCATACTCATTTTCTAATTGAAAGATCACGGGAAACGTAGCCCAGAGGAAAGAAGACAGAGAGGGCATGATAGCTGCTACAAGTATTTTAAAGCCTTTCATCTGGAAGAAGGATTGAGTATGAAACGGGGAGACCACACTGAGTGTAAGTTGTGGTTGACATAGGATTCAACGCTGCCTGGAATGACCTGGAGGACTTTATGGAGGGCCGGGGAGGGAGTAGTACTTCCCAGTGTCCATTTGTAAGAGGATAGTCATGGTTTTCATTCCCCTCTACCCTTGGTTTGGAGTTCATCAATGTCCTGAGGCTGGCCCTAAGTCCTGGACGTTCTCGCCTTGTGATAAATGGAGCAGCAGCTCTGCTGTGCGCCCCCCTCTCTTCCTGTTCACTGTCCAGGAGTGGTGCTGGGGAGCAGCATATTCTCCAGGGCTGAAGATGATGACGGGGTACCCCAGAGCAGCATGAGCAGAGAATCAGTGTGAGGGCAGAGCAGATGCCTGAATGGGTAAGCAGCCTCTTCTAAACTAGGGTGCCGGGTTGGGTCCTCTGGGCTGGCTTGAGCTGGCATCACTGCAGCATCATCTTGGTCATGGCAGTCCTCCCCACGTCCCCTCTTATACCTTAAATGGATCCCATTACTGGGCTCAATTGTCTGCTCTCTCCCAGACCCAGAGCATCACCCCATTTCCTTCTTTCTGTCTTCTTCCCTGGGTACCACTATGCCACTCTTAATCTGTTTTTAACTCATAAGCAGTACTCCTCATATTTCTCTTTCCTAACAATTCTCCTGTTTATTAGAAAAAATACTAGTGACAGAAACCACAGGGAGTAAAAGCTTGTTTATTCTCCCCTTGTAGGCGGGATACTTTTATGTGTTTTTCTATAGTTACAAGAGTTTTCTGACACTTCAAAAAAATGCAAGCCTTTATCTGGAACCCCTGCTCTCACTACATGAGGACTTCAGGTGCTTTGGAGGAAAGAACTCATTCCCAAAGAATATAATTGAGTTTCTAACGAATTGTTAAAGGCAGGAGGACATGACTGTGGAGAATTACACGGGAGGTTAACAAGAGGAATTCTAAGGTCCATAATTTAATGAATTAGGCCAGATTCTGTCCTATGGATTGTTCCGTGTCTCAGCCTCTACAAACTCATATTTAAGTCCTTAAGGATGCCAACCGCCATCATAAAAAGAAAGCTTAATCAAAAAAGTCTAGAGTTGTCCCGTCATCAGCTCTGTAGTCCATGTACGGCTGGCTCGGGAGTCTGAGTTGATCTAGGAGCGCTGAGGATCTAGGCTTAGCTACTCACAGCTGACCTGGCTCATGGGGACCTTGACCACATCCCCCCACCCCCAGTCCCCGAGATCAGATGGTTGCAGAGTCTATTGAGGCCTAGGTGGGTCAGAACTGTTACAGTGTGATTTCTGACACATTCTATTGGTCAGTACAAGCCCAAAGGTCAGTCCAGCTTCTAGGGATGGGAAAATGTACTTCTTGATGGGAAAAGATGCAAATACACATAGCAAAGAGTAAATGGCTACAAGGAAGGAAAAAACTGTGAACACTTTTATAATTTGCTTCAGTGTGTTAGTATCAAGTGCTTTTGCTTGTATTCTCTTTAGTCATCTTCCCTAATAATTCAGTGAGGTGAGTACTACGGGTATTACAATTCGTTTTTTACTGAAGAGCAGACTAAGAACAGTGAGACTGAGAGATTCTCAATGGATCACAAATGCTGGAAGTGGTGAGAACTCAAATGTATTTAAAAAGCATATAAATAGAGATGTTACTGTGATCAAAGGAAGGTTTTCAACACTTGACCCAGGCAGACTCGTTGAGCCTTAGTAGTTATCCTTTGTGAACTGGGACAATGGAAGGTTGAAAGTTTTCCTAAATGTTGTCTAACTTTAAATGTTAACATAAGGGTGTCAGTTCAAGTGCAGGAGCTTCTTGGAGTCCAGATAGTGTGGGGATATTGTAAACTCTTTCAAGATCTTTGACCGATCCACTTTATTTCTAACTGCAATAGAGTTTTTTTTTTTTTCTTTTCTTTTTTGCAATCTTCTCTCTTGAGCTGTGTGAACAAAACACTTGAAAACACCCACTCAATATGCTGTTCCTAAGCTGTATCCTTCTGCTAAACACTGGGAAGGCGGTTTCAACAGAGCAGAAGGGAAGAAAGTCTCTGTATCCTTTATTTCTCTTAGGTGCAGGTGAGCTCTATCCACAGATACGCTTTCATATATAATAATGATACTCTTTGGACAGCTCTCGACAATTCCATGACACATGCTTTTACAAAAGTGAACATTTCTATGAGATGAATCCTAAATTCTCATTTCTAGATTCTTGACATCTTCTTAATTATCAAGAGGACACAGAAATGCCATAAACTGGCCCAAGTTTTAGGACTTACTCCCAAATTGAAGTTCTACCTTTAGAAAATGCATTCATTTTTGAGTAATTAAATGAAACTATTTAATTTATATGAAATCCTTTAATACACTTATTGATACACATCAAAACTCTAGTTGAAAGGCAAATGTACCAAAGTTAATATTTCAAAACATTTTCAGTTGACACATTTTTTCATTAATCACCATATCTGAGGTATGATATGGAGCAGGCAACTGCACCCCACTCCAGTACTCTTGCCTGGAAAATCCCATGGATGGAGGAGCCTGGTCGGCTGCAGTCCATTGGGTTGCTAAGAGTCAGGCACAACTGAGCGATTTCACTTTCACTTTTCACTTTCATGCATTGGAGAAGGAAATGGCAACCCACTCCAGTGTTCTTGTCTAAAAAATCCCAGGGACAGAGGAGCCTAGTGGGCTTTCATCTATGGGGTCACACAGAGTCGGACACGACTGAAGCGACTTAGCAGCAGCAGCAGCAACTGGGGTATCACTCAATTTTCACAAATACCTCTTTGAGGGGAACATTATCTTAATTTTATAAAACAGAAAAGTAGACTCAGAAAAAAATACATATATGTTAGGGTAAGCCAGAAAATGATCAACTCTTGGACTGAAATTCTCATTTCCTTGAATCCCAGAATCCTGTTCTGCCTCTGTACCACAGTCTACAACTAAGAGAAGGCAAGGTCCTCTGAGAATGAGATACAAGTTGAGTGTTTACGGAAGTAAAGGCAGGAAAAAGATATTGAAACTGAGATTGAAGAGTCAAAGTCACATGTATTTTTTTAAAATTTAGAGAATACTTTATTAGTTTCTGTAATCAAACCCAAGTAGGTAAGACCTTACATATTTAATACAGTGACGTTTCTAGACAAATATGGCTGTTAATTTTTGTACAATGCCAACACAACACAATACAACTGGGATACTTTTTCCAAAGTTGAGAACACAGCTAAAGTTTCCAAAAATTCAAATTATATATATATCACTCTGTATTTTGTCTAATTTTAAAAAGGCATAATCTGAGTTTTAGCAGCATATTTCCTTTGCCCCAACAAGCCTGCTATAGGAAAGAAAAATTCTGTCTTGAAATGCTCCTAATATAATATCTGTGTCTACAATTCCCATCTGCTTCTTTCCTACGTGATTATCCAGATCCAAAGGCAGCTAGCTAAAGAAGGGATGAAGAAAATCATTACATGTTTGGAATTTAGCTGGTAAAACACCACAAGTAAGGGCATGATACTATCTGAACAGGTTCAGGTAAGATGTAGTTCAGTTAAGCCCAGAGAGCAATACCCTCAGGACCCCACAGAGCCTGGATACCACGGGAAATGCCACACAATGGGCTTCTGGCTCACTTGTAGCAACCACAGTACCAACTCAAGCTGGTCTCTCCAATTTCTTTGCTGCTCCAAAAAAAAAGTGCAGGTGAGCGTAGATAGTGTGTAACTGTGATCTCCTATTCATCTAATCTGCTTAGGAGAATATAATACAATCAGAGTAATTCAGGGTTTTGAGACAAACAAGTCTGAGTAACTTTATTGGTCTGGCAAGTATTGTATTGATCCTATGACCCCAGAATTTAACTCCCAAAGACTGAATCCTACCAAGTTGCTTTTTGGTACTCACCGGCAAGAGCAGACAAAATGTAAGTTAGATCATTGTGACATTAATTTTTTAACTTGCTATATCTTAAAAAGAAATACTAAGTCTTATCAGACTTTAACACAATACCCATTTCAAAAACAATTTCCTAAATAGTCCCTGGGATTTATCAAGTGGAATGTGACCTGGATTGTATTTAATGCCAACTAAGCACTCATACCGGAGAAGGCGATGGCACCCCACTCCAGTACTCTTATCTGGAAAATCCCATGGACGGAGGGGCCTGGTGGGCTGCAGTCCATGGGGTCGCTAGGAGTCGGACACGACTGAGCGACTTCACTTTTCCTTTTCACTTTCATGCATTGGAGAAGGAAATGGCAACCCACTCCAGTGTTCTTGCCTGGAGAATCCCAGGGACGGGGGAGCCTGGTGGGCTGCTGTCTATGGATTTGCACAGAGTCAGACATGACTGAAAAGACTTAGCAGCAATAGCAGCAGCAAGCACTCATACTCATGATTTCACAGCAGCTTTCCTTGCAGAGAAGACTGTGGATTATGTGTCTGTTCTAGTCAAGTAGGAATCAGTGGAATGCTTTTCTTCTGATTGTAGTCCTGGACTGCAAACCTCAAGCTGGGATGTCAGCTTCAGCAAGTTCTTTAGAAGAGTCCACATTTAGCAAGTTGGAGGGAGAGAGAACACAGGTGACAGGAACGTAATTCTTTTGCTCTTTTCCTGTCTTACAAACTTCCTGCTCAGAATCTAAAAGGCAGGTCCACCATCAGGATGTTGAGAAGAGCAGAGTATCGTAGGGAGCCTTCTAAGAGTTTATCCTATGCAAGACTATTCCCAGGTTGGCAACTAAAAACTCTAGAAAGTGTGAGAAGGGACAAGGTTGCAGAAAAGGAAGAACCTCTGCCTTAATGAAGTGGACAGGTTCAGTATTTATTTGCAACCACTTCAAAGAGAGATTTCACATGCCGTGCACAATCCAGAGTGAATCTCTGACAGCCTCTTTCCTGTATGTATTCTGTTCTGAAAGATCACTGATACTTACAAGGGAATGAGAACATGTGCCTACATTACTCTGAAAATCTGGGACTGTGCAGTGGCCAGAAATATGAGTTGGCAGAGTTAGAGGGCCAGTAACACAGGAAAAAATATTAAAATGTACAGCAATATTAGTTATCTCTTAATATGCCTCATCAAGGGTTCACAAAATACATCTAACCAAAATCTTCCTTTCCCAAAAAATATAATCCTTTCACAAAATATGTAAGCAGCTACTAGTTAGGGGGGCTGCATTTTAAAATATATGTGCACTTATGCATACTAAGTTGCTAGAGCTGAAATGCTTTCAGATACAAGTCAGATAATGTCCCTAGACATTTACTATCTAATTAGTGCTCCTTTTAAAATATATCTTTAAAGCAATCTTATGCATTAGGTGAGACTTGCCCCTTGCAAGAGATAAAGAAGCATATATTTTTCAAAATAGCAGTTCATCTCTATAACTTGGTTCTGATCACATACTATAGTCAACTGTGATTTCTGGACACATCAGGAGGTGCTTGGAGGATTTATGGGGGCAAGAATTTCCATCACCAAAAGGAGGCTAGAACATTTAATTTTTTTTTTTTTTTTAATTCTTCTGCCCGACCGGCCTCGTGCGCGCATGCGCACGCCTGGTGCGCGCGACCCCGCCTCCTCTCCCTCACGCCTCAAGAACATCTAATTTTTTATACAGTTATGACAAAGCACTGGAATAGTGATATTTGATTTTGCAGCAAAGACCTTCAGCCCTTTGTCAACCAACACTGCTATTTTTCTTTCTGACCAAAATATTCTAATAGCCTGGCAGACTAATTTCAAGGATTAGCACCTAGGTAGTTTGAAGAGAAGCATGTTTGAGCAATCCTGACATCGACCACAAACCAGGGCAGATCCAATATTTTCTGTCTGATGGTGCCACCTGCTTATCACTCAGTCATTCAGGAAGCACACCTGGAACAGGTGCCAGATCCTCTGGGTAAAGTGAGGCAACTGCAGGTAATTCTGAAAATAAGAAAAAACCCACCACAGTCCTGATTTGGTTTAAAGCAATCATGTAATCCCATTAGACCCAAGTCTTCCCCAAACACCTTTTCCATGACAAGCTAAGGTACTGATAACGTCTGTGGCTTCCGTCACAGCGATGCATTCGGTTGGAAGCTGTGTGCTGAGTACCAGCGGGGACTCCGAAGTGCATCTTCTCTCTCTTCCAGCTGTCTTTGCTCAGGTCCTGCCTTTGATGCCAACTGTGATCTCAGGCCTAAGAATGAAAGGACTGTATTGATCTTATATTCAAAAAACTGTCATAATCTCCATAGTATTGGTCATCATTAAACATCGAGGTGGCAGAGGGTGGCCCTGAGCAGGTTTCTTCTTATACACCCACTGCCTCTGCTCTTCTGCCATTGGGATGTCCACCTCTTCAGCCTCTATCTTGCGGCTTCTAGAAATCTAACCACATCCTGCTGTTTCTTCTTCATCGCCACGAAGCCTGAGGAGGAGGAGATGAACACACGGATGACCATCCTCTCGCCCGGTAGGGACCCACCTTCTGCCCTCGCGGGCTCCGGGCTGGCGGGGACGTGAAGGCAGAACTCCGCGGCCGCCACTGCTGCCCTGCAGAGCGCTCGGGTCTGGGGAGATGGCAGGGATCCGGAGCCCTCCTGCCCGCTCTGCCAAAGCCACAGTTTTTGAGGGTCAACCTCATGAGGGACGTGAAGGATCCACTTTACAGTGGAAGACCCTATAGTAAATGATACTACATGGACGTGGTAAATAGGAAATCAGTATGATTTTCTGTTTCTCCTCTGCGATAGAATTGCCTCTCACATTTTTCTGTATATGCCAACTACTCAGTCCTTTTAAGAATCTCTTCAATAAGGGATTGTAAGTCCTTTTAAAAATCATATTTTCTCTGCCTGCATATGTATTGTTTCTTACCTCTTTTAAAAAAAATCCAATTTTTCTTTTACTGCTTGTTTTATTTCCTACAATGATTTGGATTCCTATCCAAATTCCTTCCTGATTATTGTTAATTTAAGTTGGTATTATAAACCTAGACTTTTGGTTTCTGGGTTAGATTTTTTCTGGAAGAATATTTGAGTGGTTGGTGTATTTTCTGAGTCCTTCCATACCTGAGGTTGTATTTTAATTGACTTCACACATTAATGACAACTTTGCCGAATACTGAATTCTGGCACCATTACGCTTTAATTTGTAATGATAAAGATACTCTTACATAGTGTTCTATGACTGAGTATCACTGAAAGAAGTCTGTATGCAACTTGGTTTTACTCCATTTTGAGCCATCTGACTCAATTATACCAAGTGTGATTTTGTTGATCAGGTTTTCTTAGAACATGAAGCACACTGTGAATTTTCAGACTCAGGTCTTTCTTCCTTTTATAATTTTTTATTTTTATGATACAAAATTTACATAGAGTGAAATGCAAAAATGTGTTGCTAAACATTTGGATTGTTATCAGTTTGGGCTATTATGAACTAAACTTTTATGAACATTCTTATGCAAGTTGTCTATGGACATACGTTTTTATTTCTCTGGGGAAAATATATGGGCAGTAGAGTAGGTGAATTTTTTAACCCTGTAAAAAACTGCCAAGCTATTTTCTGAAATAGTTGTACCATTTTACACCCCTGTCAGAAATGTATGAGGATTATAGTTGTCTCACATCCTCTATTTGGTATTGTCAGTATTATTTTATCCATTATGATATGTGGTGTGTACCCATTTGATTTTATTTTGCATTTCCCTAATGTTTGATGGTATTGCACAAAATTCTCTTACTTATTGCCATCTGTGTATCTCATTTGTGAGTTGTCTAAGTCTTTTGCTCAATTTTATTGAAACAGAAGCAGAAGATATTAAGAAGAGGTGGCAAGAATACACAGAAGAACTGTACAAAAAAGATCTTCGTGACCCAGATAATCACGATGGTGTGATCACTCACCTAGAGCCAGACATCCTGGAATGTGAAGTCAAGTGGGCCTTAGAAAGCATCATTACGAACAAAGCTAGTGGAGGTGATGGAATTCCAGTTGAGCTATTTCAAATCCTGAAAGAAGATGCTGTGAAAGTGCTTGCACTCAATATGCCAGCAAATTTGGAAAACTCAGCAGTGGCCACAGGACTGGAAAAGGTCATTTTTCACTCCAATCCCAAAGAAAGGCAATGCCAAATAATGCTCAAACTACCACACAATTGCACTCATCTCACACACTAATAAAGTAACGCTCAAAATTCTCCAAGCCAGGCTTCAGCAATACGTGAACCATGAACTTCCAGATGTTCAAGCTGGTTTTAGAAAAGGCAGAGGAACCAGAGATCAAATTGCCAACATCCACTGGATCATGGAAAAAGCAAGAGAGTTCCAGAAAAACATCTATTTCTGCTTTATTGACTATGCCAAAGCCTTTGACTATGTGGATCACAATACAGTGTGGAAAATTCTGAAAGAGATGGGAATACCAGACCACCTGATCTGCCTCTTGAGAAATCTATATGCAGGTCAGGAAGCAAAAGTTAGAACTGGACATGGAACAACGGACTGGTTCCAAATAGGAAAAGGAGTATGTCAAAGTTGTATATTGTCACCCTGCTTATTGAACTTCTATGCAGAGTACATCATGAGAAACGCTGGGCTGAAAGAAGCACAAGCTGGAATCAAGATTGCTGGGAGAAATATGAATAACCTCAGATATGCAGATGACACCACCCTTATGGCAGAAAGTGAAGAGGAACTAAAAAACCTCTTGATGAAAGTGAAAGAGGAGAGTGAAAATGTTGGCTTAAAGCTCAACATTCAGAAAACGAAGATCATGACATCTGGTCCCATCACTTCATGGGAAATAGATGGAGAAACAGTGGAAATAGAGTCAGACTTCATTTTTCTGGGCTCCAGTATCACTGTAGATGATGATTACGGCCATGAAATTAAAAGATGCTTACTCCTTGGAAGGAAAGTTATGACAAACCTAGAGAGCATATTCAAAAGCAGAGACAATATTTTGCCAACAAAGGTTCCTCTAGTCAAGGCTATGGTTTTTCCAGTGGTCGTGTATGGATGTGAGAGTTAGGCTGTGAAGAAAGCTGAGCACTGAAGAATTGATGTTTTTGAACTGTGGTGTTGGAGAAGACTCTTGAGAGTCCCTTGGACTGCAAGGAGATCTAACCAGTCCATTCTAAAGGAGACCAGTCCTGGGTGTTCTTTGGAAGGACTGATGCTGAGGCTGAAACTCCAGTACTTTGGCCACCTCACGTGAAGAGTTGACTCATTGGAAAAGACTCTGATGCTGGGAGGCATTGGGGGCAGGAGGAGAAGGGGATGACAGAGAATGAGATGGCTGGATGGCATCACCGGCTCGATGCACATGGGTTTGGGTGAACTCCAGGAGTTGGTGATGGACCAGGAGGCCTGGCGTGCTGCGATTCATGGGGTCGCAAAGAGTCAGACACGACTGAGTGACTGAACTGAACTGAACTGATGGTATCATGTGTGTTTTTATTTTGAATTGTAGGATTTCTTATATATTCTGTATACACAAACTTTGTTATATGTTAGTTATTGTTGTTCAGTTGCTAAGTTGTGTCTGACTCTTTGTGACCCCATGGACTGAAGCACACTGGCCTCTTCTGTCCTCCACTGTCTTCTGGAGTTTGCTCAAATTCATATCCATTGAGTTGGTGATACTATCTAACCACCTCATCCTCTGAGAATATCTCCCAGTCTATGGCTTGCCTATTCATTTACTTAATGAGGTTTTTGATGAACAATCATTCTACATTTTGATAAGTTCTAATTTTTCAATTTTTTCTTTTCTTGTTATTGCTTTAATAAAATTATATGCTTATTTCAACTATTCTTGTGAGAATATTCTTGTGTTTCCTTTTAGAAGCCTTATAATTTTAACTTATAAATTTGGGCTCATAATCTATACTGAATTAATTTTTTGTACAGTATGGCACACAAAGATCAAGATTCTTTATATGAATATCCAATTATTTATTCACATTGTTTTGAAGAGACTTTCCTTTCCCCTACTGAAGTGATTTTTTGCCTTTGTCAGAAGTCTTTTGAACATATAGGAATGAGTCCATTCTGTACTCCTCAGTCTGTCCCAAAACACTTTCTCTCTGTCTTACTCCAGTACAATATTATCTTAAATACTCTTGCTTTATAGGAAGTCTTGTAATCAGATAGGGTTAATCCTCAATTTGGTTCTTTTTCAACAGTTTTGGTTTTTTTTTTTTAGGGGCTTAGATTTTTCATATATGAATATTAGAAATGGTTTGTCAATTTCACAAAGAAGTAGGTCTTTCTTATATGAACAAAGTTTTCTGCTATTATTACTTTATTTTGTCTCTTTCTTTCTGGAATTCCAATGAACCAAAGGTATAAACACTGGAATCTCTCTCTCTCACTTATTTTCTCTCATAATTTAAAATTTTTAAGGCTTTCTTGGGAGTTCTGAGTGTATTTCTCACTTTTATCTAACACTGACTTGATTTTCTGTTCTTAATTGCCTCCCTGTGGCTTTACTTTAGTGACTCTGCTTTCATTTTCAGTGAGTTTTTAGTCTTAGATTTGTCCCTCTCACTACACTATCACTTCAGCGGTCCCTTGAATCTTACTATACATGGGTTAGACATTTTCTAAAGGCTTATTTGATAGACTCACCAGGTAAAGCATCTGCCTGCAGTGTAGGAGACACAGGAGACACGGGTTCGATTCCTGGGTTGGGAGGATCCCCTGGAGAGGGCATAGCAACCCACTCCAGTATTCTTGCCTGGAGAATCTGATGGACAGAGGAGCCTGGTGGGCTATAGTCCATATGGTCACAAAGATGTGGACATGACTGAGCTCCTAGGCACGCAGTCTTATTCAATTCCAGTAGTAAGTTAGTAAGTCAATATACAGGGTAGCCAACTACTTCCTCAAAAGAAGGAAGATGTCTTTACTGTTTCGTTTCCTTTTTTCACCTGGCACATGGTATGCTCAAAAAATACCTGTTGAGTCAATGGCTGTGCCATTTTTCTAAGTGCTCCCTTCACTTACATACTCTCAACATTTTCAGATCTCATGATATTTTCAGTTTTCTTTTACTCCCAGAAGGTTGCCTGTGCTTGCCAATCTTTGTAGGAGTTGAGTGGGTACTACTGGCAATTGGTGTGCTTCCTGTTCTCCCCAAATGTTTCACAGAGTTCCTTCAAACCTACACAGAAGGAAGTAGGGAAGAAATAAGCCACCAAATCAACAAAAACACCACAGACCATTCAGGTATGACCTAATCAAATCCCTTACAATTATACAGTGGAAGTGAGAAATAGATTCAAGGGATTAGATCTGATAGACAGACTGCCTGATGAACTATGGATGGAGGTTCCTGACATTGTACAGGAGACAGGGATCAAGAGCATCCGCAAGAAAAACGAATGCAAAAAAGCAAAAATGGCTGTCTGAGGAGGCCTTACAAATAGCTGTGAAAAAAGAGAAGTGAAAAGCAAAGAGAAAAGGAAAGATATACACATTTGAAGGCAGAGTTTCAAAGAATAGCAAGGAGAGATAAGAAAGCCTCCCTCAGTGATCAGTGCCAAGAAATAGAGGAAAACAATAGAATGGGAAAGACTAGAGATCTCTTCAAGAAAATTAGAGATACCAAGGGAACATTTCATGCAAAGATGGGCTCAATAAAGGAAAGAAATGGTATGGACCTAACAGAAGCAGAAGATATTAAGAAGAGGTGGCAAGAATACACAGAAAAACTGTACAAAAAAGATCTTCATGACCCAGATAATCACAACAGTGTGATCACTCATGTAGAGCCAGACATCCTGGAATGTGAAGTCAAGTGGGCCTTAAGAAGCATCACTATGAACATAACTAGTGGAGGTGATGGAATTCCAGTTGAGCTATTTCAAATCCTGAAAGAAGATGCTGTGAAAGTGCTTGCACTCAATATGCCAGCAAATTTGGAAAACTCAGCAGTGGCCACAGGACTGGAAAAGGTCAGTTTTCACTCCAATCCCAAAGAAAGGCAATGCCAAACAATGCTCAAACTACCACACAATGACACTCATTTCACACGCTAATAAAGTAATGCTCAAAATTCTCCAAGCCAGGCTTCATCAGTATGTGAACTGTGAAGTTCCAGATGTTCATGTTGGTTTTAGAAAAGGCAGAGGAACCAGAGATGAAATTGCCAACATCTGTTGCATCATCAAAAAAGCAAGAGAGTTCCAGATAAACATCTACTTCTGCTTTATTGACTATGCCAAAGCCTTTGACTGTGTGGATCACAACAAACTGTGGAAAATTCTTAAACAGATGGGAATACCAGACCACCTGACCTGCCTCTTTAGACATCTGTATGCAGGTCAGGAAGCAACAGTTAGAACTGGACATGGAACAACAGACTGGTTCCAAATCGGGAAAGGAGTACGTCAAGGCTGTATATTGTCACCCTGCTTATTTAACTTCTATGCAGTGTACTCATGAGAAATGCTGGGCTGGATGAAGCACAAGCTGGAATAAAGATTGCTAGGAGAAATATCAATAACCTTAGATATGCTGATGACACCACCCTTATGGAAGAAAGTGAAGAAGAACTAAAGAGCCTCATGATGAAAGCAAAAGAGGAGAGTGAAAATGCTGGCTTAAAGCTCAACATTCAGAAAACGAAGATCATGGCATCTGGTCCCATCAGTTCATGGCAAATAGATGGGGAAACAGTGAAAACAGTGTCAGACTTTATTTTTTGAGGCTCCAAAATCACTGCAGATGGTGACTGAAGCTATGAATTAAAAGATGCTTACTCCTTGGAAGAAAAGTTATGACCAACCTAGATAGCATAGTCAAAAGCAGAGACATTGCTTTGCCAACAAAGATCCATCTAATCAAGGCTATGGTTTTTCCAGTAGTCATGTATGGATGTGAGATTTGGACTATAAAGAAAGCTGAACGCCGAAGAATTGATGCTTTTTACCTGTGGTGTTGGAGAAGATTTTTGAGAGTCCCTTGGACTGCAAGGAGATCCAACCAGTCCATCCTAAAGGAGATCATTCCTGGGTGTTCATTGGAAGGACTGATGTTGAAGCTGAAGCTGCAATACTTTGGCCACCTGATGCGAAGAGCTGACGCTTTCGAAAAGACCGTGATTCTGGGAAGGATTAAAGGCAGAAGGAGAAGGGGGCAACAGAGGATGAGATGGTTGGATGGATCAGGTACTCAACGGACATGAGTTTAGTAAACTGTGGGGGTTGGTGATAGAGAGGCCTGGCATGCTGCAGTCCATGGAGTTGCAAAGAATCGGACACAGCTGAGCGACTGAACTGAACTGATCAATATGAGAAAGTCTAAGAGGGAAATGGTGCTGGGGGACATCATGGCACAGGACTATGTCTCTGTGCTATATTCCAAATTAGTTGTTTCCCGTATTCCATATGTCTACTTCCATGCCTGCTTTGGTTCTACCTGTGTTAGGAGCAAACCATGGAGCCTTTTGGTGTTGGCTGTGGGTCTAAAACAACAGACAGAAGAAATCTATCCATGGTTATGGTTTTTTTTTTACCCTTGTCTCTGGCTGTTTTCTCTAGTTTATAAGGGTGATTGAAGTATCCTCTTATTACCCAATATATTTTAAAAAATTTATTTATTTCTGTCTGTCTACGCACTTGGCTGCCTTGGGTCTTCGTTGTGGTACACAGGATCCTCATTGCTGTGTTTGGCCTTCTCTGTAGTTGCGGTGCTTAGGCTTAGTTACCCCATGGCATGTGGGAACCTAGTTCCGCAACCAGGGATCGAACATGTGTCCCTTGCGTTGGAAGGCAGATTCTTGGCCACTGACCAACAGGAAAGTCCTCATATTACCCAACGTTTTGATTGACATGGAAGCTTTCCATCCTTTTTTTTTTTTTTTAATTTCTGGAATGGAGCGATGGAGATCTCTTCTAGCGTCTGGTGCTCAGGCAGTATTTCCATTTGAATATTCCATGGGTCACTTCAGTGGGATTCTGGAACGAGAGCTAGACTCGTGTTTATATAATCTTTCCCAGAAGTCACATAGACTTTAAATGCCCTTGTCTAGCACAGCAGCTTATTTTATGGTTTGAAGTAAGAAAGCAATTCTGCACTTTCTTTGGGAGCACAGGTATGCCAGAATGACTGGGAGAAGGGTTTTCTTCTGCCCCAGACCTAAAAATACCATTCACCGAATGACAGGGGCCATGTTTTTAACCAAGTATTGTCCTGAATTCACAGCGTAAATGTCCCTATTAATTTTTTCCTTCCGGAAAACATTATTTTACTTCTGAAAACACAGATATAGATGAATCAGTGACCTTTGCCACAGAAATGTGCATTTAGTGACACTTTTCTGATGTACTGGGACTGGAAATAACATCCTTTGCTGAGTTGCTTTAGTCAAGAAAGATTGAATGTCACAACACTTGAATTCTAGAGGTTTTTCTGACTTTTTAGTTCTCTAACTGCATCTATGCCTGAGGCAGAAGGAACAGAAGCAACAAAATATTATAAAATGACTATGTTTTGCACAGAAAGAAAATATCCCTGTACTGATTCATCCTAGAGAACAATAAATTGGTCACTGTGTAAATGTTTCTTACTGAAAGAGATCTTGTTTTTATACTGCTAGACAACTTCTCTGCCCATCAGGGGGGTTTCTGAGAGCAGATTAACTTTATTATCCATTTTCAACACAGCAAATGTAAATAATTAGAACTTAAACTTGCAATTTAGTCACCCGACAGCTAAAAATGATTGCATATTGCACCGAGACCAATACATCTATTTTATGTGGCAAATGAACGGTCTTACCATGATTCATTTACCTGCTGTTTTGTGCAAACATTCTTTTGTAAAATGTTTGGGAGACAGTACTGAAGAGAAATTACTGTTTTATCACAATATTCAGCAGCAGTGTTTCTGCTTCATATATATATAATTTCATGAAGGTAAAAGAAAGATCAGTCAATAAATATTTATTGAACCTCTTCCTTTATGTTTAATGCCTTGCTGGACTCAGTGGAAGGTAAAGAAATGTATAAAATGCAGTACTTTCAGGAAAGGTAGAGAGGAAATCTTACAGTCTGTGTAGCTTTATCTGTTCTAACACATGTTAAAAAGTTAAGTTCAAGTCTAGGTTAGAAATCTCTTTATCTAGGCCTTTAAAAAAAGTTTGTAGTTTTTCTCTCTGGCCAGACTATTTTTTGAAAATGAGGAGAACTGGACATATGTGTTTAACAAGTAAATGGAACTAATTTCATTCATGGGCTAGACTTTCTTGTTTGACTAGTGAATTGAACATGCCAGGCATGGGAGTAGATAAGCTATCCCTGCACTGAAATGCATTCTATTTTAGTGAGTGAAATAACAAGTGTACCAATAATTTCAGCATGATAAGTGGTTTAGTAGAGGTCTGTAGGCATTTTTCTATGGGTATATCACTTCACTTATATTATCAGCAAGATTGTTCCTGAGAAGTAAGGATAGTTTTTCTGTTCCTTGTAAATTGAGAAGGCTGTGATCAGGATTCCAACATTTACCACCCATTCATGGATTTCATGGGCTCCCCAGGAGGCATTAGTGATAAAGAACCCATCTGCCAATGCAAGTTAGACTTAAGAAATGTGGGTTTGATCCCTGGGTTGAGAAGATCCCCTGTTGGAGGGTGTGGCAACCCACTCCAGTATTCTTGCCTGAAGAGTCCCATAGACAGTGGAGCCTGGCAGGCAGCAGTCCATAGGGTAGCACAGAGTCGGACACAACTGAAGCAACTTAGCGCGCATACATGGATCACAGGCATTTGAACATACTCTAGTCTCTTCTGTCTTTGTCTCTAAAAAAGTCTTCCTGGGGTCCTCTAAGACCTTTCAGCTATTCCCCAGCAGGCTTCTGCCCGTCACAGCCAGACCTCCTCATCTCCCCTAGGGGCTTCATTTGAGCACCATTTACTTCCATTCTCACACCACTTCATTGATTGGTTCTTGTCGAGACTGCCAAGGACCTAAAGACTTCAAAGGACAATATTCAATTCCCACCTTCCTTGAACTCTTTTTAGTTTTTGGTATGTTTTTTACCAACTTCTTCCTGATAAACCTGTTTTTCACCTGATTCCTATGACACCCTCTGACTTTCTTAGCACCTTTGGCTACTTATTTTCATTTGAAGATTTCACCTTCTCTTCCTAATCTTCAAATGCTGAAGCTCCTTATGGCTGTATCCTAGACCCCTCTTCTCTTGACTCTCTGGAGATTTTGTTTTATTTTAAAGATCACGGCTCATAATTAGGAAGATTTACTCTAACTAGGGTTTGTTCTAAGTGATTTCAATATATTACTAATTTACTCTTCACCACAGTCCTTTAAGTCACATACAATTATTATTCCCATTTTACAGATCAGGAAATTGAGGCATCAAGAATTCAAGTAACGTATAAGTAAAAACATATAAATATAAGTACACAGTAGAGTTAGGTTTTGAACCCAGACACTTTTGCTACATGTCTGTGTGCTGATAGCTGGACTTTTTACACATTGAAGTGATTTATTTCAGAGTCTGTAGTCAGCACAAGCCTGTAAGAATACAGAGTTTGGATTGTTGTTTTTCTTCAATCACTAAGTTGTGTCCTACTCTCTGTGAACCCATGGACGGCAGCAGGCCAGGCTTCCCTGTTCTTCACCATCTTCTAAAGTTTTCTCAAACTCATGCCCATTGAGTCAATGATGCCATCCAACCATCTCATCCTCTGTCGTCCCCCTCTCTTCCTGCCTTCTATCTTTCCCGGCATCAGGGTCTTTTCAAATGAGTCAGTTCATTGCATCAGGTGGCCAAAGTATTGGAGCTTCAGCATCAGTCCTTCCAATGAATACTCAGGGTTGATTTCCTTTAGGATTGACTGATTTGATCTTGCAGTCTAAGGGATTCTCAAGAGTTTTCTCCAGCACCACAGTTTGAAAGCATCAGGTCTTTAGCACTCAGCCTTCTTTAAGGTCCAGTTCTCACATGACTACTGGAAAAACCATAGCTTTGACTATTTGGATCTTTGTTGATCCTTCCCAGCATCTGGGTCTTTTCAAATGGGTCAGTTCTTCACATCAGGTGGCCAAAGTATTGGAATTTCAGCTTCAGCATCAGTCCTTCCAATGAACACCCAGGACTGATTTCTTTTAGCATGGACCAGTGGATCTCCTTGCAGTCCAAGGGACTCTCAAGAGTCTTCTCCAACACCACAGTTAAAAAGCATCAATTCTTCACTGCTCTGTTTTCTTTACAGTCCAACTCTCACATCCATACATGACTACTGGAAAAACCATAGCTTTGACTAGATGGACCTTTGTTGGCAAAGTTATGTCTCTGATTTTTAATATGCTATCTAGGTTGATCATAACTTTCTTCCAAGAAGGAAGCATCTTTTAATTTCATGGCTGCAGTCACCATCTGCAGTGATTTTGGAGCCCAGAAAAATAAAGTCTGACACTGTTTCCAGTTTCCCCATCTATTTCCCATGAAGTGATGGGACCAGATGCCATGATCTTAGTTTTCTGAATGTTGAGCTTTAAGCCAACTTTTTCACTCCCTCTTTCACTTTCATCAAGAGGCTTTTTAGTTCCTCTTCACTTTCTTCCATAAGGGTGGTGTCATCTGCATATCTGAAGTTACTGATATTTCTCCTGGCAATCTTGATTCCAACTTGTGCTTCTTCCAGCCCAGCATTTCTCGTGGTGTACTCTGCATAGAAGTTAAATAAGCAGGGTGACAATATACAGCCTTGACGTACTCCTTTCCCGATTTGGAACCAGTCTGTTGTTCCATGTCCAGTTCTAACTGTTGCTTCCTGACCCACATACACATGTCACAAGAGGCAGGTCAGGTGGTCGGGTATTCCCATCTCTTTCAGAATTTTCCACAGTTGATTGTGATCCACACAGTCAAAGGCTTTGGCATAGTCAATAAAGCAGAAATAGATATTTTTCTGGAACTCTCTTGCTTTTTCCATGATCCAGCGGATGTTGGCAATTTGATCTCTGGTTCTTCTGCCTTTTCTAAAACCAGCTTGAACATCTGGAAGTTCACAGTTCACATACTGCTGAAACCTGGCTTGAAGAATTTTGAACATTACTTTACTAGCATGTGAGACGAGTATAATTGTGTGGTAGTTTGAGCATTCTTTGGCATTGCCTTTCTTTGGGATTGGAGTGAAAACTGACTTTCCCAATCCTGTGGCCACTGCTGAGTTTTCCAAATTTGCTGGCATATTGAGTGAAGCACTTTCACAGCATCTTCTTTTAGGATTTGAAATAGCTCAACTAGAATTCCATCATCTCCACTAACTTTGTTCGTAGTGATGCTTCCTAAGGCCCACTTGACTTCACATTCCAGGATGTCTGGCTCTAGGTGAGTGATCACACCATCGTGATTATCTGGGTCGTGAAGATCTTTTTTGTACAGTTCTTCTGTGTATTCTTGCCACCTCTTCTTAATATCTTCTGCTTCTGTTAGGTCCCTACCATTTCTGTCCTTTATCGAGCCCATCTTTGCATGACATGTTCCCTTGGTATCTCTAATTTTTTTGAAGAGGTCTCCAGTCTTTCCCATTCTATTGTTTTCCTCTATTTCTTTGCACTGATCACTGAGGAAGGTTTTCTTATCTCTCCTTGCTATTCTTTAGAACTCTGCCTTCAAATGGGTATATGTTTTCTTTTCTCCTTTGCTTTTCACTTCTCTTCTTTTCACAGCTATTTGTAAGGCCTCCCCAGACAGCCATTTTGCTTTTTTGCATTTAAGTAAGGTGGTAGGCACTGAGAGCGTGCATCAGAGGGCAGACAGACTGATGCCACAATCACAGACATCTAGCCAATCTGATCACATGGACCACAGCCTTGTCTAACTCAGTGAAATTAAGCCATGCCATGTGGAGCCACCCAAGATAGACAGGTCATGGTGGAGAGGTCTGACAGAATGTGGTTCACTGGAGAAGGGAATGGAAAACCACTTCAGTATTCTTGCCTTGAGAACCCCATGAACAGTATAAATAAGCAAGAAGATAGGACTCTGAAAGAGGAACTCCACAGGTCAGTAGGTGCCCAATGTGCTACTGGAGATCAGTGGAGAAATAACTCCAGAAAGAATGAAGAAATGGAGCCAAAGCAAAAACAATACCCAGTTGTGGATGTTACTGGTGATAGAAGCAAGGTCCGATGCTGTAAAGAGCAATATTACATAGGAACCTGGAATGTTAGGTCCATGAATCAAGGCAAATTGGAAGTGGTCAAACAGGAGATGGCAAGAGTGAGTGTCGACATTCCAGGAATCAGTGAACTAAAATGGACTGGAATTGGTGAATTTAACTCACATGACCATTATATCTACTATTGTGGCAGGAATCCCTTAGAAGAAATGCAGTAGCCATCATAGTCAGCAAAAGAGTCCAAAATGCAGTACTTGGATGCAATCTTCATTTCCAAGGCAAACCATTCAGTATCATGGTAATCCAAGTCTATGCCCCAACCAGTAATGCTGAAGAAGCTGAAGTTAAATGGTTCTATGAAGACCTACCAGATCTTTTAGAAGTAACCCTCAAAAAAGATGTCCTTTTCATTATAGGGGACTGGAATGCAAAAGTAGGAAGTCAAGAAACACCTGGAGTAACAGGCAAATTTGGCCTTGGAATACGGAATGAAGCAGGGCATAGAGTTTTGCCAAGAGAACGCACTGGTCATAGCAAACACCCTCTTCCAACAACACAGGAGAAGACTCTACACAGGAACATTACCAGATAGTCAACACTGAAATCAGATTGATTATAGTCTTTGGAGCCAAAGATGGAGAAGCTCTATAAAGTCAGCAAAAACAAGACCAGGAGCTGACTGTGGCTCACATCATGAACTCCTTATTGCCAAATTCAGACTTAAATAGAAGAAAGTGGGGAAAACCACTAGACCATTCAGGTATGACCTAAATCAAATCCCTTATGATTATACAGTGGAAGTGAGAAATAGATTTAAGGGACTAGATCTGATAGACAGAGTGCCTGAGAAGACAGGAATCAAGACCATTCCCAAGAAAAAGAAATGCAAAAAAAAAAAAAAAAAAAAAAAAAAGCAAGATTTGTCAGAGCTGTGTCTAATTCACTGCTACATCCTTATCACCTACCCTAATGCCTGGCATATGGAGAGTACTATTAAATATTTGGTGAAGTAAACTGAATCAGTTGCCATCTTGACTTTGTATAGACAGGATTTCATTTTTCCTCTTGGCTTAGAGCTCAGTGGGTATTTTGTTGTAGAAAACTTCATAGCCATTATGGAATGCATGTGGTAAAATAAACCCCAGCATCCAAAGATTACATGTTCTTTGTGAAACATTATCCATTTGGCTGTGGTTTGCTTACCCATTTTCAAAGGTCTGTGATTAATCTCCTTGTTCATCTAGTGGGCTGTCTTAGACTGATATTACAAGGACTTTAAAGCACTCATCTTTGGCAGCTGAGCTCTTAGCTGGTCATCTTCATGGTATTAAGTGATACTTGTCCAGATAAGTATCAGAACAGAGGGAAGAAGTTATTGAATCTCTTGGATTTCTAATATCTGTAGAAGGAAGTTGATAATGATTGAAGAAGATCATTTTTGATATGTCATGTATGTGTGTCTTTTTAAATGACAGTTTCAGCAGTACTTAAAAATGTTCTTGTATTTCAGATGGATAAAGAAAACTTCTGAGCCACCAGGGAAATACAAAGAAAATTAATAGTGATAGTAATTTTAGTGCTTATAATTACTAATGACTTGATCTGACTTCCTAGGAGCAGTAAACTTTTATATTTTTGCAACACCAACAGCACAGAAATAGGATTTCTTTTTATTTCCCCTAGCTATAGAACCGGAGAAGGCAATGGCACCCCACTCCAGTACTCTTGCCTGGAAAATCCATGGACCGAGGAGCCTGGTAGGCTGCAGTCCATGGGGTCGCTAAGAGTCGGACACGACTGAGCGACTTCACTTTCACTTTTCACTTTCATGCATTGGAGAAGGCAATGGCACCCCACTCCAGTACTCTTGCCTGGAGAATCCCAGGGACAGCGGAGCCTGGTGGGCTGCCGTCTATGGGGTCACACAGGGTCGGACACAACTGAAGCGACTTAGCAGCAGCAGCAGCTATAGAACATGAACCACAGATAGGAAAAGATGCAGTTTTTTTTTTTAAACTCAAAGAAAGTAGAGGTTTAGACACAGTAAAACACCCATTATGAAGCATTTTGGGTCAAATCAAGGCTCTAACGTGCCCAGTAATTTATTACAATAGGCAGGTTTCATTTGTGTTTGAACTTTTTTGCAGTCCCATAGCACCAGTGCCGAAATGGTTTTTCCACATACCAAAATGTTTAGCAAAGCTACTTGTTTCCCTACTCTCTTATCTTATGCATGTGGGAATGGTCAAACTGTAAGCTTAGAAAAGAAAGGATGATCTTCATAACTGCTTTGCATTTGACTTTTAAAATTTTAATTTATGGCATAGAGATTATGTTAAATTGGAAAAAGAGAGACTTACTTTTGGAACCTTTCTTTAGTGTGATTAATTAAAAGAAAACCTCAACTGCAACTCTGTCAATGGCAAACATGAGTATCATAAACCACAACACAGCTGTTTTCTTTTATCTGTTCTATTTAGGTAGTGTGCCATGAACCTCGGGATGAAAACCAATACTGCAACATTATTTAAGAACTGCTAACAGGCCTCATATCACTTTTCAAGAAGCATGTAAAACTAACGCCTGACCTTTCCATGCTCATTAGAATTTGCTACGTCTTCATGCTACACTGGGGTTTCTGTTTCTGCCACTGTGGCAGAAGTGGTCACTGTCGTGTCTTCTCACTTCTGTTACTGCTGAAAAGTTATCAAAGTAAATGAGTTTCAAGTTCAAGTGGGAGACACATGAAGCAGTGTTCCCCTTCTTGTGACAAAGCTTCAGCAGAACCGAGGTAGAGGATAACTGGCAAGAAGTTATAGAATATCGCTGAAAATGCCAAGGGACTTCCCTGGCAGTCCAGTGGTTAAGATTCTGTGCTTCTACTGCAGCGGCACGGGTCCAATCCCTGGTCATGGAAATAAGATCCCACATGCCGCATGATGTGGCCAAAAGGGGCTACGGAGATTTTTTTAAAAAGAAAATGCTAATGGTCACATTAGTTTGGCTTTTCAACAAAGTCCAAAATAGCAATGACCTATAAAAAGATAGAAGTTTGTTTATTTTATGAGTAACAATTCAAGGGTAAGCAGACCAGGGTGAAGGCTGCACTCATCCATGACCCACACTCCTTCTGCCCTGTTGCTCTGTCTTTTCAACCTGTGGTTTCCTCCTTAAGGTCTGAAATAGCTGCTTCAGCTTTCACCGTCATGTCTGCCTTCTAGTAAGTTGTGAGCAAAAAAAGGAGAAGTGGAGACAATGCTTCTTTCCTTTACTGTCATGATGCAGAAGTCATTCCACTCATTTTCACTCACATCCCACGTCAGAACTTAGTCATGAACCAATGTAGCTGCAAGGAAATTTGGGAAATGTAGATTTTGGTTGGGTGGCCACCTGTCTAGCTAAAAATCAAAGGCTTTACAATTGAAGGGAAAAGTGAAGGATGGATTTTGAGACAGAATGGATAATACTATAAATAACTTCAGGTAAAATGAGGGAGTAGAGAAATAACATGGTACGGGGGTAAACAGATGACTATCCTTTAGCTCTAGCAACCTGTAAGTACATAAGATACAGAGACCAATTACAGTTAATTAAGGTTGAAAGGATACTGACTGGCTAGACATCATATACATTGTTGAAAATTTTGAAAGATGATGAAACTGATGAAAATTTTGGAGAATAAGGCACAGAACTAGGCTTAAGACAGTGTAGCCACAGGTACTTGCAGATCACACCAAGGAATGATCTTCTGATAATAGTGCCGCGGGTGACTTAGATTAGAGTCTTAGATTAGACTGTAAGACTCTTGATTTTGTTATGAATATCAACACTGGAAACTGAAATATCATCCCTGGATGCTGCCAAAGCTAGAAATGAATTTTAAACTCTCTCTTTTTCCTTCAATCTTTGTGCCAGATTCAAAATCCTATGTTGGGAGGCCAGAATTTAGCACGTGGGTCTGAATCTGAGCTGCCAGGGGTCTGAGAGCTCGAGTGTCTGGCCCTCTAGGTGCTGGCAATGGAAGATAGAGCTGCCTCCTGCAGAGACTGATTTGTACAATGTTGGACCCAAAGCATGGACAGGGGTTCATTTTCTGATCAGCCATTTAAAAATGTCAAAAATGTGTACTATAATGACCAACATATTTTTCAGATTGAGCAAAAATAGCATAAGTACTTAAGTGCCTGGTTTCAGAGTTAGAGAATACAGAATTTTAGTCTTTGCTCTGTAAATGTATTCATAATGCCTACCTCCTAGGGTTTTGTGGGCAACATTTGTAACGTAGAGGTTTCAAAAATAGACATAAAAGAGGTAGATTTACACATTGACTTCTAAATATAGTTTGAAGATTTTAAAACATTTTTTCCTTTCTAAGTGGTCTTAATATTATCTATCCACCTTTATCATTAACTGATTAGCCAGTATTTCAATTCAGCTGGCCAATAATATATGCTAAATATATTCTAAAATTAATCTGTAATCCTATAATAAGCAAGGCTGATGATTGGGCCAATTTTGTGCTCACTCTGAACTTTCTCAGATTTATCAGTTAGGGGGAGAAAATATTGGGCAGTGCTTTTTATAATGAACTAAAGGCAGTGAAAGTGAAAGTGAAAAGTGAAAGTGAAGTCGCTCAGTCATATCTGACTCTTTGCAACCCCGTGGACTGTAGCCCACCAGGCTCCTCTGTCCATGGGATTCTCCAGGTCAGAATACTGGAGTGGGTTGCCATTTGCTTCTCCAGGGGATCTTCCTGACCCAGGGATCGAACCCAGGTCTCCCACATCGCAGGCAGACACTTGAACCTCTGAGCCACCAGGGAAGCCCACAAAGGCAGTAAACTCAATCTAAAAGTATGAAGAATAACATCAAACATATATTCTGATAGTAGTTCTCTGTAGTTATTAAGTGAACGGCTTTGTTTTCTTCTCTCAGAAGTGAATTCTCCTTGACAGTACTTTTGTGTTGATAAATATAAGCATGTAAAACTCAATTATTTCTGGTAACCACTTCAAACTTTCTCCTCTAAAAAACATCTTAAGCAGCATTAGGAAGAAAGACAGAGGCAAGCTTAAGTACCTCTGCAGGCTGCCAAAAATACAGGTTGGATGGTGAACAGCACCTGGGGAATTCATTAAGACCATATGGACTGTCAAAAGTTCAGTGTACTAGTGAAGAAAACTCCCTCAGTGATTGCATGTGAATAAAATAATCATTGGAAACAATGGCTCTAGGGGATTACTATGGTCATTTAAAAAGTTGCAAGTTCTGCTCTGAACAGAGAAATTACAAACTAAATGAACTCAATTGTTGAACAGACAACCAGGCAACGAGACAGAATTTATATCCGTGTCTTCTTTTTTTCTCTAAAATATTTTTTATTTATTTTTTAATTTATTTATTTTAACTGGAGGCTAATTACTTTACAATATTGTAGTGTTTTTTTTGCTATACATTGACATGAATCAGCCATGGGTGTACATGTGTTCCCCATCCTGAATCCCCTCCCACCTCCCTTCCCATCCCATCCCATCCCTCTGGGTCATCCCAGTGTACCAGCCCCGAGCACCCTGTACCATGCATCGGACCTGGACTGGCGATCTATTTCACATATGATAATATACATGTTTCAATGCAGTTCTCTCAAATCATCCCACCCTCGCCTTAAGATATTTTTAAAATTTTATCTATTTGACTATGCTGGGTCTTAGTTGCAGCATGTGGGTCTAATTTCCTGACCAGGGATTGAACCTAGGCCCCCTGTGTTAGGAGCTTGGAGTCTTAGCCACTGGACCACCAGGGAAGCCCTAATGTCTTTTCATTTGGCCTCAATTCTTAGGGTTCTCATATATATGTAAATGAAAGGTTGAAGTCAATGTCAGATCAGATCAGATCAGATCAGATCATTTGCTCAGTCGTGTCCGACTCTTTGCGACCCCATGAATCGCAGCACGCCAGGTGTCCCTGTCCATCACCAACTCCTGGAGTTCACTCAGACTCACGTCCATCGAGTCAGTGATGCCATCCAGCCATCTCATCCTCTGTCATCCCCTTCTCCTCCTGCCCCCAATCCCTCCCAGCATCAGAGTCTTTTCCAATGAGTCAACTCTTCGCATGAGGTGGCCAAAGTACTGGAGTTTCAGCTTTAGCATCATTCCTTCCAAAGAAATCCCAGGGCTGATCTCCTTCAGAATGGACTGGTTGGATCTCCTTGCAGTCCAAGGGACTCTCAAGAGTCTTCTCCAACACCACAGTTCAAAAGCATCAATTCTTCAGTGCTCAGCTTTCTTCACAGTCCAACTCTCACATCCATACATGACCACAGGAAAAACCATAGCCTTGACTAGACGGACCTTTGTTGGCAAAGTAATGTCTCTGCTTTCGAATATGCTATCTAGGTTGGTAGTGAAATAAAATTCAGCTCTTTTTTGTTTGTTTGATTTCTGTTATTGTTTAAAAGACAGATCATGCATTCATGCTAAGTCGCTTCAGTAGTGCCCTACTCTTTGCGACCCCATGGACTATAGCCCATCAGGCTCCTCTGTCCAATGGGGTTCTCCTGGCAAGAATATTGGAGTGGGTGTCCGTACCCTTGTCCAGGGGATCTTATTGACCCAGGGATTGAACCTGCATCTCTTATGTCTCCTGCATTGGCAGGTAGATTCTTTACCACTAGCATTGCATGGGAAGCCCTTGATTAGTAAAATTAGCAGAAAATAGGAATGAACTAAAATGATGATAGTATTTTAAGGTATCACAGATACTGCTTTTAAAATTAGGATTTATGTGCTAGCATTTGAATAATCATTTCTGAGCTTCACAGAAATAAAAGAGTAAGCTCTATGAATATTCCTTTTATATATTTCCAAGATAAAATTAATTTTATTCCCTTTTCTTTAGGTTCATTAGCTGAAACTTGCTGACTGATATGAGTCACTTACATCAGTACTTATATCACTGCACCTACCTACTTTTATCTTTGTCTCATCCCAAGTTCTGCCTGGTGTTATTTAAAGATTGGAAACACATCTGCTTTTGTAATTTCTGAGGCTATAAACATATTATAATACTGTATTTTGGCAAAATAAACCTAGCATATTAATTGTAATATTTCTTTGCCATCAAAGAGTAAGCTGAGAAAAAGTGTTTAGAAATTTATAAAAGGAAAGAAAAGAGGCAAAAGTTTTAAAATGAGAAGAGGCAACATATATAATTTGTTAAAGGGGAGGTTAGAAAATATTTGATTTGTGATTGTCCCACAGAGAAACTCTGATTTTTAAAGAAGAAGCTATTGTGTGTGTCTATGTTTCTGTGTGTTTCTGCCCATGTTGTTAAAGTGCTAGATGTTCTATTTCTTTCAGTGAAATGACCAGCATCTTTCCTTTATTCTTACCACAAGGAGTAATACGAGCTCCGCAGAAACCTCAATAATCTTCCAGAGATCCAGTATGGGATCCTGTTACCGATAAGAAGCTCAGCCTCATACGGTAAGGAGTGAGAGTATTTTTTCAATTACATAGTTTATTTTTCCAAGTATGAAGTGGTATATTATAACTGCTGAAAACTTGTAAAACACAAAAAATAAAGATGAAAATAAATGTCACAGTAAGTTTGCCACTCAAAGTTAATCACTGTCAACAATTTTGTTCACTTTATTCCCATCTTTCCCCGCCCCCTCTCAATATGCATATAATGAAGTAGAGCACCCATTAAAATGATGTTTGTGAAAAAATCTGGTAGCTGTGGAAATTCTAGGAAAGCTTGGAAAAAATATCTAGAGCTATATGAACAGAATTAGAATGATATGAACAATTTAGAACTTTATGAACAAGTTGTTCTAGAGTATATTGTTTAGTGAAAAACAGCATTAGAATGATATGAACAATTTAGAACTTTATGAACAAGTTGTTCTAGAGTATATTGTTTAGTGAAAAACAGCAGCAGTTCTTTACACAGAATCAGCAGGGTCCTTTTACTAGGCATTCACATTTTAACAGAACCAATTACTTCTCGTAGTTGAGCTCCTGTGTTGCCTTCAGTTCTATGTTGAGTGAACTATACAATAATCATGGGACAGAACACTTGTCACTCTGGGGACTCAAAGTTGCGACTTATGACTCCAGCGTAGGACAGATTAAGTATTAAAATGTGGTATTGCTTATGTGTGGGATAGGAGCTCACCAAAGTGAAGACTCATTGTAAACCTTAGTATTTGAGGGAGAGCTTAATGGTTGATATTGAGACTGAGCTGCACCTTGAAGAAAGGCAAATTTGGAAAAGACAGAAGACCAAAGAAAATGTTACTGGACAGATAAGCAGATCAGGATGTGATCAGTTATGGAATCTTAATTTCCAAAGGAATTTGGGCTTAATGTTGTAGCTCTAGGATGTTAAGCCTTAAATAGGTTTCAAATGGTGTGACAACTTTGTTTGATTGTTAATGACTGTCAGGTGATGGCTGTATTGAGAAGGATTCTAAGCCTGGTCAAAGGATAAAGGACCAAGATACTGTGTTTAATGATGTCTGCCATGGTCACGGCAGGGAAAGTTTTATCATAACTGGTACACAGTGGTCTACGATGCAGTAGGCAACACAACCGTGGATTCTTTTAAGAGGCAAGTCACCTTCAATATGAGTTTGAAAATGTCCATTCATCAAGCATTTTGTTACTATGCTGCTGCTACTGCTGCTAAGTCACTTCAGTTGTGTCCGACTCTGTGCGACTCCATAGACGGCAGCCCACCAGGCCCCACCGTCCCTGGGATTCTCCAGGCAAGAACACTGGAGTGGGTTGCCATTTCCTCCTCCAATGCGTGAAAGTGAAGTCACCCAGTCATGTCCGACTCTTAACGACCCCACGGACTGCAGCCTACCAGGCTCCTCCATCCATGGGATTTTCCAGGCAAGAGTACTGGAGTGGGTTGCCATTGCCTTCTAAATGTATAAAATGAAGATGAGAACATTATGAATACAGATACTGTTGAACATGAGACAGTAAAGATGAAAATACACTTTATATTTCATTAGCTGATATAAGAAATTGAATTTGAAACAAATTTTTTTTTCAGAAAGTTTGCTTAATAAGCTATAATAACACAAATAATTTATAATTCACCATGAGGGGAGAAAGTAATCTTTCCCAAACTTTAATACTAAGATTTTTTTTTGTCTATATATTTAAAATATTAAGTATTATTCTAGCTTCTTACTTTAATTAGTAGAGCTATCAGTTGGGAAAAGACATTGTTTATTTTCCCAGATTACTTATTTATTGTAATTTCTAATTGTTCAGTTCAGTTCAGTTCAGTTCAGTTGCTCAGTCATGTCCGACTCTTTGCGACCCCATGAATCACAGCGTGCCAGGCCTCCCTGTCCATCACCAACTCCGGGAGTTCACCCAGATTCATGTCCATCGAGTCAGTGATGCCATCCAGCCATCTCATCCTCTGTCGTCCCCTTCTCCTCCTGCCCCCAATCCCTCCCAGCATCAGAGTCTTTTCCAATGAGTCAACACTTCGCATGAGGTGGCCAAAGTACTGGAGTTTCAGCTTTAGCATCATTCCTTCCAAAGAAATCCCAGGGCTGATCTTCAGAATGGACTGGTTGGATCTCCTTGCAGTCCAAGGGACTCTCTAGAGTCTTCTCCAACACCACAGTTCAAAAGCATCAATTCTTTGGCGCTCAGCCTTCTTCACAGTCCAACTCTCACATCCATACATGACCACTGGGAAAACCATAGCCTTGACTAGATGGACTTTGTTGGCAAAGTAATGTCTCTGCTTTTGAATATGCTATCTAGGTTGGTCATAACTTTCCTTCCAAGGAGGAAGCATCTTTTAATTTCATGGCTGCAGTCACCATCTGCAATGATTTTGGAGCCCAGAAAAATAAAGTCTGACACTGTTTCCACTGTTTCCCCATCTATTTCCCATGAAGTGATGGGACTGGATGCCATGATCTTCGTTTTCTGAATGTTGAGCTTTAAGCCAACTTTTTCACTCTCCACTTTCACTTTCATCAAGAGGCTTTTGAGTTCCTCTTCACTTTCTGCCATAAGGGTGGTGTCATCTGCATATCTGAGGTTATTGATATTTCTCCCAGCAATCTTGATTCCAGCTTGTGTTTATTCCAGTCCAGTGTTTCTCACGATGTACTCTGCATATAAGTTAAATAAGCAGGTGACAATATACAGCCTTGATGAACTCCTTTTCCTATTTGGAACCAGTCTGTTGTTCCATGTCCAATTCTAACTGTTGCTTCCTGACCTTCATACAGATTTCTCAAGAGGCAGGTCAGGTGGTCTGGTATTCCCCTCTCTTTCAGAATTTTCCACAGTTTATTGTGATCCACACAGTCAAAGGCTTTGGCATAGTCAATAAAGCAGAAATAGATGTTTTTCTGGAACTCTCTTGCTTTTTCCATGATCCAGCAGATGTTGGCAAATTGTTCATTGGTACTATATAGAAATCCAATAAATTTTGTATATTGAATTTGTATCCTGTGTTCTTGCTAAGCTCACTTACTAGTTCTAGTAGAATGAGTGTGTGTGTGTGTATGTGTAGACAGATACCTTGGAATATTCTACATAGACAATTATGTTTTCTTCAAATGGAGACAGTTTTATTTCTTTTTTTCTAGTCTATATGTTTTTTTTTTCTCTTTTCGCTTTTATATCTTTTATCTTGTATTATTGCATTGCCTGGGATCTCCAGTATTATGTTGAATAGGAGTAGTGTAAGTGGACATACTTGTCTTTTTCCCAGCCTTAGGGGAAAAGCATTCAGTCTTTCACTATTTAGTATGATGTTAGCAACTTCATGTTTACTGCTGAACTACTAGTAGTTACGACAAAGCTATTCATTTATGCTCACTAATTCTGTTAATCACTGAGAGAGAACTGAAGTTTTTAAGTGTAACTGTAAATTTGTTTATTTCTCTGTAAAGTTAAACATTTTTTTTGAGATTATTTTTTAGAGCAGTTTAAGTTTCACAGCTAAATTGAGGGGAATGTACAGAGATTTTCCATATACTACCTACCCACCCCCCACCTACATATAAAGGCTCCCTTGAACTGTGGTGTTAGAGAAGACTCTTGAGAGTCCCTTGGACTGCAAGGAGATCCAACCAGTCCATTCTGAAGGAGATCAGCCCTGGGTGTTCTTTAGAAGGAATGACGCTAAAGCTGAAACTGCAGTACTTTGGCCACCTCATGAGAAGAGTTGACTCATTGGAAAAGACTCTGATGCTGGGAGGGATTGGGGGCAGGAGGAGAAGGGGATGACAGAGGATGAGATGGCTGGATGGCATCACCAACTCGATGCATGTGAGTTTGAGTGAACTCCAGGAGTTGGTGATGCACAGGGAGGCCTGGCGTGCTGCGATTCATTTGGTCGCAAAGAGTCGGACACGACTGAACTGAACTGAACTGACTCATTATGAATATCCCCCACCAGAGAGTACATTGTTATAATTGCTGAACTGGCACTGACACATCATAATCACCCAGAGTCCACACTTTATTTGTTCTGCCTCTTTCTCTGTCTTGTCTCCTAGGACTCCAATTACATAAATGTTAGACTGTTTAATATTGCACAACTCAGAATTGCTGTTCTGTTCTTTCCCTTTTTCTTAAACATTTTTTCTCTTTGTAGTTTTTTTTTTTTTTTGTAATTTCTATTGTTCAGTCACCCAGTTGTGTCTGACTCTCCACAACCACATGGAGTACAGAATGCCAGGGCTCCCTGTCACTCATCACCTCCTGGAGTTCGCCCAAGTTCATGTTCATTGCATCGGTGATGCCATCCAGCCACCTATCTTCTCCTTTTGCCCTTGATCTTTCCCAGCATCAGGGACTTTCCCAGTGAGTCGTCTGTTCACATCAGATGACCAAAATATTGGTGCTTCAGCATCAGCACCAGTCCTTCCAGTGAATATTCAAGGTTGATCTCCCTTAAGATTGATTGGTTTGATCTCCCTGCTGTCCAAGGGACTTTCAGGAGTCTTCTCCAGCACCTCAGTTCAAAGGCATCAATTCTTTGGCAATCTGCCTTATTCAAGGTCCAGCTCTCACAACCGTTCATGACCGACCACTGGGGAGACCATAGCCTTGACTTTACAGACCTTTGTCAGCAGACTTGTCTCTGTTTTTCAACACACTGTCTAGGTTCGTCATCAGTTTCCTGCCAAGAAATAGTCGTTTTCCCATTTCATGGCTGCAGTCACCATCTGCAGTGATTTTGGAGCCCAAGAAGAGGAAATCTGTTACTATTTCCACCTTTTCTACTTCTATTAGCCATGCAATAATGGGGCCAGATGCCGTGATCTTAGCTTTTTAAAATATTTAGTCTTAAGCTGGCTCTTTCACTCTCCTCCTTCATTCTCTTCAAAAGGCTCTTTATTTCCTCTTCAGTTTCTGCCATTAGAGTGATACCATCCGCATATCTGAGGTTGTTGATGTTTCTCCCGCCTGTCTTGATTCCAGCTTGTAACTCATCCAGCCCGGCATTTCTCATGATGTGCTCAGCGTATAGGCTAAACAAACAGGGTGACAGCAGACAGCCCTGTCCTACTCCTTTCTTGATCTTGAACCAATCAGCTGTTCCATACAGGCTTCTAAGTGTTGCTTCTTGACCTACATACAGGTTTCTCAGCATACAGGTAAGATGGTCAGGTATTCCCATCTCTCTAAGAGCTTTCCACTCTTTAATTTCACTGATTTTTTTCTCGGCTGCTTCAAATATGCTCATTAGCCCATGAAAGGCATACTTCATCTCTGTTACTTTTTTTTTTTCATTCCTAGCATTTACATTTTATTTTGGTGCTATATTTTTCATCTTTCTACTGAAATTTCTGAATTGTTTATGCATATTGTCCATTTTTTTTTCTGCTAGAGCCTTTAACATATCATATTTTAAATTCTTTGATACCTTCAAATCTGGATTATATTTGAGTCTGGTTCTGTTGATTTTGCTTTGTCTTTTGCCAGAGTGTTACTTTTCCTTGCTTCTTTGTGTGTTGTATATTTTATTTGAATGTTGGGCATTTGATGTACAATAGTAAAGACAAATTAATATTATGTGTGTTTGGAAATGTCCACCTTTTTTGGCTTGGTTTTGGAGAGAGAGGGGAAATATCAAATTAATCTCATCAGGGGTTGACCTGGGTATGCTTTTATTGCTCTTGTGGTCCTTGGCATGCTGCAGGTGTTAACTTCCTTGTCCTTAGGGTGGTCCTTGACTTCCCTGGTGGCTCAGATGGTAAAGCATCTGCCTACAGTGTGGGAGACCTGGGTTCAATCCCTGGGTCAGGAAGATCTCCTGGAGAAGGGAATGGCAACTCACTCCAGTACTCTTGCCTGGAAAATCCCATGGATGGAGGAGACTGATAGGCTACAATCCATGGGGTCGCAAAGAGTCAGACATGACTGAGCGGCTTCACTTTCACTTAGGGCGGTAATTAGTTTTTTGGAGAATGTTTCTCAATATCTGCTCCGTCTTCAGCTTTAGGTCTTCTCTTTGTGCCTGTGTCTCAGACAGGGTCTCTTTCCCACCTCTTGCCCTTCTCCCAGTGATGGACTGCTGTTGCCTTTTACTCAGTGCTTGCTGGCTGGGCTGTTCAAGCTAGTTATCAGGGTAAGTACTGTGTCCCTGAGCCCTGGGGGGTAGGACTGTCAAATGATTCTTCCCTTCTGTTTGTAATCACTGAGCCCAGATGACTTCTGCCCTTCCTGGAGGGACAGAAGAATATTTGCTTTCTCCAGGTGAAATAGAGGACTTTCCTGGTGGCTCAGACAGTAAAGTGTCTGTCTGTAGTGCGGGAGACCTGGGTTCAATCCCTGGGTTGGGAAGATCTCCTGGAGAAGGAAAGGGCAACCCACTCCAGTATTCTTGCCTAGAAAATCCCATGGGCAGAGGAGCCTGGTAGGCTACAGTCCATGGGGTCACAAAGAGTTGGACAGGACTCAGTGACTTCCTGTCACTTTCTAGGTGCAATACGCCTTGACATTTTGCCCAAGTGACAGAGTTGCCAGTGACAGAGTTTCCTGTATTTCTCCTCAGTGGCTTAAGGCTTTTGTTGCCTAAAGAAAAAGTGGAGCAGAATCCCTTGCTCTAATGGAAGATATTTCCCTTTCTCGGGTCTTCTCTACAAGGAAGATTTTCTCCTAACTCTTCACCTATCCCAAGTCTTTCTTGTATTTGGTGAGGTTCCTGGAAAAGAGCCTGAGTTGGTGCAAATCTCTTTGTGTTTGTGGTTCTCTGGGTTTCTGTTCTCGCATACATTGCACTTGACTTTCAGTGATTTGCTACAAATTTGGTTGCTTTCTTCTTATCATCTTACATGTTTCCCAGTGTCTTTCGTAGGTAAGCAAGGGCTTACTCTCCTTATCATCTTTCTTTAGATTTGGGGTTCATTTGTTGCCCTAAGACCTCAAGTGTCTCACTCCATATTTTTTAGGTGAGGCAAGGTGAAGCCAAGAGAGGTGATAAATTACCCAATCTAGAAAGTGACAGAACCAGAATTCAAAGACTGAGACCTAGGCAGTGTCTCTCTGGAGACCGCATCATTAGCCACTGCCTGTGTTGCATATATAAACCACCTCTCCTATGCGGGGGTGGATGACAGATACCCTGTTGCACATGTAAACCTGTAGGACTTTGAATAATTCAGAGAGAGACTGGGAGCTCCATGAGGGAGATTTCTTACTTTTTTTAATCACATGGGATGTGACTATACTAATAATGGTATTGTATTATTAAAGTTTCTAGATAATTTTCTATATATACTTTATTTTCCCAACTAGATATTAACTTTCTTGGAGAAATGAACTGCTGATGATTTGATTTGTACCTTGTCCCCCTATACTTTGTAACTCTCTGAAAAGTATCCTCCTTATAGGAAGTAATTGGCAAGGATTCTGTGACAGAAAAATAAGATGGGGCTTAAAACAATTGATTTAGGGAAGTAAAACTTGAAGGAAAACTTAGAAAGTCGTGATTTATTTAGGCTTCTGGTGATTGAAGACTTCATTTTCACTAGTGGTAGGAAATCATTTTAAAAGGAAATTCTTGAACTCTAGTTTACAAATTAACCTTCATGAGAACAGATTTAAGTGAATAGTTTGGATAGCACACATTCAGTCTCTTTCTGTTGGTAGATACGACCAAACGGGAGATGACAGTGACTATTTGTCAACATGAGTCTATTAGAAGAGACGCTACAGGTAAAAGGTTGAAACATTAATTTCTATGTTCCTTGAGCTCTTCTGTCTCTTGAGAACGTGTCTGCTGACATAGAACTTGACACCAAGGCCATTGGAAATAGTTCCTTCTAAAATGACAGGGAAAAAAGGCTTTTATCCCTGTTCTTTCTGTGTGCTGAAAGATAATGCCCTTGACTAACAACATACCCAGAGGAATACATGTTCTGAAAAGAATGACCAAGTTCAGTGGCAGGCCAAAGAATCAAAGCATAATCATTTTTTTTTTTAAGAAATGACAAAAATTAAAAATGTGTACTTTTATTTCCCAAATAAAGGAAAAGTGAAAAAAGAATGATAATGTCTTACTACAGACCCTTAGTGAAAATGGTAAATATCACTGTAAAAAGACATTTACTTGAACTTTATAGTGTCTCCTTATTTCCTCATTATGAAAATTATACTCTATCTCTTACAGTACAAATTTTTAATGTTTGCATGTAAGTGAAAAAATGAAACTACTTGTAATCTTCCTATGCATCAGTGACCACTGGCAATAGGTATTTCCAGATTTTTTTCTCTATTCATCTAGACCTTCAACATTTCCTGCTGCATTGAGATCTCTCTATAGATCATAGAAGTGACTTTATACTGTATATATTTCTTAAGGTGTTTTCTTTCACATGAAGCTGTATAATGAAATGTTTCCCTGTTGTGGCAGAAAAGGCCAGTTGAGTTCCGAAGATTTGAGCTTCCCTTCTATAGCTGGGAAGCCGCTTCTCAGCCAGGTACTGCATTTCTCAGTCCTTTTGCAGCCATGTGGTATCCCATCATGGTTTGGTAAAGTGGAATAGGAACTGAAGGGATGTGCCGCGATACGCCAGGGAGATTAGGTGTCTGTGTTGCCATCCCTCCATTCACTTTCAAGGTGCCATTGGAGGCCGTGCTTATCTTCCACTGCCATGAGCAAAACATGACCTCTGGATGGCCTTCTGGTCCCAGAAGGAGAATAGCAGACACATGACAGGAACCAGCCCAGCTTCCCCATAATGCGAATCTACATGCCAGAGAGAGCTGCCCCAGATGATCTGCAAACTTATGATTGAGAAACAGCTAGTGTTGCATTATGTTGAGTGTGCTTTACAGAAGCTCATGTGCCTGCAGTACTTATAACTGAATCTAGAAAGAGAGATGTGTTTCAAAAAGAATGGTGAATGTGGTTTTTGGGAAATGGCTTTGTTTAGAACCAAAGACATGGAAATACCCCCAGAGTCTTTGAGCATATTATGCTGGACTAACCTCAGCTGGACTAAAAAAGATTAAGACTATATGAATTGTAAAAATGACATCTTAACATTCCATGGCAGGAAGCAGGCTGCAGGCTGAGAAATCTCAGAATTCTAGGATGGTATATTTTCCAAACTCCTTGTTGGAAGGCCGAGGAAAAGAATGTAAAACGAAGGACCTCCACCTCACTCATAGGGGGCTTTGTCAATAGTTCTGGAGAATCACAGCTTAAGCAGAAACTTTCAGGGATCAGAACTTGGACCAAATCAAGGAACATGTTCCCCCCTGAGAAGAAATGGCAACACAGTTATAGTGGTCTTTCAGAACTGCAGTGGACCATGGATTGCCAGATGCCTCTCATTCTTCCCTTTTTCAAATGGGATTGTTTATTATGGTCATCCTGTCTTCATTCCATTACTGTATTTTGGATGAGATAAGGGAGATGGTCTGTTTATTTATATCAAGAGTGTCTGAAAAACAGGAGGTACATCTAGGCTTGATTCTGAACTTTGAGTCTGTTGTTATCTAATAGATGAAATTTAGGCAGGGGTGACTTGAGGCGGGAGTGAGTATATTTTGCATATGAAAGGAATATGATTTTATAAAAAAAAATAGAGAGGTCTATGATAGATTAGACTGTTGTTTAAAGTACTCACTTTATTCTCTCACCTCTACTTTTTCATATGAAAGAATGAGAAAGTTCAGTTCTGTCTCTCCACTTTGATCTTAACTTGGCCATATGGATTGTTTTGGCAAATGGCGTAGTGCCAAAAATGCTTGGCGTGGTACAAGCAAATGCCTCAAAATTGCTTGAGTTGTGGCTCTTGCCGTATTGTGCTCCTGCCATTGTTATGGAAAGCAAAAGCTTCTGATTGTCTTCTGGTCTCAGGACAAGGATAAGAGACATGCAGAAGAGAACCAGTGATTGCCACCTGAGACTAAGATACTCCAAGCCACCAACGAAGCTGAGCAAGAAATAAATGCTTTGTTACATTTTCCATGTTAGTTTGAGGTTGTTCTATGAGATATATGTATGGATTTGTCTTTTATCCCTTTCAAAGTTTGGCTAAGAATGTCACATTCTTAGTGACTGACTCACTCTAATTAAAAATAATAGTCCTCATTCTAGTCCAACAGTGGGAGATTTTATTTTTGGGGCTCCAAAATCCCTGCAGATGGTACTGCAGCCATGAAATTAACAGACACTTGCTCCTTGAAAGAAAAGCTTTGACCAACCTAGACAGCATATTAAAAAGCAGAGACATTACTTTGCCAACAAAGGTCTGTCTAGTCAAAGCTATGGTTTTTCCGGTAGTCATGTATGGATGTGAGAGTTGGACTATAAAGAAAGCTGAGCACTGAAGAATTGATGCTTTTGAACTGTGGTGTTGGAGAAGACTCTTGAGAGTCCCTTGAACTGCAAGGAGATCCAACCAGCCCATCCTAAAGGAGATCAGTCCTGAATATTCATTGGAAGCTGAAATTGAAACTCCAATACTTTGGCCACCTGATGTGAAGAACTGACTCATTGGAAAAGACCCTGATGCTGGGAAAGATTGAAGGCAGGAGGAGAAGGGGATGACAGAAGATGAGATGGTTGGATGGCATAACTGATGTGATGGACATGAGTTTGAGTAAACTCTGGGAGTTGGTGATGGACAGGGAGGCCTGGCATGCTGCAGTCCATGGGATTGCAAAGAGTCTGACACAAATGAGCGACTGAACTGAACTGAATACCTGATCCCTCTTCCTCACTGTATTTTTCTCCACAGCACTTTCCATCTTCTAATATACCATATAACTGACTCATTTGGGAGGGTTATCATCTGTCTTCCTCAATTAGAATATAAGCTCCTTTAGGAAAAAGTTTTTGCCTGTTAACTGCTATATCCTCAACACCTAAGCATTGCCTGGCACATGCTAGTTACTCTATTTTTGTAAGATGAGTGAATTCATCTATATATATATTTCAATAAATATGAAAAAGAAGTCCAGAAAATATAAATAGTGTGTCTCCACTTTCTCTGAATATGAGTGATGGTTTTCTTTATATTTTCTGTTTTCTAAATTATTCACAATAAATTATATGATGTATTTAATGAAAACAAACGACTTTTAAAATTGTTTTGACTACACACAGAAATTTCAGGGTTCTTTTCCTTATTATTTTAATATTGTTGAAATTGTCTATTTATCAGTAAGCATAATTTTTGCTCTAGCTTATATTGCGGCAAAGGGATCTGTGGGTAGAATGAGGCTCAAAACAGAAGGCAAGTGGGTCAAGGAGAGAAAGCTGAGAAGCTGAGAGCTGAGGGAACTAAGTAAAAGAATCACATCCCAGAAATCTGTTCCATGAATCTCTGTAGGAATCTGGGCAATCTTCTTTCTTTTTTCAGCCTCCAGAGTGTTGCCAAGTTTTCCTATTTCTAATTATTCCTTATGGCAGAAAGCAAAGAGGAACTCAAGAGCCTCTTGATGAAGGTGAAAAAGGAGAATGAAAAAGCTGGCTTAAAACTCAACATTCAAAAAACTAAGATCACGGCATCTGGTCCCATATCTTCATGGCAAGTAGATGGGAAGACAATGGAAACAGTGACAGACTTTATTTTCTTGTGGTTTCTCCAAAACCACTGCGGATGGTGACTGCAGCCATGAAATTAAAAGATGCTTGCTCTTTGGAAGAAAAGCTATGACAAATCTAGATAATGTATTTAAAAGCAGAGACATCATGTCTGTATAGCCAAAGCTGTGGTTTCTCCAGTAGTCATGTACAGGTTTGAGAGGTGGACCATGAAGAAGGCTGAGCGCCAAAGAATTGATGCTTTTGAACTGTGGTGTTGGAGAAGACTCTGGAGAGTCCCTTGGACTGCAAGGAGATCAAACCAGTCAATCCTAAAGGAAATCCACCTTTAGGATATTCATTGGAAGGACTGATGCTGAAGCTGAAGCTCCAATACTTTGGCCACCTGATGCAAAGAGCTGAATCATTGAAAAAGACCATGATGCTGGGAAAGATTGAGGGCAGGAGGAGAAGGGGACAACAGAGGATAAGATGATTATATGACATCACTGACTCAATGGACATGAGTTTGAGCAAGTTCCGGGAGAATGGTGAAAGACAGGGAAGCCTGGCACACTGCAGTCCATGGGGCTGCAAAGAGTTGGACATGACCGAGCAACAGAACAACAATTATTCCTGAACTTTAAGACAAGTTCAAGTTATGTACTTTTGCATTTATAATAAAGAGAATAGAAAAATAAAAGACATTTGGAACATTAAATAACATAATAAATAGCTCCCTGGTTAAGAAATGTCATTTTTTATTCTGTAGGGTATCAGTCACAGATATAACCATTACAGGAACAAGACCAGTAGGATGGTTTTGTATTTGGCAGATTACTAAGCTCCACTTAGAGAAGCTGGAGTAATTGCATGAAGCTGCTTCTCCTAGGTTGAATGTTAGTTACATGACTGAAATGGCCAAGCAAAGACAAGATGCCAGCTATGCAAGATGAGAGGTGTTGGATGACATGTTTTCTCCATTCATCTACCTCCTCTTTTTCCCCATCCTCACCTCCATTGGGAGACTGGAGAGGCTGAGCTGTGATTTCTGAGTCTCAGTGCCAGGTAGATTTTTTAAAGAAGTAAGTGACTTATCTTGCCTGATGTAAGTTTCTCGTGGTTGAAGTTGTATAGCATAGGGGTTAAGAACATGAGGCTTTGGAGAAAGATGCAATTTGATTTAAATTTCAGCTCCACCATTTACTAGCAGTATGGCCTTGTCAAGTAAATGACCTTCCTGAACCTCACTTTTATCATCTGTAAATGGGAGAAACAAGGATTAAATGAGATGCTATTTGTAAAGTGTTCAGTGTTGTATATTATCACTATCAAGCATTCAACAAATTCTGGCTCCTTTTATGACTACTGTGATAATTTTCTAATTGATACCTGCTTAGTTCTCTAGTAGTCAGGCCGACAAGCTGGTCTTCTGGAGAAGGAAGAGAGAGAGAACTTGAAGAAGAAAAAAAAAAGATTAAAAAGTAATACCCCTAAGGTCTCTGCTTTGTACAAGTGGTGACTCTTGATTGCTTTGTTGTTTTGAGGTTTAACAGCAGAGCTTTACTGTGTAGTCACCACAGTGTCATAAAACTTGGTACATCTTGACCTTGAATGATGATATACTAGCTAAACTGTTCTTTGAGTGTTTTAGCAATCAATACCTGTCCTGAATCCCAGCCATGGTCATCAAATTTGTTATATATATATATATAAGAACCTAGAGCAATTCCAGGATGGAAGATTGCAGAAATTTCTCTTAGTAAGTCTGTGAAACATAAAACTAAGTAGATGGGTCACAGAGAGTTGTAAGACTGAAACAAAATCGGGGAGAAGCTAAGTCATTCAGATTATACATTTGCTTTTTTATCATGATACCCTCTAATTAAGGGTAAGTTGATGAGTACTATATGCATCTACATGATACTAAAGTAGCTGCTAGCATCCTTAAGGAGTCAGGACCACTCCCTACACAGTGGGCCTTTGCTGCCCTACTGCTCTTTTTGTTTTGAAATCTAGCCTCATTACATTAATGGCTGGAAACCTTCTCAGGCATGTTAAAAATAGATTGCATGAGAATTGAATGCAGTGTTTCCCTCCTCCCTCCCACTCCTTTTCTCGACTGCAGTATAATGGCACCACTCAGAAACAGTCCACGGAAATCAGGGTTTTCTCAGCGGCTTGTGTGGGAAGTGCAGACTATTGTGAGCAAGTGTTGCAGCCCACTGCTTGGCAGGAAGTCGTTTTTGGAAAAGTTAACCGAACAAACACCTTCCATTGTCTACAGAGGTTGAAAGCCCAACGAAGTCTCTTTATTTCTATCTCTAAACCAACTTGGTGACTGTTAATACATTTAACCCTTTTGATTCTAGAGTCTCAGATTTATTGAAGGCTTTTTCTCTCAGGGATTCTTAACCTTTTTGAATTCTTGGACCTTTTTGAGAATCCAGTGGGTGATAAATTCATGTGTTCATTTTTCAGAAGATCTGTGATTCTTCCCCTCCTCCCACCCTCCGTGTTGAGTTGTTCTATAGTTGGTCTGAGTAATTAATGATCAAGGGAAAAACAGCAAAGGAGGGAAGGTGAGAATCTCTCTGCTCCCTTTTGCTACTCCACTGCATATTTCTCATTTCTTTCTTTGCAAATTTACTAAAAAAAAAAAGGCTAAGCCCTGCTGAGGATTTTAAAAGCTGTTAACCACATTCATAGTCTTATTTATTAAAGTAATTATACATAGGCTTAATTGTTTCCCAATGTAATAAAACTGAGAAGTTTGCCATTATAAATGAGTATACACACACATATGTATAGCTGAGTCCCTTTTCTGTCCACCTGAAACTATCATAGCATTGTTAATCAGCTATACTCCTATATAAAATAAAACCTTTCAGAAAATATAAATGAGTATACAAAGGATTTAGACCAGAAGGAATAGATTATGTTTAACTAGGCATGACTCTTATTGCACTCAAAATATTGCAAGGACATTTTTGGGGATCAATGTCACAATCTGTCACAATCACAGAATCATCGAAGGAAGGCTGTTTTTTGAAAACATGTTTTGGTTAAACCTCAGGCCCTGAGATTTAATGTTCAACAATGGAATTGGCTGACTTAGAAGACAACGAGTTTATATTCAAGAGAAGGATGCTACATTATCTGTCAAGAGTAATTTAGAAGGCATTTTTGCTCTCTGTGGCAGGACCTTTGTGCTAGGAATTCCGCAAGTACACAACAATTTTAGTTGACCCACAAGAAGAAAACTTTTGAGATGTCTTTTGTTTTCTCCCCTGTGCCTGCGCCCAGGAGAGTGGCTTTAATTTGTGCTGAGATGGAGCTTCCACTCTCCAACGTCACTTGGCTCGTGTGTGGCCTTAGATACCTATGATGCCGTTACATGAGAACTGCAACCTCTTTCCCCATATCTGAAAGTGCCCCATTATCCACTGGGAATTGACTCCTGTCGTTTGGGAAGACAGAGCTACAGTCTGACCTTCACAGAAAGAAGGTATCTGAATTAAGTGTCTTACCAGGTACTTTCTTTCTTTTTTTTCCCTCAAGCATTTTCATTTTCTATTTGAGAGTTCATATATTAAAGTATTCTTTTTCTTAAGACCATATTATCTGTTGTTATCCGTGTTGAATTTATAAGGTATGAAATTTCAGGTTGAGAAAACGTGATGGCATTTAGCATCCGGGATTAAGCTGTGCTCAGCCTGAAATCCTTTACTCTGAAGTTTTCCCATGGCGCTGACTTTGGTGTGTGTTTTAGTTAACTTGGGCTGCCGTAACAAAATACCATAGATTGGGTTGTAAACAGCAGAAATTTATTCTGTCACAGTTCTGGGGGCTGAAAGACTGCGATCAGGGTGCTGGTACAGTCAGATTCTGGCAAGAGTCCTCTCCCTGGCTTGCAGAGGTCCACCTTCTCACTGTGTCCTCTCCTGGCCTTTCCTTGGTGTGTGTGTTTGTGTGTGAATGTGTGTGTGTCTGTGTGTGGAGAGAGAGAAAAAGATCTTTTTCCTCTTATGTCTTCAGTCCTGTCCGATTAAGACCTCATCCTTATGGCCACATTTAACCTCATTTACCTCCTGAAAGCTCCATCTCTAAAAAAGTCACATTAGAGCTTAGGTCTTCAAGATATGAATTTTGGAGAGACACAGTTCAGTCCATAGCAATGTGGCAAATGTCTATTATAAACCTTGTGCAGCATCTTGGACATCTCTCAGTGGAAGAACAGGGAAAAAATTCATTGTGACATAATTTTCCTTGTCATCTGCTCTTGTGGCATGGATTACAAAGACATCAAGTATTCGATATAGTTAAGAGAGCTTAAAATGTGTTTGTGAGTGAGAGAGAGAGAATGGAAGGAGGGAGAGGGAGAAAAGAGCGATGGAAACAGAAGATAATTAAATCAATAAGCATTTAAAAACTAATTGCTGAGTACAGTGTACAGCCAGGAGTGACAAAAGATACATCTTCCCTGCCCTATAATAAACAAACAAAAACCAGAAAGGTGTAGATTTTGCTCTAAGGAGTTTGGGATTTATTTGAGGAGCTAAGAAGCACAATGGCAACCCACTCCAGTACTCTTGCTTGGAGAATCCCATGGATGGAGGAGCCTGGTAGGCTGCAGTCCATGGGGTCGCTGAGTCGGACACGACTGAGTGACTTCACTTTCACTTTTCACTTTCATGCACTGGAGAAGGAAATGGCAACCCACTCCAGTATTCTTGCCTGGAGAATCCCAGGGACAGAGGAGCCTGTTGGGCTGCCATCTATGGGGTCGCACAGAGTCGGACACTACTGACGTGACTTACCAGCAGCAGCAGCAAGAAGTGAAAACAATTCAAATGAAAAGTACATTAAAAAGAAAGGACCATTTGTGTTAAGCATTGAGTAACTGGGTTAGCAAGGATGTGAAATTAATGCTCAGAGGATCACTCTGCAGTGAGAGGATCAGGGAGATTCTGATCCTGAAGAATGTAGATGGTGGGATGAGCTGGGGCAGGATGGAAGTTAAGGATTTGAGGGGATCAGAGAAGTCTTCTTAGGAGAGGTGATGGCCACACAGTTAGTGCAAAGAAAATGGGGGAAGGGCATGCACACATCAAACAGAGAAGATAAGAAAGAGCATGCGCAGTACGTGGGGGAGGCCACCAGCAGTTCCTGTAGCTGGAGGTGGAGGGCTAGGCAGAGTGGAAGGAGAAGAAGGGGAAGAACCTATCAGAAGTCACAAGACTGAGGGCTCCGTGAGCCATGTGTTACCCTGAAGATCAGAGGTTTTCAAACTGCAGAAACGTTTCTTCAAATGAAAAGCTTATTTTGTATGCCAGGGATGGCAAGTCTGCTCTAGGTATAGCCAGAGTGGGGCTCAGGTCCTGCCTCCTCACCTCTGCCTCTGCTGTTGCCATCCCTATTCTACCCTCCTGGTGCAGACTGGCCTCCTGCACCTGGATCATAGCAACAGCCTCCTTTTCTAGCTTGTCCCCTTGCTCATCCACCCTCTAACTGCACAGCTTTCTAACAGGTGAGTCTGATTTTGTCCTTCCTCTGTTTAAGTCCCCTGAAATCATTCCCAACTGCCTATGTGAACAAACCCATGCTCCTGAGGCCCTGCCTCCTGAGTTACTTTCCTCTCTTGCCAAATTCTCACCATAATGTTAACTCAGCTTTATGTTCTAGCTAAGCTGAAATGCTTGCAACTGTGTCTTGTCCAGCCCTTGACTATGTTACCACCCCTGCCTCAATATCTACCTCCTTTTATGTCCCAGTCAAAAGATCCCTGTCTCCATGAGGATGTGACTAACCTCCTTTGAACCCAGACTGACTTGGCCATCCTGGTTTTTTTTTTTATGCCTAACTGTACCCATAGGTGGAACTTCTTTGGTGGTTCAAACGGTAAAGAATCTGCCTGCCAATGCAGGAGACACAGGTTCAATATGTGGGTCAGGAAGATCCCCTGAAAGGAATGGCTACCCACTCCAGTATGCTTGCCTGAAGAATTCCATGGACAGAGCAGCCTGGTGGGCTACAGTCCATGGGGGTCACAGAATCGGACATGACTGAGTGACTAATACACTAACTCATAGGTACAGATCCTATTATTGTAGCTTTGTATGTGGACAGATATGAGAGATGTTAAGAGTCAAGCCAACAAGTTTCAGTCAGAGAATGGCTGTGGGTGGGAGGAAGGATTTGGAGAAGTGTCAGATGACACCCCAGTTTCTATCAAGATTGACATGTAGGAGGGCTGTCCCAAGATGGCGGAGGAATAGGATGGGGAGACCACTTCTCCCCTACAAATTCATCAAAAGATCATCTGAATGCTGAGCAACTTCCACAAAACAATTTCTGAACACTGGCAGAGGACACCAGGCACCCAGAAAGGCAGCCCATTCTCTTTGAAAGGAGGTAGGACAAAATATAAAGACAAAAAGAGAGAAAAAAGAGTTAGGGATGGAAAGCCATCCTGGGCAGGGAGTCATGAAGTAGGAAAAGTTTCCACACAGTAAGAAACCCTCTCACAGCCAGGTCTGTGAGGAGTTTTGGGGTCTCAGAAGCCAACATAACCGGGAGGAAAAAAAAAAAAAAACCCTACAGAATAGGCACCTAACCAAAACTGCCAGTGGAGAAGTAGCCCAGACACTTGAGTCTGCCACCAGCAAGCAGGGGCTGGGCAGAGAGACGCGAGTGGCATCATCGGTGCTTAGGGTAAGGGCCGGGCCTGAATGCCCTGAGGACAATCTGAGGGAGTAACGTGAGATAGCAACCCAAACTGTGGGAGAGCCACAGAGAAAGAGAGAGAAAAAAAAAAAAAAAGAACTTCCCTGAGAAAGGCTCTAACCTAACGCACAGCTTGGTCCATTCACAGAACAAAGGATTGGGCAAATACCAAAGGAGAGCTAGCCAGCTGCATATGGGTCCTTCCCCCCACCTCAGAGGCAGAGAGGCCAGAGCTGGAAGGCAAGGGTCTGCTGTAATCTCGGCCCCAGAGATGGCATCTTCCACCAAACTGTGAGCAGGTTCCCAGTTGCTAACTACATCTTCCTGAGATCCTGGGTCATTGACATCCGCCAGGAGGGTCGCAGCCTGAGATCAGCTCCCCAGAGGAGACACGCGGCACACCTGAGACTGCTCTCACGGTGAACCTGGGAAACCGAGCGGCCAGATGCAGGAGGCGATTAAGACACACCGCCACCTCGGACAGTGTGCTTGCCAAGAGCCTGGTCACCTGAGCTGCTCAGACCTGGGAAGGGCACAAAATGTACACCCAGCCTGGTCTGTGCTCTTGCGGAGTACCCGAGAACCTGAACAGCTTAGACCTGGGAAGTGCAGGAAATGCAGGGTCCGCTTCAGGCAGTGCCCTTGCAGAGCACCCTGGAGCCTGAGCAGCGTAGACCCAGGAAGCACATACCGCCTTGAGCTGTGGCAAACCTGCTGTGGTCCATGCACTGTGAGCACTCCACACACGCACCAGTGATATTTGTTTGCAGTGTTCCTCCCTCCCCACAACACAACTGAACAAGCGAGCCTAAATAAGGGACCACTTTTGCCCCCTTGTGTGAGGGTGGAGATTAGACACTGAAGAGACTTGCAAACAGAGGAAAGTGAAGTTGCTCGGTCGTGTCCGACTCTTTGCGACCCCATGGACTGTAGCCTACAATGCTCCTCTGTCCATGGGATTTTCCGGGCAAGAGTACTGGAGTGGGTTGCCATTTCCTTCTCCAGAGGATCTTCCCAACCCAGGGATCAAACCTGGGTCTCCTGCATTGTAGGCAGATGCTTTGCCATCTGAGCCACCAGGGAAGAAGCCAAAGTAAACAAAGGAAAAGCAAACAGAGGAAGCCAAAATAAACAAAGAAAAGGGAACCTCTCTGGAAGTGACAGATGCAACAGATTAAAACCCTGTGGTTAATGTTGACTATGCATTGGAAAGGGCCTATAGACCTTAAGAACAAGTACAAGCTGAAACAAGGAACTATCTGAAACTGAACTGACCCCACACTGCCCAAAACAGCTCCAGAGAAATTCATAGCTATATCTTTAATATTATCACTTTTTAATTAAAAAAATTTTAAGTTCTTTATTACTCCTTTAATTTTCATTTTTATAATCTATTACCTTGTTAAAAAAAAAGACCCTATTTTTAAAGCAAATTTCATGTATATATATTTTTTAACTTTTGTGATTGATTTTATTTGTATTTTTGAGAGTCTAACCTCTATTCTAGATTTTTAATCTTTGCTTTTTGGTATTTGTTATCAATTTTGTACCTTTAAGAATCTAATCTTCAGTATCCATTTTCACTTAGGGGTATGATTTACTGCCTTGATTGCTCTCTCCTGCTTTGACTCTCCCTTTTCTCCCACAGGTCACTTCTATCTCCTTCCTCCCCCTTCTCTTCTCTACTTAACTCTGTGAATCTCTCTGGGTGTTCTGGACTGTGGAGAACATTTAGGGAACTGTTTACTGGCTAGATTGCTCTCTCCCCTTTTGACTCCCCCTCTTCTCCTCCTGGTCACCTCTATCTCCTTCCTCCCTCTTCTCTTCTCTATGCAACTCAGTGAATCTCTCTAGGTGTCCCTCACTGTGGAGAATTGTTTCACCATAAACCTAGATGTTTCATCATCTGTGCTGTATGGATGGAGAAGTCTTGAGGCTACTGTAAGAGAAGGACTGAAAGCCAGAGGCAGGAGGCTTAACTCCAAAACTTGAGAACATCAGAGAACTCCTGATTTCAGGGAACATTAATAGACAAGAGCTCACCCAAAAGTCTCCATACCTACACTGAAACAAAGCTCCACCCAAGTTCCACTGAAACCAAGAGCCAACAAGTTCCAAAGAGAGACATCCGATGCTAATTCTCCAGCAAAGCAGGAACACAGCCCTGAGCATTAAAAGACAGGTTGCGCAAGCCATGCCAAAAACATAGACACCCCAAAACGCACTACTGGACACTTTATTGCACTAGAGAGAAGAGATCAAACTCCATCCACCAGAACACAGATGTAAGCTCCCCCAACCAGGAAACCTTGACAAGCCAATAGTCCAACCCCACCCACAAGGAGCAGTCTTCACAATAAAGAAGAACCATGAACTTCCAGCCTACATAAAGGGCACCCCTGACACAGCAATATAAACAAAATGAAAAGGCATAGAAATATTCAGCAGGTAAAGGAACATGATAAATACTTACCAAACCAAACAAAAGAGGAGGAGATAGGGAGTCTACCTGAAAAAGAATTCAGAATACTGATAGTAAAGATGATCCAAAATCTTGAAAACAAAATGGATAAATAGACTGAAGATAAATAGACTGGAGACAAGGATTGAGAAGATGCAAGAAATGTTTAACAAGGACCTAGAAGAAATAAAAGAGTCCATCAATAATGAATAATGCAATAACCGAGATCAAAAGTGCTCTGAAAGGAACCAACAGTAGATTAACTGAGGCATAAGGGAGGATAAGTGAGGTGGAAGATAGAATGGTGGAAATAAATGAAGCAGAGAGGAAAAAAGAATGAAAAGAAATGAGGACAATCTCAGAGACCTCTGGGACAATGTTAAACACCCCAACATTTGAATCATAGGTATCCCAGAAAAAGACAACAAAAAGAAAGGGTGTGAGAAAATACTTGAGGAGATAATAGCTGAAAACGTCCCTAAAATGGGGAAGGAAATAGCCACCCAAGTCCAAGAAACCCAGAGTGTCCCAAACAGGATAAATCCAAGGTGAAACACCCCAAGACACATATTAATCAAACTAATGAAGATCAAACACAAAGAGCAAATATTAAAATCAGCAAAGGAAAAGCAACAAATATGACACAAGGAGATCCCCATAACAGCTGATCTTTCAATAGAAACTCTTCAGGCCAGAGCAGAATGCCAGGAGATACTTAAAGCGATGAAAGAGAAAAGTCTACAACCAGATTACTATTCCCAGCAAGGATCTCATTCAAATACGAAGCAGAAATCAAAAGCTTTACAGACAAGCAAAAATTTAGCACTACTAAACCAGCTTTTCAACAAATGCTAAAGGATCTCTAGACAGGAAACACAGAAAAGGTCTATAAACTCGAACTCAAAATAATAAAGTAAATGGCAGTGGGATCATACTTATCAATAATAACCTTAAATGTGAATGGCTTGAATGTCCCAACCAAAAGACAGACTGGATTAATGGATACAAAAACAAGACCCCTATATATGCTGTCTACAAGAGACCCACCTCAAACCAAGGGACACATACAGACTGAAAATGAAGGGCTGGAAAAGGATATTTCATGCAAATGCAGATCAAAAGAAAGCAGGAGTAACAATACTCATATCAGATAAAATAGACTTTGAAATACAGACCATGAAAAGAGACAAAGATGGACACTACATAATGATCAAAGGATCAATCCAAGAAGATATAACAATTGTAAATATATATATGCACCCAACATAGGAGCACTGCAATATGTAAGGCAAATGCTAACAAGTATGAAAGGGGAAATTAACAATAACACAATAATAGTGGGAGACTTTAATACCCCACTCACACCTGTGGATAGATCAACCAAACAGAAAATTAGTAAGGAAAAACACAAGCTTTAAATGATGCAATGGACCAGTTAGACCTAATTGATATCTATAGGATATTCACCCCAAAACAATGAATTTCAACTTTTTCTCAAGTGCACACAGAATGTTCTTCAGGATAGATCACATCCTGGGCCATAAATCTAGCCTTGGTAAATTTAAAAAAAAATGGAAATCATTTCAAGCATCTTTTCTGATCAAAATGCTGTAAGATTAGATGTCAACTACAAGCAAAGAACTATTAAAAATACAAACATATGAAGGCTAAATGACACGCTTTGAATAACCTACAGATCACAGAAAGTCAAAAAGGAAATCAAAATGTACATGGAAAAAATGAAAACGAAAACACTACAACCCAAAACCTGTGGGATTCAGTAAAAGCAGTGCTAAGAGGAAGGTTCAAAGCAGTATAAGCTCACTTCAAGAAACAAGAGAAAAATCAAATAAATAACCTAACTTTACACCTAAAACAACTAGAAAAAGAAGAAATGAACTCTAAAGTTAGTAAAAGGAAAGAAATTATAAAAATCATATCGGAAATAAATGAAAAAGAAACATAGGAGATTATAGCAAAAATCAAAAAACTAAAAGCTGATTCTTTGAGAAGATAAATAATAGAGACAAACCAGACTCATTAGCCAGACTCATCAAGAAAAATAGGGAGAACAATCAAATCAACAAAATTAGAAGTGAAAATGGAGAAATCACAACAGACAACACAGAAATACAAAGGATCATAAGAGACTACTATCAGCAACTGTATGTATGCCAATAAAATGGACAACTTGGAAGAAATGGATGAATTCTTAAAAATGTACAACCTTCCAAAACTGAACCAGGAAGAAATAGAAAATCTGAACAGACCCATCACTAGCACAGAAATCAAAACGGTAATTAAAAAGTCTTCCAACAAACAAAAGCCCTGGCTTCACAGTTGAATTATACCAAAACTTTAGAGAAGAACTAATGCCTATCCTACTCAAACTCTTCCAGAAAATTGCAGAGGAAGGTAAACTGCCAAACTCATTCTATGAGGCCACCATCACCCTAATACCCAAACCAGACAAAAATCACAAAAAAAGAAAATTACAGGCCAATATCACTGATGAACATAGATGCAAAAATCCTCAACAAAATTTTAGCAAACAGAATCCAACAGCATATTAAAAAGATCATACAAGTGGGCTTTATCCCAGGGATGCAAGGATTCTTCAATATTTGCAAATCAATCAATGTGATATACCACATTAACAAATTGAAAGGAAAAAACCATATAACTAACTCAATATATGCAGAGAAAGCCTTTGACAAATTCAACACCCATTTATGGTAAAAACTCTCCAGAAAGCAGGCATAGAAGGAACATACCTCAACATAAAAGCCATACATGATTAATCATAGCAAACAATATCCTCAATAGTGAAAAATTGAAAGCATTTCCCCTAAAGTCTGGAACAAGACAAGGGTGCCCACTCTCACCACTACTATTCAACATAGTTTTGGAAGATTAGCCACAGCAATCAGAGAAGGAGGAAAAAAAAAAAAAAGGAATCCAGATTGGAAAAAAGTAAAACTTTCACTGTTTGCAGATGACATGATCCTCTATATAGAAAACCCTAAAGATACCACCAGAAAATTACTAGAGCTAATCAATGAATATAGTAAAATTGCAGGATATAAAATTAATACAGAAATCCCTTGCATTCCTAGACACTAACAATGAGAAGACAGAAAGAGAAATTAAGGAAAAAATCCCATTCACCATTGGGAAAAAAAGAATAAAATACTTAGGACTATATCTACCTAAAGAAACAAAAGACCTATATATAGAAAACTATAAAACACTGATGAAATAGAACTGCCATATGACCCAACAATCCCACTGCTGGGCATACACACTGAGGAAACCAGAATTGAAAGAGACACATGTACCCCAATGTTCATCACAGCACTGTTTACAATAGCCAGGACATGGAAGCAACCTAAATGTCCATTGGCAGATGAATGGATAAGAAGGCTGTGGTACATATACATAATGGAAATATTCAGTTCAGTTCAGTTCAGTCGCTCAGCCATGTCTGATTCTTTGTGACCTCATGAATTGCAGCACACCAGGCCTCCCTGTCCATTATCAACTCCTGGAGTTCACCCAAACTCATGTGCATAGAGTTGGTGATGCCATCCAGCCATCTCATCCTCTGTCATCCCCTTCTCCTCCTGCCCCCAATCCCTCCCAGCATCAGAGTCTTTTCCAATGAGTCAAATCTTCACATGAGGTGGCCAAAGTATTGGAGTTTCATCTTTAGCATCAGTCCTTCCAATGAACACCCAGGGCTGATCTCCTTTAGAATGGACTGATTGGATTTCCTTGCAGTCCAAGGGACTCTCAAGAGTCTTCTCCAACACCACAGTTCAAAGGCATCAATTCTTTGGCGCTCAGCTTTCTTCACAGTCCAACTCTCACATCCATACATGACCACAGGGAAAACCATAGCCTTCACTAGACGGACTTTTGTTGGCAAAGTAATGTCTCTCCTTTTGAATATAGTACCTAGGTTGGTCATAACTTTCCTTCCAAGGAGTAAACGTCTTTTAATTTCATGGCTGCAGTTACCATCTGCAGTGATTTTGGAGACCCAAAAAATAAAGTCTGACACTGTTTCTAATGTTTCTCCTTCTATTTGCCATGAACTAATGGGACCAGATGCCATGATCTTAGTTTTCTGAATGTTGAGTTTTAAGCCAACTTTTTCACTCTCCACTTTCACTTTCATCAAGAGGCTCTTTAGTTCCTCTTCACTTTCTGCCATAAGGGTGGTGTCATCTGCATATCTGAGGTTATTGATATTTCTCCTGGCAAACTTGATTCCAGCTTGTGCTTCTTCCAGCCCAGTGTTTCTCATGATGTACTCGGCATAGAAGTTAAATAAGCAGGGTGACAATATACAGCCTTGATGTACTCCTTTTCCTCTTTGGAACCAGTCTGTTGTTCCATGTCCAGTTTGAACTGTTGCTTCCTGACCTGCATATAGATTTCTCAAGAGGTAGGTCAGGTGGTCTGGTATTCCCCTCTCTGTCATAATTTTGCAGAGTTTATTGTGATCCACACAGTCAAAGGCTTTGGCATAGTCAATAAAGCAGAAATAGGTGTTTTTCTGGAACTCTCTTGCTTTTTCCATGATCCAGCGGATGTTGGCAATTTGATCTCTGGTTCCTCTGCCTTTTCTAAAACCAGCTTGAACATCTGGAAGTTCATGGTTCACGTATTGCTGAAGCCTGGCTTGGAGAATTTAGAGCATTACTTTACTAGCGTGTGAGATGAGTGCAACTGTGCGGTAGTTTGAGCATTCTTTGGCATTGCCTTTCTTTGGGATTGGAATGAAAACTGACCTTTTCCAGTCCTGTGGCCACTGCTGAGTTTTCCAAATTTGCTGGCATATTGAGTGCGGCACTTTCACAGCATCTTCTTTCAGGGTTTGGAATAGCTCAACTGGAATTCCATCACTTCCACTAGCTTTGTTCATAGTGATGCTTCCTAAGGCCCACTTGACTTCACATTCCAGGATGTTTGGCTCTAGGTGAGTGATCACACCATCGTGATTATCTGGGTTGTGAAGATCTTTTTTGTATAGTTCTTTTCTGTATTCTTGCCACCTCTTCTTAATATCTTCTGTTTCTGTTAGGTCCATACCATTTCTGTCCTTTATTGAGCCCATCTTTGCATGAAATGTTCCCTTGGTATCTCTAATTTTCTTGAAGAGATCTCTAGTCTTTCCCATTCTATTGTTTTCCTCTATTTCTTTGCATTGATCGCTGAAGAAGGCTTTCTTACCTCTCCTTGCTATTCTTTGGAACTCTGCATTCAGATGTTTATATCTTTCCTTTTCTCCTTTGCTTTTGCTTCTCTTCTTTTCACACCTATTTGTAAGGCCTCCTCAGACAGCCATTTTGATTTTTTGCATTTCTTTTCCATGGGGATAGTCTTGATTCCTGTCTCCTGTACAATGTCACAAACCTCTGTCCATAGTTCATCAGGCACTCTGTCTATCAGATCTAGTCCCTTAAATCTATTTCTCACTTCCACTATATAATCATAAGGGATTTGATTTAGGTCATACCTGAATGGTCTAGTGGTTTTCCCTACTTTCTTCAATTTAAGTCTGAATTTGGCAATAAGGAGTTCATGATCTGAGCCACAGTCAACTCCTGGTCTTGTTTTTGCTGACTGTATAGTGCTTCTCCATCTTTGGCTGCAAAGAATATAATCAATCTGATTTCCGTTTTGACCGTCTGGTGATGTCCATATGTAGAGTCTTCTCTTGTGTTGTTGGAAGAGGGTGTTTGCTATGACCAGTGCATTCTCTTGGCAAAACTCGATTAGCCTTTGCCCTGCTTCATTCTGTACTCCAAGGCCAAATTTGCCTGTTACCCCACTCAGCCATTAAAAAGAATGCATTAGAATCAGTTCTAATGAAATGGATGAAACTGGAGCCTATTATACAGAGTGAAGTAAGTCAGAAAGTAAAACACCAATACAGTGTACTAATGCATATATGTGGAATTTATAAAATTGATAACGATGACACTATATATGAGACAGCAAAAGAGACCACAGATATATAGAATAGTCTTTTGGACTCTGTGGGAGAAGGCGAGGGGGGATGATTTGAGAGAATAGCATTGAAACATGTATATTATCTTATGTGAAACAGATCACCAGTCCAGGTTTGATGCATGAGACAGGTTTCTCAGGGCTGGTGCACTGGGATGACCCTGAGGGACGGGATGGGTAGGGAGGTGGGAGAGGGGTTCAGGATGGGGAACACATGTACACCCATGGCTGATTCATGTCAATGTATGGCAAAAACCACCACAATATTGTAAAGTAATTAGCCTCCAATTAAAATAAATAAATTAATTAAAAAACCATTGATGAAAGAAATCAAAGATGACACAAATAAGTGGAGAAATATACCATGTTCATGGATCGGGAGAATCAATATAGTGAAAATGAGTATACTATCCAAAGCAATATATAGATTTACTACAATCCCTGTCAGGCTACCAATGGTATTTTTCACAGAACTAGAACAAATAATTTCATAATTTGTATGGAAATACAAAAAAAATCTCAAATAGCCAGAGCAATCTTAAGAAAGAAGAATGGAACTGGAGGAATCAACCTGCTTGACTTCAGACTATACTACAAAGCTACAGTCATCAAGACAGTATGGTACTGACACAAAGACAGAATTATAGATCAATGGAACAAAATAGAAAGCCAAGAAATAAATCCACACACCTATGGACACCTTATCTTTGATAAAGGAGGCAAAAATATACAATGGAGAAAAGACAATCTCTTCAACAAGTGGTGCTGGGAAAACTGGTCAACCATCTGTGAAAGAATGAAACGCGAACACTTTCTAACACCATACACAAAAATAAATTCTAAATGGATTAAAGCTCTAAATGTAAGATCAGAAACTATAAAACACCTAGAGGAAAATATAGGCAAAACACTCTCTGACATAAATCACAGCAAGATCCTCTATGACCCCCTCCCAGAGTAATGGAAATAAAAGCAAAAATAAACAAATGGAATCTAATTAAACTTAAAAACTTTTGCACAATGAAGGAAACTATAAGCAAGGTGAAAAGACAGCCTTTAGAATTGGAGAAAATAATAGCAAATGGTAACTGACAAAGAATTAATGTCAAAAATATATAAGCAGCTCAGGTGGCTCTATTCCAGAAAAATAAACGACCTAATCAAAAGATGAGCCAAACAACTAAACAGACATTTTTCCAAAGAAGACATACAGATGGCTAACAAACACATGAAAAGATGCTCAACATCACTCATTATCAGAGAAATGCAAATCAAAATCACAATGAGGTACCATCTCACACCAGTCAGAATGGCTGCTATTAAAAAGTCTACAAACAATAAGGGCTGGAGATGGTGTGGAGAAAAGGGAACCCTCTTACACTGTTGGTGGGAATGCAAATTAATATAGCTGTTATGGAGAACAGAGTGGAGATTCCTTAAAAGACTGGAAATCAAACTGACATATGAAAGCAATCCCACTGCTGGGTATACACACTGAGGAAACCAGAATTGAAAGAGACACACGTACCCCAATGTTCATCACAGCACTATTTACACTAGCCAGGACTTGAAAGCAACCTAGATGTCCATCAGCAGACGAATGGATAAGAAAGCTGTGGTACATGCCGTAAAGCTGGGGGGTGGGGAGGGAGGTGGGAGGGGGGTTTGAGACTGGAGGACACACATACACCCATGACTGATTCATGTCACCATATGGAAAAAACCACTACAATATTGTAAAGTAATTAGCCTCCAATTAAAATAATAAATTAATTTAAAAGAAAAGATTAACATGTACTGCCATAGGGAATGCAGGAGCGTAAGGGCTTAAAAAGGAAAGGACAAGTTCCACTTTGGTGAAGCTGTATGTTGTCTGTGGAGATCCAGGTTGAGATGAACAGCAGGCAGTCAGGAAAAAGAACTGAAGATACACACTTGGGAATCCTTAGGTAGGTAGTAGGTAAATCTTTAAGAATGAATGAGATTATTCAAGGTGAGATTATAGTGTGAGTGGGGAAGTGAGATGTGGACTAGGTGATTAAGGAAGAAGGTGGAATGGGAAGAGATTCCCTACATAATCCCAGTTGCACTTCCCCCGACATTTTGGTCCCTGGGACCACAAAGATCATGGCACAACTTGATAAAAACTTTATAAACATAAAAGTTGTGTTTGCGGTTCAGGGTCTTAGGCCACTCGAAGGTCCATTGAAACGGTGAATCTTATAAACAGCCAGGTGACTCATGCTCACAATTACAACAGGGAATGTTCTCCAACCTCATCATATGTGATTGCATATAATACTCAGTTCAGTTCATTTCAGTCACTCAGTCATGTCTGACTCTTTGTGACCACATGGACTGCAGCACACCAGGCCTCCCTGTCCATCACCAACTCCTGGAGCTTACTCAAACTCATGTCCATTGAGTCGGTGATGCCATCCAACCATCTCATCCTCTGTCATCCCCTTTTCGTCCAGCCTTCAATCTTTCCCAGCATCAGGGTCTTTTCCAGTGAGTCAGTTCTTTGCATCAGGTGGCCAAAGTATTAGAGTTTCAGCTTCAACATCAGTCCTTCCAATAAACACCCAGGACTGATCTCCTTCAGAATGGACTGGTTGGATCTCCTTGCAGTCCAAGGGACTCTCAAGAGTCTTCTCCAGCACCACAGTTCAAAAGCATCAATTCTTCAGCACTCAGCTTTCTTTATAGTCCAACTCTCATATCCTTACATGACTACTGAAAAAACCATAGCTTTTACTTGATGGACCTTTGTTGGCAAAGTAATGTCTCTGCTTTTTAATATGCTGTCTAGATTGGTCATAACTTTTCTTCCAAGAAGTAAGCGTCTTTTAATTTCATGGCTGAAATCACCATCTGCAGTGATTTTGGAGCCCCCCAAAATGAAGTCTTTCACTGTTTCCCCATCTATTTGCCATGAAGTGATGAGACCAGATGCTATGATCTTAGTTTTCTGAATTTTGAGTTTTAAGCCAACATTTTCACTCTCCTATTTCACTTTCATCATGAGGCTCTTTAGTTCTTCTTCACTTTCTGCCATAAGGGTGGTGTCATCTGCATATCTGAGGTTATTGATATTTCTCCTGGCAGTCTTGATTCCAGCTTGTGTTTCATCCAGCCCAGCATTTATCATGATGTATTCTGCATACAAGTTAAACAAGCAGGGTGACAATATACAGGCTTGACGTACTCCTTTTCCTATTTGGAACCAGTCTGTTGTTCCATGTCCAGTTCTAACTGTTACTTCCCTATCTGCATAGAGATTTCCCAAGAGGCAGGTCAGGTGGTCTGGTATTTCCATCTCTTTCAGAATTTTCCACAGTTTATTGTGATCCACACAGTCAAAGGCTTTGGCATAGTCAATAAAGCAGAAATAGATGTTTTTCTGGAACTCTCTTGCTTTTTCCATGATCCAGCAGATGTTGGCAATTTGATCTCTGGTTCCTCTGCTTTTTCTAAATCCGGCTTGAACATTTGGAATTTCACGGTTCACATACTATTGAAGTATATAATATTAGTACAGTTATAATTCGGGCTTCCCTGATAGCTCAGTTGGTAAAGAATCTGCCTGCAATGCAGGAGACCTTGGTTCAATTCCTAGGTTGGGAAGATCCCCTGGAGAAGGGATAGGCTACCCTCTCCAGTATTCTTTGGCTTACCTTGTGGCTCAGATGGTAAAGAATCTGTTTGCAAGGCAGGAGACCTGGGTTTGATCCCTGGGTTGGGAATATCCGCTGGAGAAGAGAATGGCTATCCACTCCAGTACTCTAGCCTGGAGAATTCCATGGACTATATATAGTCCATGGGATCAGACACAACCGAGTGACTTTCAGCAGCTTTCAGTTATAATTCAGTATTTAGAAAAGGGAAATGTTATTTATATTAAAACAGGACTTTGAGATTTAGCATATTTCTTGTTATCAAAGACTCCTTAAATAATTTAGAAAAACATTTGCAGCAGGAGTATCTCTGAATGTTGTTTAGGTATAGCAATACTTGCCCATCAGAAATTTTTTTCCAAATTCATATGTAAACAGACCCATCATATATTTTACAGCAAGAGAGAAGTAAGTGTGGACATATTATTTAAAAGATTTTCTGTTTTCTTTACCTAGAAGAAAGAAATATCTTCTTAGTCACAGGAAGAGAGAGAATGGTGAATGCAAGATTATAATATATAGATGAAGTGACATCATCTTGTGATACATGAAGGTGAGTCAAGAATCCCACAAGTCAAGTGTGTGGTAACTTGAATCTTGCATGCTCTTTGTGATGGTTGACATGTGATTCCCTGCAGGCACTGAGAATTTTTCATGCTCTTGCAGACTTTTTCAAACACTGCAGAAGAATTTCCTTACCAGCACAAAAGGACCTTTTAGCTTTCTGGAGTACTATATTTCACTCGGTGTTGATCAATAGAAATGGTACCATTTTCCACCTCTGGGATGTGAAGGCTGGTTTCAGTGGTCTAGGGCGCTGGATATGAGCCTACATTTTTCCACGATGGGTCAATGAACATGTGGGGGAGAGAGAGAGGCCAGCTGCCTCTTAGCTAGAGCAGTTAAATCAGTCTTGGCAAATTGAGTAACATGCCTCAACCAGGCTGCTCTTATCTTTATGTGGTCGATTAGAGGAAGACCTTGTGAGAAAAGAAAAGCAAAAAAAAAAAAAGAATGATGTCATTTCTTTATAGCCTCGTTGGTATGATTCATATGAATATTTGTAATTACACATAGGATGTATTGACCGCTCAGTTCTAAAGGAAATCAGTCCTGAATGTTCATTGGAAGGACTGATGCTGAAGCTGAAACTCCAATACTTTGGCCACCTGATGTGAACAGCTGACTTATTTGAAAAGACCCTGATGCTGGGAAAGATTGAAGGTGGGAGGAGAAGGGGATGACAGAGGATGAGATGGTTGGATGGCATCACTGACGCGATAACAAGTTTGAATAGGCTCCAGGTGTTGGTGATGAAATGGGAAGCCTGGCGTGCTGCAATCCATGGGGTTGCAAAGAGTCAGATATGACTGAGCAACTGAACTGAACTGAACAGGATGTATATGTATTATCAGACCGTTTCAATGTAGAGGCACCTTTGTGAAGAAAGAATAATTAAATATGAACTATGTATTTGTCTTAAGGAGGTATGATGTATTCAGAGCTCATATAAATTTGGAACATAGGCATATGCCAAATTGTTTTCAAATGTGTTATTTTCTGCTCTATACCCATAATTGTTTAATTTTGGCAGTAACTATTTTTGTCTTAAAGTGAAAATATGCTTTCAATTCAAGCAAAAAATTATATGCAATAACTTCCAGTTAATTTTATAAGAAATAAGCGTTAGCATTAGGTAATTTTAGAAGTAATTTTCTTAAATTTTTTAACTTGAACTTTGTAAAAATTGGAGACTTATATTTTCATCTTTAATACACTGCTTACTTGTTAATTTTTGTAAAAACAAAGATTTTCCATGTCACATTTTCAGATGTCCTAGGAAAAGAAATGCTTAAAAAGTATTTTAAAGCTTTGATAAATATGTAGCAAGTTATATTTTACATCTTTTTAAAAGATCTATTTTGCTGATGAATAAATTGAAAGGAGAAATTTAGATGACATTTCAAGGTCAAACTAGAACTATGAAGAAAAGTGGGACTTGATTTTGAGTTCTCTTTAGCCCTGACCTTTCATACTCTTGGCCTGTATGTGAGCTCCTCTTAAATGCCCGACATCTTTATTGTTCAGTTGCTAAGCCGTGTCCAGCTCTTTGTGACTGCGTGGACTGCAGCATGCCAGGCTTCCCTGTCCTTCACCATCTCCCAGAGCTTGCTCAAAGTCATATCCATTGAATCAGTGATGCCATCCAACCATCTCGTCCTCTGTCATCCCCTTCTCCTCCAGTCTTTCCCAGCATCAGGATCTTTCCTGATGAGTCAGTTCTTCACATCAAGTGGCCAAATTATTGGAGCTTCAGCTTCAGCATCAGTCCTTCCAATGAATATTCAGGATTGACTTCCTTTAGGATTGACTGGTCTATATCAATATGTGATAAGGAGAGCCCATCGTTATTTTCTCCCACACCTACTCATTCTCAACTCTTCTCTGGCTTAGACTGCAGCATCAACAGCCATGCATGCAACTGCTTTAGCCAAAACTTGGGTTCATCTTTTATTCTTCTTTCCTTGATCTATCCTTCAGCAAATCTTGTTGGTTGTACCTCTAAATATTATATGTATAAAGCATCACTTTTCCATTATATCCAACCTGGTCTGAGGTACCAACGCCTCTCACTGGGATTCATAGTAGTAACCTCCAAGTGTCTGGTGCGTGGTAAGTAAAATCACTTAAGTTATCTCAGTGTTATTTTTGCCCTTCTGCAATCTATTTGATGGCCAAGTAATATTTACTGCATTTTCTGCATCTACTTGATGGCCAAGTAATATTTACTGAAACAAATCAACACAGAGTCAGTCACTGACCTGTTTAAAAATCTCTGCTTTGAGAAGAAAATGTAAGCTTCTTGACCTGGCCCCTACAACCTGCATGATCTGTCCCCTGTTTTTCCTCTCTGGCCCCACCTCCTCCCTCTCATCCCTTCTATGGTGCAAGTACTTTCTGACTTGTTCATCACTTTATCTACAACAGAATCCTGAGCACAAGAGTAGGCCCTCAATACTTTAGTCAAATGCACAAACAAATATTGTTATATATTTTCCTGAGCCTGAAAAGAAGTCCTCCTTTGGCTTTGGTGCTGAGCAAAATGAAAGTTGAGAGCAGTCAAGACCTGCTTTGCAACCTGTACTGGGTCTCTTCCTTGACCACTTCTGCAGGATTAGCTCTGCCTGAGCTCTGAGGCCCATCCTGAGTTAAGACAGAAGTGATTCAAAAGCATCTGTTTCACCAGTAGGTGATTCCATTTGACAGTTTCTTAATGCCAGTCCAACTAGGATTTTATGAATTTCTGCCTTATTTCTGGGCTCAACTTCATACCTTGATCCTCGTTTCAGCAATTGCATTTCTGCCTATTTCTTTCTTTCTTTTTTTAATATAACAATGACAAGGGATTCCCTGGTGGCTCAAATGGTAAAGAGTCTGTCTGCAATGTGGGAGACCTCGGTTTGACCCCTGGGTCAAGAAGATCTCCTGGAGAAGGAAATGGCAACCCACTCCAGTGTTCTTGCATGTTAAATCCCATGGATGGAGGAACCTGGCAGGCTACAGTCCATGGGGTCACAAAGAGTTGGACACTACTGAGAAACTTAATTTTCACTTTCATAACAATGACAAAGCCTTTTTAAATTTTTTTAAGAATTGATTAATATATTTTTGGCTGTACTGGAGCCTCTTTATTGCAGCCTGTGGCTTTCTCTAGCTGTGCTGCAAGGGTTTCTTTTTGCGGTGTATGGGCTTCTCTTGTTACGGAGCACAGGCTCTAGAGCCCACAGGCTTTGGAGCTGCAGTGCTCGAGCTTAGTTACCCCACAGCATGTGGGATCTTAGTTCCTAGACCAGAGATCAAACGTCCCCTGCATTGGAAGGCAGATTAACTGTTGGACCACCAGGGAAGTCCCTGCCTATTTATCTTCTGCCTCAGCATTTGCACTTTAATCCTTTCTTCCTGGTGTAGGAACCACCTGTATGCTCACATTCCTTCAGTTGCCTTATATCTAGTGTTTTACTATGGTGAACATTACCGTAGATCTCTTCTCAAACTAGTTTAGCATCTTAGTTGAGACCCAAGAGTACCAAAGCCAACCATAAGAGGATGAATGAACTGCCATAATGTTGGAAGTAAGCTTTTAGAAAACACCCAAAGCTATTTATGCATGAGTCTTGTGGAATTTCTCACAAGCAATTAAAAAACAATTACAACAAAATTCCCATGGTGCTCAGTATTCCCATAGATCCAAAAATACTTCTAGCTCCTTTAAAAAAGGAAAGCTGGAGGCAAGAAAGATTTTAGAGGGGCTTTTAATGTTCTGGAAGGCCAATCCTAGTTACTGGCCAAGAGGGCAGTGCTAATGGTAGTGCCCTTGGAATGTGCAAGGAAAAGAGTCTGGTCCGTAGTGGGTGCTCCAAAAATTAAGAGGGGTGAATGAATGAAATGCAGACTAAAAGCTGGCCCTGGAGACCCCTCTAAGTGGACTGAGAAAGGAGACTGACAAAAGAGTATACTTTAGGGGGAAATAGCTAGACTTTGACTTTGCTTTGGAGCAGAGCAATGAATATATATATTGGAGCAGAGCAATGAAATATAAATATAGGTACTCAGACACAGTTATTTCTTAAAATAGCATATCCAATTAAAATGACTGAAATATTTCAAGTGAGGTCTTTTACTACTGCAGACTGAGCTGAAAATTTCCAGCATATATATATATATATTTTTTTTTTAGTAAGGCCTTGCCCGTTGCTTATGTGGTTTGGGGAATTTTCTGATAAAGGTAGAAATCTGGTGGCAACACTTCAAAAGGAATCTGGATATAGTTTGTGAAATCACCTCTGATACTTAGAGTGAGTCATTTTACAAGATCGTTTGAGTATCAGTTTCCTTAAATATGCGATTTTAAAGATGATTGCATCATTCTTTTCTTTAACTTTTTATTTTATATCAAAGTATAGGCAATTAACAATGTTGTGATAGGATTGCATCATTCTAAAGAGTGAGTTTGCTTAGAATCTACTTGAAGTCCCATTTTATTTTTTATCTTTACTATTATAACATCAGTCAGATGGAGCTGAGATGATCTCAGGCAGTAATCCAAAAACTTTCAAATATTAGAACTGAAGTTGTCTTTATCAGGCAATCCAGGTCCCATTTTTTCTAAAAGGATATTTATATGTTTAGGGAAAGACTACTATTGGAGATATAATTTATGCCTTTTAAAGGGAATAAGCATTGCACTTACTTTTTGGGAATTATTGTTAAACTTTAATGTACAAACAAACCAAAACAGTAATTACATTAGTGTTTTAAAATAGAAATAATACTTTTAAGCATACAAGTACATGCTATGGTAACTTGGAAAACACAAAGACAGTCAATTACAATGCTATTATTGGGCATACATTTTATTGTTAGGAGGAAATATAAGAAAACACATATTAAAGTCAGAGTGGAGCTTCCCTGATAGCTCAGTTGGAAAGTAAGAGTAAATTTTATGAAAAACTTTCATTTCATCTGTTAAGTGTTACATCCCACAATTGATGACATCCTCTCAGCTGAGAACCACTGGTCTAAGAACTAAGTTAGTGTTATAATTGTATCATGTCCCCTTAAAAGATGTTGAGATCCTAGCCTGCAGTACCTATACATGGGACTTTATATAGAAATAGGGTTTTTGCAGATTAGCAAAATAGTAAGAGACTGTTAAGGTGGGCCTTAATCCAGTAGGACTCGTGTCCTTTAAAAGGGGGAAATGTTGACACAGAGACTGATACATACATAGGGAGAATACCCTCTGAAGACAGAGGCAGAAATCAGGCTGATACAGGCCAAGGAACACCAGATACTGACAGCAAACCAGCAGAAGCTAGGAGAGAGGCATGGGACAGACAGTGTTCAGATGAAAACAATACTACTGACATGTGGGTACTGGGTTCTAACCTCCAGAACCAGGAGACAATAAATCTCTATTGCTGAAGCCACCCAGTCTATGGTACTTTGTAATAACAGCCCTAGCAAATTAATGTAGCTAGTCATATGGTTACCTAGATGAATAATCTGTCTATCTACATCTTTCTATCTATTAATTTACTATTTAACAGCAGTAGAACTATTCCTTCCCCCAGAAGTATTCCTTCCCCCAATTTCTACCTGAAAGCAATGCTGATTATCATTTATCCACTGCTCCTTATCCTTTTATTACCCCTTTCCTCTTTGTTTTGTGCTCCAGGAGGTAACTCTATGAACAAAATCAGTGGGTTGCTTTGCCCTTTGGCTTTCACTTGCTGCTGCTGCTACTGCTGCTAAGTCGCGTCAGTCATGTCCGACTCTGTGTGACCCCATAGATGACAGCCCAGCAGGCTCCTCTGTCCCTGGAATTCTCCAGGCAAGAATACTGGAGTGGGTTGCCATTTCCTTCTCCAATGCATGAAAGTGAAAAGTGAAAGTGAAGTCACTCAGTCTTGTCTGACTCTTAGCGACCCCATGGACGGCAGCCTACCAGGCTCCTCTGTCCATGGGATTCTCCAGGCAAGAGTACTGCAGTGGGTTGCCATTGTCTTCTCCCAGGCTTTCACTTGGGTTCAGCTAGTGACAAGACAAGCAGCAACAAGAGGTCCAGAGGCAGAGAGGCGAGTGTTCTTTTCCCTGGTTCCTTCTCTGCCTTTTGGCTGAGTCCCCTTTTTGAAGGTCACTGTTCCTACCAGGTGTGACCTCACAGGTCACAACACGGCTCTCTCTGGGGCCACTTCCTCCCTCTGTGCACCTTAGGAACTGAGTACTGCCCTAAAGCCCATGGTTCTCCCACATCCTGTCCACATATGATTAAACCCTACTCAAATCATTCCACCTTTAGTGAGCCTTCTATTTCCTGCCAAGCCGATTGTTTTAAAGTAAGGAATATGACCTGGAGCCTAGTTTCCTAAATGCTCAAAACAAACGCCCTGAGGGTCTACGGCGGTCTGGTGTTCTAGAACTTTTAATCCTAGAGTCACAAACTACATGCCCAGGAGGGCCAGTAAGGCTATGAGAACGAGTGGTGTACATTGGCCATGGAAGAACCTTGGGGTCTTGGAGAACAGGATTATAGCTTACAGGGACTGCAGCTTCTTCACTCTAGCTGAATTTTCTCCAGTTGGGAATGGAGATCCAGTGTTGCCAAAATGAACTTTTACAGAAAAGAGAAATCAGAAATCAAGATTTTTTATGTGGACATTCTTCATGTTTCAGTCTTGGCAACTAGTTCAAAAAATGTTCAAACACAGCAGGCCAAGCAAAATATGTCCTCCGTCTAGACTTGTGACCTCTGTCTCAGCTCCATCTCAGATCCAGCAGCTTCCTGGATCACCATAAACTATCTGGACCATATTACCTTGGACCTTCCAGAGGAATTACAATGCAATCATGTGCCTAAGTTTTTTATTATTATTATTAATAAAGGGCAAGATAAAAGAAAGTATCTCTATCTTTTGTGTTATCTAATTTTGAAGACTTTATTTTTTTTTACTAGATTATTTATTGTCCTTTCCTTAAAGATACATGAAATAAATTTTTCTCAAGAATTTAGCTCCAAGGACATCCCTGGTGGTCCAGCGGCTAAGACTCCATGCTTCCAATGCAGGGAGCCCTGGGTTCAATCCCTGGTCAGGGAACTAGATCCCACATGCCGCAACTAAGACATGGCACAGCCACATAAATGTGTTTTTAAAAAAGAATTTAGCTCCAGAAAAAGTCTATATTGCTCTTGAAAATCACAAATATCTTATATTACTGGTTAAAGGGGTAAGTAAAAGTGGCTTCTATGTCAGGCATCATACTTGGTATTTTATTTATTAACAGAACAGGCTAGGCTCATGCTGTGGTCATAGACAGCTCCAAAATTTCAGTGGCTTAACAGAAAATTTATATCTCACTCATATAAAGTCAGAGAGTAGCTTTGACTCTCCGGAGGAGAGAGTTGCTCCTTCAGAGAGTAGCTGTTTTCCTCTGATCCAAGCTGGAGGAGAGAGTTGCTCCTTCAGAGAGTAGCTGTTTTCCTCTGATCCAAGCTGGAGGAGAGAGTTGCTTCTTCAGAGAGTAGCTGTTTTCCTCTGATCCAAGCTGCCTGGTTCTGGTGGCCCCTCTCAGTCAACGTGTGTGCTGCATGGAGGAGGTGCAGGGCCTTGCATTGCCTCACTCTGGAAGAGACATGTGTTATTTCTGCTCATAATTCATTGGTCAAAACCAGTCTCATGCCCCTGCCAACTGTAAAGGGATTAAGAGGTATAATTTTCCACATTCTTAGGAAGGAGTGGAGATCAGGAATGGTGAGTACTAGTAGTATCCTCTGTTGGCATCTTCCATATTATCTGAATGCTATGAAAGCTGTTACAGTTCTCTTTTGCCTGTGACTACAGAAACTCAGAGCAGCTAATTGTAGACTAAATATTTCCTAGATATCCTTCAGATATATTTCCTTTTTCCTTTTATTAGGTCATGCTCTTTCTTATTTTAGTAGGGCCCTATTGTTTGTATATTTTTTATTGTAAGTTGCCCCTTAATCATTTGGGGGAAATGAGGAAGAAGAATAGTAAATGAACTGGTTAATGGGAATAAACAGGAAAAGTTAAGTATACAGATATGTGTTTTACAGCAACATCTGATGCTGACTGACCCCAGCCACTTCAGACTAAGGAGACAAAGGTCATCAAGAAGTGTATGAATAGTTAACAAGGTTAACCTTGGGAACAACCTAGCCCCACACCCTTCCACTACCTTTCCCCTCCATGCCCTCCCCCTCTCTTGGTGCAGCCCCACTGTTCATGTGTGCTCATGATGGCAGATTTGTCTCCTTGTGGGTCCCACTGGGTACAGCTGGGAAGTAAATGTCTAAGAGTGTGTTATTGCCTCCCTACTTTCTTGCTTACCAATCCAAGGAGTAGGTGTACAAGATAGTCCTTTCTCTGAAACTCCAGCTATGTAGCAGTATCTTTACTATTATATAAAGATAATAATGAATGATATTCCACTCTGACCTATGTTTTGGTACGTGTGTGTGTTAGTCATTCAGTCATGTCCGACTTATTTGTTACCCCATGAATGGTAGCTCACCAGGCTCCTCTGTCCATGGAATTCTCCAGGCAAGAATACTGGAGTTGGTAATCATTCCCTTCTTCAGGGAATCTTCTCAACCCAGAGACTGAACCCAGGTCTCCTTTATTGCAGGCAGGCAGATTTGTTGTCAATAAATCAAATTCCTCAAGCTCTCCAAAGTAAGGGGATTAAAGAGAACCTGATTCTAATGAAGAGATAATATTTATAAAAAGTTGATGGAGGAAACAAACTTATCTTTCAGAGATAATCCTTTTAAGCATGAAGGAAAACCCACCTCAAATAAGCTCCTAGGGATAAAACAAGGTGTTCTCTTTCTGATACTGCAGCGAGATTTTCATCTTGCTGGGGTCTGCAAAGCACTCTCAGGCTCAGCAGGAAAATATTGAAGTGGAGTTTTTCTATTCCTTCTGAGTTTTATCAGATTTTCATGCCACAGGGAACAGTGAACATGCTGGAGAGTCAGGGATAAATGAATTGTCCCCTTTGGTGAAGGAAAAGAGCGATCACCACCAGTACTGGTTTCTTTGTTTTATTTTTTCCTTGCCTTTTCTGCTGATAACAAAAATAAATGGTTTGGTAACTGCTAAGTATTGTGATGTAAGAGAAACATGCTGTTTGACACCCATTGAGTTTATTGTTTAACCTTATCATTTTAAGTTTTCATTTCTCTTAAGGAAAGAGTAGAAGCTACAAGAAACAACACTTTGGTGTTTGTATTAGTCTGCTTGGACTGTCAAAACAAAATGCTATAGATTGGGTGGCTTAAACAACAAGAATGTATTTCTCACAGCTCTGGAGACTGTAGGTCCAAGATCAAGGTGCCAACAGGGTTAGTGTCTGGTTAGTGAGAGTAGCTCCTTGGGTTACAGATAGCTGCCTTCTTGATGTGTCCTCACATGGCCTTTTCTTGGTGAGTGGAGGTGAAGAGAGGGAGGGAGAGAGAAAGAGCTGTCTGGTGTCTCTACTTATAAGGGCACTAATCCTATCACAAGGACCCCACCCTCATCATCTCATCTAAACCTAGTTACCTTCAAAAAGCCCATCTCCAAATACCATCACACGGGGGCTTAGGGCTTCAAGATATGAATTTGGGGAGGAACACAATTGTCCATTGCACTCTACCTCTGCACTCTCTTCCCAAAATTCATGTTCTTCTCACATGTAAAATGCACACATTCCATATCAACAGCCCTTAAAGTCCTAATTTATTTTTTTTTAATTTTATTTTATTTTTAAACTTTACATAATTGTATTAGTTTTGCCAAATATCAAAATGAATCCATCACAGGTATACATGTGCTCCCCATCCTGAACCCTCCTCCCTCCTCCCTCCCCATAACATCCCTCTGGGTCGTCCCAGTGCACTAGCCCCAAGCATCCAGTATTGTGCATTGAACCTGGACTGGCATCTGCTTTCATACATGATATTTTACATGTTTCAATGCCATTCTCCCAAATCTTCCCACCCTCTCCCTCTCCCACAGAGTCCATAAGACTGTTCCATACATCAGTGTCTCTTTTGCTGTCTCGTACACAGGGTTATTATTATCATCTTTCTAAATTCCATATATATGCGTTAGTATACTGTAAAGTCCTAATTTATTTTAACATCAACTCTAAAGTCCAAAATCTCATCTAAATATCATTTAAATCAGATATGAGTGAGTCTTGAGGTATGATTCATCCAAAGACAAAATTCCTCTTTAGTTGTGAACCTGTGAAACTAAACAAGTTATGTGCTTCTAAAATATAGCTGTGAGACAGGCATAGGATAGACGTTCTCACTTCAAAAGGGAGAAATAAGAGAGAAGGAAGGGATGACAGGTTCCGAGTCATCCAAAACCTAGCAAGACAAATTCCATTAGATCTTAAGGCTTGAGAATAACTCTCTTTGGTTCAGGGTCCTGCCTTCCAGTCCCACAAGATTGGCAGTGTCACCCTCGGGCTCTGCAGGGTAGCCCTGCCTCTTACACTTCCTCATTTTCAATAACATATTCCTCGCTTCCACCTGAGATTTCACTGGCCTTACCATCCATATTCCTAGCATGTACCTCAAAAGTCTCCCAACTACTATTCATTGACTAATTCCAAAATTGCTTTCACATATTTAGAATTTGTTAAAGCAGTACTCTTTTACATATAATAATTTCATTGGAACTTCCAAATAATGACCCCTGGGAATTATAGTAATCAAGATCAATTTAGAAATCTCATTATTTTTTGTTCCCAGAACCTAGTGAACATTGCAAAACTAAAATTATTTCCAACCTGAAAAAATTATACAGAAATAAAGTATTTCTCTTCAAATAATAGGTTCTGTGCTTTTAGAATGGTATAAAATTAGGTCACTAATTCTTTTGTTTGATTTCCCTATTGATTAGCATTTAAAAACCAAATTTATATGTGCATATAGTTGAACTAGTCTATCTGTCCTATAAAATTTATTAAGATAAAGGAAAGACTTCAGTTCCTCACTTAATTTGGGGGAAGCTGGTTACATTAATCGATGATAACAGTTGAAAAAAAGAAGCCAGAGTGAATTACCTTCTGTTTTGCTTCTATTTTTTCTAACAGAGAGGCATTACAACAGAAAAGCATTTATAAAGCAACATAAAGAATATAATTTATTATAGGTTAAGATGTAAAGAGAACACAACAACCTCCTTGTGCTGTGCTGTGCTTAGTTGCTCTGTTGTGTCCAGCTCTTTGCGACCCCATGGACTGCAGCCAGCCAGCTCCTCTGACCATGGGGATTCTCCAGGCAAGAACACTGGAGTGGGTTGCCATGCCCTCTTCCAGGGGATCTTCCCAACCCAGGGATCCTGCATTGTAGGCAGATTCTTTACTGACTGAGCCAGCAGGGAAGCCCAAGAATCCTGGAGTGGGTAGCATATCCCTTCTCCAGGAGATCTTCCCAATCTAGGAATTGAACCAGGGTCTCCTGCATTGCAGGCAGATTCTTTACCAGCTGAACTACCAGGGAAGCCCAACAACCTCCTTAGATAAACTCAGATATTTAGACCTTAGCACTTATATCTAAGGATGCTGAAGAAAGTTTTAAGGTTCATTTTAGAACTCTGAAATTCTAAGCAACCACTGAAAACGTGAGAGTGAGAGAAACAGAGAAAGTGTGTGTGATGGATAAATGTCCTACTTTCTTTTTGAAGAAGGAGATGTCTGGTTAAATTCTAAAGAGGATTCTCCAGAATGTAATTCATGAGCACTTAGAAGCAAATGGAGTGGTCACTAAAAGCCCATCTGAATTCCCTCTTGGTGAGTCCCCAGGTTATCCAGTGTAGAGGGGAATGTAGAAGGGAACAGAGTAGGTAGCCTTGCTTCCTTCCCTTGGCTCAAAACCCCTAGATGCCAGTAAACTTTCTGTTTCATTTAAGGACTTCTCAAAGATTCTCTTCTCAGTAAGTTTGTGATGGACATGCTAAGTTGCTTCAGTCATGTCTGACTCTGTGCAACGCTATGGACTGTGCTCCTCTGTCCACGGGATTCTCCAGGCAAGAATACTGGAGTGGGTTGCCATGCCCTCCTCCAGGGAATCTTCCCGACCCAGGGATTGAACCCACATCTCTTATGTCTCCTGCAGTGGCAGGTGTGTTCTTTAACAGTAGTGCCACCTGGGAAGCTCCTTGATAAGTTTGGGAACATACTATAGCAAAGATAAGGCTAGGTTTCATGAAACCATTTGAAAACATCAGAATATCTTTGGGAATAATATGGAGAAATGTAGGCTGGATGATATTATGGTGCAGTGATTTTGTTGCTTGATCAGCCATATGTCCTTCCTCCCTACCCGCCCCTAAAAAGTTTACAACAGGAAGATGCCAACCACTAGTATAACCAAGGGAATCACAACTGTTGGGATTTTAGGCTTTGGGGCAACTAAAGAGACTTTTTTTGCAAGGATATTTTTTGGCGTCTCCCGAAATAATATCAGGTTGGCAATTTCTTGGTTATGGTTCCTGAGGAGAGTATCTCTTGAGTAAATATTATTAAAGTCACTAAATGAGCTTTGCAAAGAATGAGAAAAGCAAAACAAAGGACTGTTTTAAATTTAAGATTTAAATCTCTGTTCTTGGATGTGTGCCTAGTTCTATCAAAACAGTGATAGCCATCCAACAAATCCTGCACGAACTATCCTGCGATGAATCTGTACAGAAATGCTCATTTTCCAATTGAATTATTAGTAAATAATTGAAAAACTATTCTATTTCTTTTAAAAAAAAAACCCTTTTAAGAGTTAACTGTGCTTTATAACTTCAGAAACAACTCGGAAAACTTCTCATTTCCACCATAGGATAAATAGGAAGATGGTTTTGTTTTATTTTAATATTTTTATAAGTGGCAAATAAAATCCTGTAAAATGCATGAGTTTACCAAGATGATTGAATGAAAATACTGGTATAAGTTCAAATTTTCTTCTTTTCTTTTGTAATTCTCATTGACTTTGTTTTTTAATGGCTATTTTCCTTAGAAAATTGCACATCTGTGGGACACTAGTTTACAAAAATGTTTTTCATTGTGATATTTTGTTAGATTTATGGAAATCTTGCATCTAGGCTCTGACCATTTGAAAGCAAAGGAAAAGGCAGTCTGATTCAGTGTTTAGGGTGTCAGTGTTTGCTTGTGCAGTTTAGTAAATCCTACCGTGTTGTGGGTTCAGCTTTATTTAGTTTTGTGCTCACCCATACTCTTGAGAATAGACCAAATCACTTTCGTTCTCTAGTGTTGTATTCGTTTTGTGCCTTGAATGGAAATTAAATGCAAATGTTTTCATTGCACTATCCCCTTGTTAATTTATCACATGTTTAAACACAGCAACATATTGGAAAACCTTGTTATTTCGTAATCTTCAGATTCTTTGCACAATGATATTAAGAACAGAATAATGAGTAAAGATAAGCCGATGGGAAGCACATGTCTACAGGGCCACTGGCAGCAGTCCCACAGCCATTAGTCCATGGTATCTGGTGGAACTGCTGGAGTCAGCTTGCACTCCCACTGCATGACAGCAAAAAGAAGGAAGAAAAATGTCTCCAGAGGCAACCAAAGCACCATGTTCAAACCTTAGTTATATTCCCAAATAATTTGTTCTCACCTTTAAAAATGTCCGTTCAGATAAAACTTGCTCTATAGCAGACTTTTAGTGAAAATTAATGATAATGATGGTGATAGTAATAAAACAAAAATACAGAGTACCAACTTCCAGGAAAGGATAGAGTGTTTTGCAGAACAGAGTACCAGAAGGTACCCGGTAAGTATTTATGGATGTGATTGATGGTGAGTGAGGGCAATTAAGGGAATTAAGTTACTCCATTTTTGTTTTGATATACCAAGGGCAGAAGAGCTAATTATAGCCAAATGTTATGGGGTTAAATTCATAGGCAGGGATAGGCACTCAGTGATGATTACATGCACGTGAAGAGAGAGGTAAGAAAAGCGTGTCAGAGATTCTCCTTTGCCTTTCCTCTTTCTCAGCACATTTTACCCATCAGATTTGGTTTTAAAACCTGCCTTAAAATAAGTAAACACCACCCCACAAGCATTTAGGCATTTTGTAAATGGCTGCACCCTAAACGTACTTTACTTAATATTTTCCATTGTTCTGAACTTTACTTAGTCTCTATATCTCAACAAACATGTTTCAAAAATATCTAGCATTGTTTTCAGTAGACTTTCTCTACTTCAGCAGAGTATTGATGAGCTTGACCGCACATTAAGTCATGAGACATTTTAAATGAACTTTGTGGACCCTATCATTCATCTTTTAAAAGTGTTGGTTCTCTTGTGATCCCTGTCTTTCATGCTTAAAATTTAGTTTAAAATCTGGATCAATAAATAAAGCATAAACAATTCCCAAAGGTGTTTTTTGGAAGTGTTTGGTCCATAAAAACTCTTTAAAACTTTTTAGTTCTGCTTCTATACTTCCCAATACTATCAACACATTATACTCCTATTCAGTTCAGTTCAGTTCAGTTCAGTCGCTCGGTCGTGTCCGACTCTTTGCAACCCCATGAATCGCAGCACTCCAGGCCTCCCTGTCCATCACCAGCTCCTGGAGTTCACTCAGACTCACGTCCATCGAGTCAGTGATGCCATCCTATTAGCTGGTTGTTTTCCCAACCTCACTGCTTTAGGTCCTTTCTCTCTCCTCCCTTCCTTTCTCCCTTTCCTCCTGCTTTCTTTTTTCCCTTTCTTCCAATTTGGTGGACGTGGTACATTCCTGAGATGGGCAAACACAAAGAGTAGGCTTTGGGTCGAGTCTGAAATGTGTACAAACCTCCAAGTGAAGATGTCAAGATGTTGTGTGTATGAGATAAGCAGTCCAGAGGAGGAGGTTGACCTGTAGATGTAAATTTGAAAGTCAGTAGTGAGTGAATTGGAGGCTTCCCAGATGGCACCAGTGGTAAAGAATCCACCTGTCAGTTCAGGAGGCACAAGCAATGTGGGTTTGATCCTTGGGTTGAGAAGATCCCCTAAAGTAGAAAATGGCACCCTATACCAGTATCCTTGCCTGGAAAATTTCATAGACAGAGCAGCCTTTCAGGCTATTGTTCATGGGGTCGCAAAGAGTCAGACACAACTGAGCACACACACACACACACACACGGTGCATTAATATGCTTAAAGACACAACATGCAGTGAAATCACTTGGAATGAGTGCAGTTAAAGAAGAGAAATGGCTAAGAACCAAACCCAGAGCATTCTAACATTTAAAGGTCAGGAAGAGAAAAAGGGGAAATAATATTTAAATGTATTAATACAATTTTATTTCAAGGAGTCTACCATCTATAATGACCTGTTGATCCCTATTTTTATTTATTAAGGAGACATCATGCAACATGGTTTTCTTTTCTCAGAACTTTAAGACATTGGCTGTCTAAAGCCTAAGGAGTTTCTGATTCAAGCTGTTAGGTCCGGTCTTGTGAAGCTGATCCACACTGGTGGCAGTTGTGAGACCAGTGCTTAGATGATGGGGCGTCCCAAGGCTGAGCCAAGTAAGGTACGTTATCAAATACCAGAAGTACAAAGGCGTCAGTGCCTGTCAGGCGGAAGAGGTAAGAAGCAATTTAGGACAGTGACAGGAGTGTCTAGAGCTGACAGTCTCACAAAAGTGGAAAGGGAAAATAGACAGGAAGTGAGATGAGCAAAGGTAATAACGGTAGGGTCAGAGCAGGTTGTCTGTCGTGAGTCTGGTAGATTGTACTCAACCTCCTGCAGTGATTTCTGGCATCTGCCTTTTAAGCTGTGCTTCAAACTGCCAAACCACATCAGACAGAACCTTCCATCCGCCTCTTTTGGCATTTCTAATTTTAAAGTGCGTAGTCATCGTCTCCCAAATGTTCTCACTTTCCATTCTGATGGTTAGAATCATGTCAACTGCTTCCTTCTAAGAGTAAGATTCAGATTCAGCTTTCATTAACACAGCGGAGGGTCAGCTACCTACCAGGCACTGGCACTGGGCTGGTCACTTGTACATATATCAGCTCTTTTAGGGATTTAATTGTCATCTTGGCTGAAGCAGAATTCTTATAAATAGCTTATACTGCAGCAGTTTAAAAGCCATGTGTAAATTTCCTAAATCCTCTTTGTGCAATATTTGTTTAATAGTTGGTCTCATCTGGAATATTTAAAAATTGAGTCTTGTATGATTTAGATGTGGTGTCACGGCTAAGTCTTCAGAGCTTATTTGCTTCTTCTATGCAGAGAGGGACACATCTGACATAATGTACCAAGTTTCATTGCCAGGATAAGAATAGATAACAAACTATAAACAAACAAATAAGAAGCTAAGTCATCAAATGAAATAACACTGGAAATCTGGTCAAACACTCACAGTGGAGGGACCTGAATTTAGGCATTAAATTAGGTAAATGAGTCTTTGGTTATGTTAGGCAGGTAGTTACCTCCTCTGAGGCCAGGTATTCCTTCCTGGGTTAGCTGTATTCTTAAGGCTCTTAAATGACTTACCAGCATCAGAGAATTATTTTCAAAAGTTTTGAGAACCAGAAGAACACCCTACACTTATTTATCTGGGACAAAGCTTTGTATCTTTGCCCTTCACTGCTTCCTCTTTAAACTGCACCGTGTCGTTTCTGACTGCCTGTCTGCCCCTAGAACTTCATTATGCCTACTCATATCAGTTCTACATCACCTTTCCAGTGGAACACTGGTCATTTTATCATGAACGAATACTATGTCTTCAAATCAGAAGACATGGGTAAGTCAATGGTTGCTCACTACATGATGTGGGCTCCCTGTCATATTCCCCAGCTGGCATGAGCCTGGTCCTCTGGAGAGATGAGATAGGCAGGAAGAGTGCCCAAGCTTTCCCCAATGGCATTCCCATGCTTGGGTGCCAAGAGAGTGAGCATCCTCTGCTTGCCACTCCAGGGTTCTCCAGCTCCCTTCCTGGAGGTGATGCTGTTGTGTGCATCACTTGAATCCTTGTAATGGGCTACTGCTTGATTTATTACTTAACCAGGACCAGTAAGAGAAACAAAGTTTCCATGGGACTCAGAAACACAAGCTTAAGTTAACATAAGAAACATAAGCATAAGCTTAAATTAACTTCTTTATATACAAGTGATATTCTTCCCCTTCAGGACAACATTCTTTGTCTCTGGTACAAACCTCAGGAAACTCCTGATCAAAATGACGGTACATGAAGAAAATGCAAATAAGACTTAGATGGTAATCAGAGGTAGGATTCCTCTTGACCTTGTTAGTTTGGATGTGGGAGAAGCACTACGGCAATGTTCAAGTTGGCTGCGCATTGGAATTACCTGGGAGCTTTAAAAACATTGACTTTTTAAAGTTTGCCAGGTGATGCTAATGAGTATCCAAAACAGAAAACGTGAACACTTCTGCTTCGTAAGACTCTTTCTGTGCTCTTGGCTACTCTGACTCTTGAGGTTAAAAAAATGCAAACCACTCCACGTTTCTGCCAGTTTGCTCTTCTTGTTTTGTTCTTCTCTCTCCACAAGGTCTGGCTCTCTCTCTAGAGATTCTGACTGATCTATGAAATTTCTCCAGAATTTGCTTAATGCTTTGAAGCCTTTCCCACTTCTTAAATAGTTGACTTCTCACCCTGGTCAATATTTTATTTTCAATAATAGATAATATTTTACAAATCCAGTCTGATGGAGAAAGAGAATAAGAAACTTTAGGTGGTGAAGGGGTTGGAGATGCAGAAAATGTCTGCACTTTGGTCAGTGGTGGAAGCTGATGGAGATTGTTGGCATCAGATGGTGAGAGTTGCAGGTAGCTTGGTGCTTGGGCTTGGTGCTCAGGATCGCAGAGACGGCTTCTGGGCTCAAGTATCTACTCGGACATTTGTATCTGTGCCTAACCAGGACCTTTACTAGGATCAGCCTCAAAAGCAACAGAGCAGACCTCTGCCTGAGAGAGATTGGCCTGGTCTGACCTTGATGATTTCAAATTAGGCGAACTATTGCTGGCTTCATAAGGCCTCCACCTCTATTGGGGACCTCAACTAATGTTTGTACTCAAGACATTTATGCCAGAATTCTCTTGAAAAACCAGAGTTGGCTCACCCCTTATGCCCTAGATTTGTTCATTTCTGCAGTTAACCCCTGCCTGGTATCAATCTATGCTTCTCATTGTAAGAGAGGACCAAAACTCCGTTGCTGCCTATTGAAACTTCATTCCATCAGAAACCAGCTCTCCTACATCCTTGCTTTCTTTACAGAATGCTCTTGCTACTTCTTTACCAGAATAAAATATAGCTTTCTCATGAGTGTATCTTTTCTAGGGCATCTCCTCAAATACAGGGAGCTGCAGAGTTGAAGGATGGTGTCAGTTTTCTGCTTTCTCTACAAAATTGCATGGCTAGTTCCATCATTCTTCCACCTTAATGAAAGAAGATTCTGCCCCTCTGGAAATTCTGCCACCTGGAATGACAGTCTCTGCCTTCCTTATCCCCATCACCTACTTTCTGATTCGTTAGTCCCTCATGTTAATTTAAAACGTGGGCATTCTTTTACTATCATCCTCTCCAACATAGAGTCTACCATTATACTTGCTGTATTTGTAAGGACATTTTGTTTGCAAGCACAGAAGGGTAAAAATTTATTCACATGTACCAAAGATAGAATGTTTTAAAAAAATTTTTATAATTGATTTCATCTTACACTCTAACCTCCATTGCCCTCATAGTGGAAAAAATAAAACCAGCAAACAAACCCCTCCAAATCTTAAGTGTATCCTTTCTAAGTATGAAGTTGTTTCAAACTTTAAAAGTTATTTTTTTGTGTTGTTCTAGAGTCATCATTTGGATAAATGGTCATTCAACTCAAAGTTATACTCCTTGTTGGGACAGCGTCTCCCCTTTCCTAAGAGTTCTTTGGTGATGCTGCCAGACCCCTGACTTGGAGGCAGGGGCTGCTGGTCTGAGCTTCCCTGGGCCACTTCTAGCTTAAGTGCTTGTGACTAAGCTGGACATCGGTGTTGGCTGGAGTACTGCTGATCATGCCTGGCTCTCTGAGAAAGTTCTCCTGTGTTCATGCAAACCAGTGGCACCCACCAGATCCCATTCCTGTGGGATTGCATTTTGTGGCCTTCTTAACCCTATCCCAAGCCCCCTCCTGGTTTGCTGGCTCTCAGCACCTCTGTATATCCTCAGCCACTTACTCTGCGCAGTGATGGAGTATGTACTGCTGCACTTCCAGTTACCTCCCTCAGCCCAGTTACCTCCCTGTGACCCTTGTCACAGGTCTCCATGCAGACTTCCAGCCAGAAGGCAAAGATAAGCCTGCCTCTGCTTTTAATGTCCCCTTCAAAGTCTTTCATTTCTGGGGGTGTCTGTTGCATCTTCTTTGCTTCCCATCTGTACTTCTCAAAAGAGTGGCTTCTGCTCCCACCATGTTACTGAGTCAACTCCTCATAAGGCCATGAGTAATTTCTAACTGCCCCCAAATGTCTTAGCATTTTCAGTTTTTTTTTTTTTTTAAACTTTGAATCACTTTTGATTTATATTTTACAAAAAGCAGATCATTTGAAAATTTGGTATTTCTTTTTTGTCTGCACCATGGGTCATACTGGATCTTAGTTTCCTGATCAAAGATTGAAACTGTGCCCCCTGCAGTGGGAGCACTCATCTGACACCTTGATGCCTTAATTTTCCAAGCACTGTGCTCTCTTGGTTCCACTCAGAGGTTTTTGCCAATTTCCTATGTTGTTTTCCCCTTTAATGCGAGTGTATAAGGATTCTGCTCTTGGATGGTTTCTACTCTGATTATGGTTAAGTCCATGAAGTGGGGAGTTCTCCCTGGATGATTGCTTTCATTCTCATGTTAAACCTCATTTTTTATACTGCAGCTTAAAAAAAATCCATACATCCATTCAGAACATTTATCCAAGCTTTAGAGTTGTATTTTTAACTGAAGGTGAAAGTCTCTCAGTTGTGCCCAACTCTTTGGGACCCCATGGACAGTCCATGGAATTCGCCAGGCCAGAATACTGGAGTGGGTAGCTTTCCCTTCTCCAGGGCATCTTCCCAAGCCAGGGATTGAAGCCAGGGCTACCGCCTTGCAGGCGGATTCTTTACTAGCTGAGCCACAAGGGAAGCCCAAGAATATTGGAGTGGGTAGACTTTCCCTTCTCCAGCAGATCTTCCTGACCTAGGAATTCAACCAGGGTCTCCTGCATTGGAGGATTCCTTACCAACTGATCTATAAGGGAAGGCCTACCTACTGGATATTTCCAGGCCTTTCAAACTCAACATGTACAAACAGAACTCATTATCCTCCCCAGCTTCTCAGGGTGTATTTTCAGTCTGAATTGACACCACCTTGTCTCCAGTCACCAGAGCTAGAAAACTTGGGAATTGGTTTTGATTCTTTTTAATTTTTTTTATCTCCTACATTCCCACAATGAGTCACAAAGCCTGGCAAGTTTCTTCCTGTTCAGTACCGATTTGTCTTTGATGTCTTAGTCATCGTTGTATCTATTTACCTATCATCATCTGTCAATCCTCCACCATTATTTGTCTGCAATGAAAATTTGTCCCCCAGAGTTTAAAAGAAAGAGGAAGTGTTAGTTGCTCAGTTGTGTCCAACCCTTTGCAACTGCATGGAATGTAGCCTGCCAGGCTCCTCTGTTCTGAATAGGAATAAGGTAAATGTACAGTTTCTAGAAGGGAAAAAAGGAATAAGGACATTGCCTGTAAAGATCCATATTGTTGATTATTGTTGCTATAATTAAGCCTCAAACTTGGCACCGAAATTTTGGGTAGCTGCAGTGAAAATGAGACTAGGTTGATTACCTAATGATTTTTCTCAGAGAAAACAGAGGTATTTTCATAATTTAAGTTATAAATTATGATTAGCTGAAGCTTTGTATTGATAAAACTTTGCTTAGCTTTCCCTCTAATTTCTAGATCACCCTAAATTGGCCCTTTGAACCAATTCTTCAGTCTTTAAGGCAAATATCTTGTGAGCGTTTAAGCATTTTAAGACCTCTCTTGCTAAAAGGCAGATCCTTCTCAGTTTTTCCCAGTCTGTCCCAAGCTGAGGACCTGTGTTCTCCGTTTATGGTAGCCCCCAGTCCTGTTTGTCCTGTAAGTCATATTTTATAAACTTGTCTCCCTTTCTTAAAGCTCAAATTTCTTTGCAGCTCAGTATTTGAAAACCATCCAACTAGATTTTGAGCAGATTTGTATGTGACAGTGATTTCAGTTGTGTTCTCTTTTAGACTCACACATGCCTGGACAAGTTCATGGGCCCACTGGGGCTGGCTCCCCAAGCCTTACTTCATAAGATGATGGGGGAGTCTTTGATGAGGAACTGTGCTTGCATTATTGTCAGCGATGGATATGAAAGTGCCACTTAAAGTCGTTATTTGTGAATGAAGCAAACATAATAACCTTTACAGGCGAAGATTGCTAGCCTACACCTAGATATGGAAGAGAGGGTAGTGGTGACCGAAATGAGAAGGAAATCCAAAAAAGAGGAGATATTTGTATACACATAGCTGATTCACTTTGCTGTACAGCAGAAACTAACATTGTAAGGCAAATATACTCCAATAAAATTAATAATAAAAAAAGAGAAGACAGTGTCTTCTGACATTAAATCAGAGAAGTCGTGTTCACAGTGTTCACAGGAGCTGTGCCAGTCCCGCCCCTGGGAGCAAAGTTGGCTGTGGTTTATCTTCACAGGGGTTCTATGTATGGTGCAGTGGTAGGGAGGCAGGCTGGGGTGCCAGACAGACTGATCGGAATCCTGGCTCTGCTCCTTCCTTACGCGGAGGCTTGGGCAACTTCCCTAACCTCTCTGAGCCTGCTCTGAGGATTGAAAATAAGGCACATAAAGTCAATACTCCATAAATGGGAATTGTTATTTCTAATATTATTATCAGATATCACCGGGGCAATGAGCAGCAAGGGAGGAAGGAACTGGTGAGCGTGGCAGATGAAAGGATGGCTCTGGGAGCTCAGGGGAGACACGCCTTAGGGGCACTGTAAGCAGTGACTGAGAGAAGGAAGTCTGAAGAGGGATGGAATTCTTACATTAGATGATGCATGGAGGGCGGGAGAGATCTGTGTGGTCTCACTTCCTATCCACAGGATTTGTGGCCAGGCTCAGGGGTATGGTAGTTTCTTCATAAACATTAAGTTGAAAAAAACATTTCCAAGGGTCTTGTCTACTTTGGGTACATTCTCATAATCTAGAGGGTCTGGAAGTTTTTGTTTTTAGGTTTAGAAATGAGTTTCTGAGGTTGGTTTTTGTCCTATAAATATTTTATCCTATGAAAATTGTCCAATAATACTTGAACTTTCTGTCATACTTTGCAGAGTTGCCACTCCTTTCCTGAAACATCTCCTCATTGGACTTTTATAAATCTAGTTATTTTCTGGAGTGTCCTTCTAACACTCAGGGCTTTCCTTCTTGGTCTTCTTGCTTGGAAGCTAAGTTTTTCCCTGTTATTTTCTCCCTTTGAAACTCTTAACTATGCATATTTCCCAGGACTCTGATAGCTCTTTGGTCTTCTCACTTTTTAATAATCTCTGGTACCAAAACCCATGGCTTAAGCACCACGTCTGTTTCTAGAGCCCAGACCCTTCTCCTAATCTACTGGATCCACATACTGAAGCACGGCAGTGTTAGCAGAGTTGCTGGGCCTGAGTGAAACAAATTAGGAAATTTTCATTCACACAGGCGGCCACTTGGCCCCTGACATGTTTCAGCCCCAGGTCTAGGGGTAGGCATCTTGGTGTGAACTGACCTGACAACTAGGTCAAATGATTTCTACCATTTGTCAGTTGCATAACTTTGGGAAATTTACTTCTCTCTCTTGGGCTTCCCAGGTGGTACTAGCGGTAAAGAATCCACTTGCCAGTGCAGGAGATCTAAGAAATACTTAACTCCAAAGAGCTTTTATTTAGTCATCTTTAAGATAGGGAGTATGTATACACTTTTAATTTCTTGCCTTTTAGCTCAGTGGATGCTTCCAGGATCTACATATGTTCTTTTATTATTAGGTTTTATAAATTTTCTTCTTGGAGTATTTTATTTTAAAAAGGAGTGGGCTATATATGCAATGAAGACCATGTCGAGTAGTATCTTTCCTCGGCACTATTTCATTTTAAATTACCTCTTCCCTGTTGGTTTAATCCAGTTTTCTAGAGCATCTATTGTGTTGTTACCTGGGAAACTCAGCCTTCACAACCATTGGTTAGAATGTCCCAAGGTTGTTCATTATATTCCATTACCCTCAAGAAAGCGAATATCCAACATATATTAGAATTAGCTTATAACCTTTAGCTATCTGTTACTTACATTTAAGATTTTGACATGATTTTTATTCCTAAATTGTTTTATAGACTTTTGGTGGGGCATAGAAGCAGAATTTTTTCCTACAGTGTTGTTATGAATGGTAATCTTTGTGGTCTCTAGTTTTTTAAGCAAGAAGTCTATTTTCTGTTGATAAGAGAAATAATCCAAGTGTTTCCTTCTTTTCAGCATGCTTGCTTCAGCAATTCAAAGTGGGTGGGGAGACTGTCCCTCTAGAGTTTCTAGTATGTGCAAACAATAAAACAGGTTGAAAAGAAACAGTTTTGACCTGCCATCTCCAACTGATACAAGCCAGTTCTTCCTTTCCTTACTATTCTGCCTTCTTAGGGAGTTTGGATCCCCTGACCTCATGAAAGATGATGATAGCCTTTCAAACCCTCAAGATTAGCTTTCCTGGTGCTCATTCATGGTGGAATCTGTATCTTCTGACCCTAAGGTCTACAAATGTATTTGGTCTACTGGTGCATACAAGGTCTACCTCACTGCCCTTGAGAAAATCACTGTCTTCAATTCTTAATTATTGACCTATAAGTAGATATTTATAAACACAATAAAACATCAAATTAAAAATCATGTTCAACTGGGATATGCCATTGAATCCTGTTAAAATTACAAATGTGTCTCTTCCCATTTCCTTATAAATGTAGCCTACTCGGTGATTTTATCTAGCAATATTTTCTTTTTACAAATGATCATATAGGTTAGTCTACATATAGAAGTTTGCACATATGTGCTTTTGTCTTTATTTCTAAGTTACCTTTGTTGTTCAGTCACTCCATCTTGTCTGACTCCTTGCAACCCCATGGACTGAAGCATGCCAGGCTTCCCTGTCCTTCACTATATCCTAGAGTTTGCTCATACTCGTGTCTATTGAGTTGATGATGCCATTTATACCTTAAACAGATATAAATTTGAGACATAAAAGTGCTACCTGGATGCAGGACTTCCCTGGTGGTCCAGTGGTTAAGAATCTGCTTCCAATGCAGGGGGTGAGGGTTCGATCACTGGTTGCAAAGTTAAGATCCCACAAGCTTCATGGCCAAAAAAACCAGAACATAACAGAAGCAATATTGTACCAAATTCAATAAAGACTTTAAACATGGTCCACATAAAAAAAACACTACCTAGATGGATTAAGTAATTGTGATACTTATAATGCTCTAAGTTAGATTCTCTTTTGAAAAAGTAGGTTATAAAGGAAAAGTACTATAAGATATCCATGTTACCTATTGTACTTGCTTTTGAAGACCTCGTGTTACCCTGTTCTGTAGTCTAGAAAGCCAGTGTGGTGCCAGAGATAGAGCATTGCTCTGTGAGTTGGCGTGTGTACCTGGTCTCAGCTGGGTCATGCACCAACTATGGGACTTTGACTCATCTCAATCACCTTTGTGGGCCTCAATTTCCTTATTTATGAAATACACACAGGCTAATAACATTTTTAATTTATTGAACAGGTTTATTATGAAGATTTGATGTAAAACAGTGCAAAAGTACTTTAAACTCAAAACAAATATGGAAAGAAATGCTGAGTATGAGACAGATCACCTAGCAAAGAGTTTAACAAGTCTAGGGGAGAATTATCATATTACTCTTACCATTCAAGTTTTCTTACTGGTCAAAGAGAAATTGAATGTGTATTGGACCTAGCATACATGTCTTTCAGCATTTCAGATTTTCTCAAACCGTAAGGCACTTTCTCACATATTTATGAAAAACAAGATTGTTTTCTGCATGCTTTTTAAAAAGTAGGTTGTCCTGTCATTTGGGAGGCCAACTGCCCTTTCCAGTTCTGCTTGTTTTCACCTTTAGTCCATGGGAATTTTCCCTTGTTGTTGATTCACCCTTTCCTTCTCCCTATACTTGGATCCATACTTGAAAGGCAGAATTTGTGAACAGAGCATTGAGCTGGTAGAGATCCAGAAAGTAGGTTTTAAACACAGTTCTAGCAGTCACTAGAATCAATAGCATTCACCAGCATTTAATCTATCTATGCCTCATATTTGTTCAGTTGTATAATCTCCAAGTTTGAAAATTAAAGAAGAACAACAAAACCAATAGACCATTGATTTCCCTGTCCCAGGGAAAAACCTGCTTACATTTTTTACACAACATTTCCAGTGAAAGAAAGTATAATATTATACACTTAGGAGTCAGAGTCAAATTTGAATCTCTGCTTAGCTGCATACAGCCTGGGTGACCTTTGGGAAGTTTTTTATGTCCTTCATGACCCAGGTTGAAGCCATGAAATTAAAAGACGCTTACTCCTTGGAAGGAAAGTTATGACCAACCTAGATAGCATGTTCAAAAGCAGAGATATTACATTGCCAACAAAGGTCCGACTAGTCAAGGCTATGGTTTTTCCAGTGGTCATGTATGGATGTGAGAGTTGGACTGTGAAGAAAGCTGAGCGCCAAAGAATTGATGCTTTTGAACTGTGGTGTTGGAGAAGACTCTTGAGAGTCCCTTGGACTGCAGAGAGATCCAACCAGTCCATTCTAAAGGAGATCAGTCCTGGGTGTTCTTTGGAAGGAATGATGCTGAAGCTGAAACTCCAGTACTTTGGCCACCTCATGCGAAGAGTTGACTCATTGGAAAAGACTCTGCTGCTGGGAGGGATTGGGGGCAGGAGGAGAAGGGGACGACAGAGGATGAGATGGCTGGATGGCATCACCAACTCAATGGATGTGAGTTTGAGTGAACTCCGGGAGTTGGTGATGGACAGGGAGGCCTGGTGTGCTGCAATTCATGGGGTCACAAAGAGTCAGATACGACTGAGCGACTGAACTGAACTGAACTGAACTGAATATACAACATAGAGTTATGGTTGTATATATGGAAGATTTCCTGAGATGACACATGTATAGCCCTTAACATGGAGCCTGGCACATGATGAGGATCTCAACAAAGGGTTCTACTGTTTCCTCCTCCCCTTCCCTACCTCTCTCCCTCCTCCTTCTCCATCTGAACATTACCAGTGATGGAAAACTATTATGTTCTAGGATATACCACTCCAATTTAGTAAAGTTATCCTAGTTGGAAAGTATTCCTCCTAATCAACCGAAATTGCTCACTTTAGCTCTGCACATACTTTTTGTCCAAGTACTGACTTCTAGGGTCTTGACTGTCCTTTAAATACTTGAAAATGACTATCATGCCTGTTATGTCATCCTACTCTCCTCTTAACTTTATTTTTACTTTTTTATCATTTTCTTCCTAATATGGTCCATCAAGCTTTACATGTCAACTTTCAACTAACTCTTGACCTTTTGCCATTAACGTGTTTGTTGATCAGCTGCTCAGTTGTGTCTGACTCTTTGTGACCCCATGTACTGCAGCACGCCAGGCTTCCCTGTCCTTCATCATCTCCCTGAGCGATACCAACTCTTTCAAAAAAAAATTTATAGAGTAAGATGTAATAATCTTATTTCTCAGACCTGTAGTGATTGTTCAGGAAGACTGGAAAGGAACAAGAGGTCACTCAGAGCATGGTCTGTCTTCATTTGCACCCGTTCTACCCATTTTGATTCTGTACCTGAGACAAACCCTTTCTCATTTAAGGGTTTTTTTCCTTTATAGAGTTTATAAAGAATATAAGGTGACATTTTCAACCCTATGATGATCTTTATACAAAGAACTGTGTGGAAGTTCTCAAAACATTTTTATATACTCTAAAGAGTTAGATTGACTAATCAAATTTCACTTTTATAGTGTCTTCTAAAAGTTGATCCTTTAAAATATCAGACGATCCATCCACAGAATAAGCCTCTAAAACAGATTGGAAACATTATTTCCCTCAATTTTACAGAGATCTGAAACCAGAAGTTTCCCAGGAGCCATGACCCAATGGCCTTTACAGACATCTGGCCAATGAGTGGGTTTATATATGTTGTGATAGACTGGGCAATTTTGAAAACATATTTTCTCCTTTTCCACAGGATTGTCCTTTATATAGTTGAAGACAGAATTTTGCATCTCACTTGGACACTTATTCTTTTGGCTTGTTCATTGTAGTTACCTTTTCAATCTATCAGACCATAAGCTCTTGGTGGGCAGGGAATTTTATTCTCTTTTGTATGTCTTATTCTGTCTAATATAGCACTCAACTTCAAAATTTCAGTACATCGTATTGAACTGAATTGCAACAAGGACTATAAGAGCTGAGTGACCAGGTGACTTTAATTCTGAAGGAGACAGAAGGTACAAATTCCATAAGGTGACATTATATTCTCTAGAGTAAAAAAAAAATAAAATGAAATCAGGTTGCCAATTTATATTCTTAATTTTTATCAGTTGACTTACAGCATACATAGATCAACTTTGATCATACATAATGTTGAAATAATTCTCCAAATTGTTAGAATTAAACATTTATTATTATAAAAATAAAATACAATAATTATAATCTCATTTTCTACTTCTACTTTCTCTGCCCATTATTAATGATTATTCTAGCATTGTTTAGGAATAAGAGATGCCCAGTAGGGATTCTGATTGACAAAATTTCTTTCAACTGTTTGCTTCAACTTTTGTAGAAATAGTAATAGGAAAAGGAACATGAAAATAGTGCTTACTAAAGATTAGAATCAGTTTCCATGAAAAAATAGATATCTTTTATCTATTTAGTGGCACAACTTTTATTTAGTGGCACAACTAGTCACAAAACTAGGAAAGTTTTCGTTATTTAAAATTGTTTTTACATAAAAGTTTATATTCCAGAATATATTTGAGTAATTGTCCAGCAAATAATAGAAGGATACCATAGAAACGATGAAGGGTTCATAATCTTCCTTAAATGCTAGGTCCACAAGAGCTTGCTATAAAGTGTCTTCATTTTCCCAGTGATAACTCTTTGTTCCATCGAACAGAAAGAAAAGATTATTTTTGGAAAGGCCCTAAAGAAAATACGCTGTAATGGCCAACCAAATTGAATCCCAATAGTGAATGATTTATCAACTCTTCAGGGTTAATTGTACTATGATCTTTTTTAATATTTGTGATATTGCAATAGTCTACGGAAAAAAAACACTAAGAGTCTGTTCTGCCAAAGGCAGGTAATAAAAGTAAAATTTGATATACAGCCAAAGAGAAAGAGAGAGAAATGGACAGATATTTTTGCCTTGACCCTCATCTTTTCCAGGTTTTCCTTTAATCCGCATCTTACTTTGGACCTTTCTGCCTTAGGGATTGGTTGGGTGTAGCCCTAGACTGAGGCTCCAGAAGGGGATTTATTCTGAACCTTAACCATCTCTTGGATAATCTGGCCCAGGACCACCCCCCATCAGGACCTCTGGGAGATGGAGGTATCCCACTCAGTCAATAGATATGAAGCACCTACCAGCTGCCAGCACTGTGGAACCTTAGAAAATACCTTTATGTAAAAGCAGAAAGGGAGCCCTGTGTAATGTATCTTTATAACTTTGGGAGGCTCGGCATTCCTTCATAGCTTTCCACAGCATCATAATCTTATTTTTGGGAATCATCTGTCTTCTGTGTGTATGTTTTTTCAGGGCAGGAAAATCCAGGTTTATACCTTTTACTCTGGAGCTCGATGGAACTAGAGGCTCTCTCCTCATTCTCTTTGCCCACGAGAAGGCATGTGACCTCTGTTTAGCCCATCAGAAGGTCTTTACTGGCCCCTTGAATCATAACTAATTGAATCAAATAAAAGAATGGTCTTTGATGTTCACTCGTGATGACCTGGATGTCCCTAAGATGAGGCTACTGCCGAGATTTATCTTTCTTAGTCCCCTAAACTCTCTTTCCTGTCCAGGACAGAGCTTTATTCCTCTGTTCTTCTGTCAGTTCTGGGAATATATCAATCCCACCCTTATATTCTTCCAATAGATCTTTTTATGTTCAAGTTGGGCAGAATTTTTTTAGCCAAGGGTCTTCATTGATGAACATCCGTCTATAGTTAGTGACAGTCTTCAAAGCTCCAAGGACAAAGAATCACTTGAGATTGGGTCAGATGATTGAAGATCACCCTGGTTTGTATTCATAGCTGAGCATACTCTGGTGGGTGAGAGCTCAGGGTTTCATTAGCACCATATGACCATTGGCAAATGTAGGTAAGGAAGTTGTCTGATGAAGGAGACAAAAGAGAAAAGCAGGCTCTGCGTTATAAACAACCACCAGCAGAGGGAAGGAGGCAGAGGCAAGGACATACCTCCTCAGCCTGTGTAAGAGGAAGGGGCAGCAGGACTCAGCCCAGGAATAAGAACAGAGGAAGTGAACACAGACACGGCAATATTTTCCAAATAAGAAAAAGAAAAGGAAAATGGAATTCCCACAAGTCTTCAGAGGGTTGTGTGGGAACGTAAGAGAGATAACTGCCATAATCAGACAGTGACATGCCCAAGGCCTTGTCCCAGGGGAACCTGGGAGCCTGTTAGCAGCCATGCTTTCTTGGGAACACTCAAAAAGGCGCCTCTTAACTGCCCACACACAGACACTACAGGCTCTTTGTTCTAGACCAGATCCTATAGGAACTGCAGAACAGGGTCCTTCCATTGGCCTCTCTTGTATGTGTTCGTGTTTATGTGAGAGAGAGACAGACAGATAGATAGACACAGACAAACACAGAGACAGATACAGAGAAATAGCGAGAGAGAAAGAGAAGAATGTGAGTCAGAGACAGAAAGAGATGGAGAGAGGACTAAATTATAGCTTCTCAGGGCTTTATTCTCACCCTTAGAGAGGAAACCCTTTCTCATGTTTTTGACCCAGTCTCCCTAAATCATCCCTCTTCTCCTGCCCCCACACTTACTGCCTACCTGTTGACTGTCCTGCTCCTCCAAACCCAATGCACTTGCCTCTTCCTTTCCTCTTCTTTTTGCTCCTGTCTCCAACCTTTCCTTTACGCTTTTTGGGGGGCTTAGACATGCTCAATCCTTGCTTATTTCTTCTGCCGACTATTTGGGGGGCTTAGACATGCTCAATCCTTGCTTATTTCTTCTGCCGACTAATTGTCCTAATATTTTATTCAGTGAGAAAGCTACTCTGGAAATCAAATTTTCCTACCAAGAATTGCAAAACTGATTCAGAAGCTTTAAACATCTGTAATCTCAGGAAAACTTTAGGTATTTAAAAACTTGAATGTATAAAATCTTCGAAACCATAAAGTTTCCAAAGTGAACGTCTTCTCATTGGAGGTATTTTTACCTCTCCCATACAGTTTCACAGATTTTCCTTACTATTCTTTTCAAAGTACTTCTTTGCAGTTAGTACTTTTCAGCCTCAGTGTCTTTTCAAAGTTACTTTTCTGGGGACTGTTGGTTTCAGGCCACTTCAACTGCATGAGTTATGCCAGTGTGAAAATTTTTTTGTTCTAAAAAAAGATGCTCCAACCTACTTTTCATACTCATAATAAGGCAAAAGGATAAAGACCGAAGTTCAGCATTGGTGGAGTCTTTTCTAGGAAAGGAAGAGCTAAGAAAAGTCATACTATTCCATATTGATAACAGAGTCAAAGTGAGAACGAAGGCCTGATGAAACAGCTTCAAGTTATGCAGAGAACTGCATTTTAATTTTATTTATATTGATATTTTATTGGCATCACTCTTTTTTCCTTCCTCAGATATTAAAGGAAACACAAAACATTATACTGAATATAAGTATAAGAAGTTATGTAAAGACCTAGGTAATACAATGTGTCTGCAGTATAAAGTGAATTGTTCAGTCATTAAGTCTCGTCTAACTCTTTGAGACCCCATGGACTATAGCGTACCAGGCCTTCCTGTCCCTCAGTGTCTTGGAGTTTTCTCAAGTTCATGTCCACTGAGTCGGTGATGCTATCCAACATTCTCATCTGCTGCCACTCTCTTCTTTTACCTTCAATCTTTCCCAGCACCAGGGTCTTTTCCAATGAGTCAGCTCTTTGCATCAGGTGGCCAAGTTATTGGAGCTTCAGCTTCGGCATCAGTCCTTGTAGTGAGTGTTCAGGACTGATTTCCTTTAGAATTGACTGGTTTCATCTCCTTTCAGTCCAAGGGATTCTCAAGAGTCTTCTCCAACACCACAGCTGAAAAGCATCAATTCTTTGGTGCTCAGCCTTCTTTATGGTCCAACTCTCACATCCATACAAGACTTCCGGAAAAACATAGCTTTGACTAGATGGACCTTCGTCAGCAAAGTGACATCTTTGTTTTTTAATATGCTGTCTAGGTTTGTCATAGCATGAAATGAATATTTATCTGATTTTGGAAGTTTCCTTTTTGTCAATTAGTACTAGTTCTCCATTAAGTGAATTAAACTGTGGACACTCACTGCCTTTGACAAATTTAGAATCTAAGGAGAATTAAATCTTTAAATACAATCTGTCTTTGTGTATCTCAGCATGTTTCTGTGTGTCTACACACATATATTTAAATGAAACCATGAAACATATGTGAGGCTCAAAACATATGAACCATCATTTAGGAAATCTTTAGGCATTACTGAATTCCCCGATGTCTCTTAGAAACAAATGTCTGTTTCTCATAAACTTATTGATAGAAATGCCAAATGAAATGAAATATCACAGGCATGATACAGAACTGATTGAAGAATTTGCTGACTATTTTACCAGCAATTTTTCTATCTCTGGGATTGCTTCTGCTAATGAACAGCATATGTCCTCTCACAATTGATTGTGGAAAACCTCATTATCAGAAGTGGAAATCAAAAAGATGGACCCCTGAACATGATTCCCTGTCCTCTGTTTATTAGTGGAACTTTATATCTTGGTCTGCACTCTCTTCTCCATGGTGGCCCTTGCAAAGTTCGTGATGACTCTCTAGCCATAGAATCGTAGAATCCTCTTACTATTACAGTCTTTATGTTCCTATCAATTAGCGTCACTCAGCTGCAAGCTACACCATTCTCAACTGTGACTCAGAAATGAAGGCCTTTAATTTTCCTACAGAGTGAGAATTCAGGGAGTAGGTGGCTCTAGATTTGGTAAAGAAATCCAAAGTTCACATCAAGGAACTAGTTTTCAATCTTTCTTCTCTGCCATCCTCAGCTTGTGGATGTTTTGGTCCTTAAGCTGCTGCTGCTGCTGCTAAGTCACTTCAGTCGTGTCTGCCTCTGTGCGACCCCACAGACAGCAGCCTGGGACTCCCCTGTCCCTGGGATTCTCCAGGCAAGAATGCTGGAGTGGGTTGCCATTTTCTTCTCCAATGCATGAAAGTGAAAAGTGAAAGTGAAGTCCTTAAGCTACAAGACGGCTACTGAGGAAGCATAATCTCACAACTTCATGTTTGCTTTAGAGAATGGGCTGGAGGAAAATGGCTTTTCTTGTGTCAGGAAGACCAGTCTCTCCCAGACCTTTTATTAGACTTTCCTTTGTAACTTATTGAGAGAATCGGATCACATGGACCCCCATTTCTGCCCCAAAGATGCACAGAATATTAGCCTGACGAGTAACTAGCAAAGGAGGTTGTGATTGCTAGCATTGTATTAAATAAGCCAGAGGCATCTCCTGGGGCTGAGCTTGTAGACACACTGTCCTTTTCCAATATGATTGATTCCTTTGGCAGAGAAGAAGGGGGAAGGGCTGTTGAGTAAGTTTTGCTGGTTTCCCAAGCTGTGGCTTCCATGACATCTCTCTCCATCTCATATGACTCAGCAGTGGGAATATTCTGAATGTTCACCTGGGTTTTAAGTCTTCCAATCAGAAAACCTCCTCATTATGGATTTGGAGAGAAAGGCAGTTTTAACTCACCATTCCATAGCTTGTCACATACAATTCACAGCTTCCCATTTATATGCTTTCTCAGCTCATTTTTGTTAAACTCAAGAGATTCTACCTTCAAATCATGCTTTTATCTTTTTAAAAAACATTTTTCTCCCCTATGGCTGCTTCTATCTGGATGCAAAATAAAGAGGAGTAAAACTCTGTTTATCTGGCAACTTTTGGTTATCTTCTCTAAATTCAGGACCCATTAGCCTCTGCCAGGATATAGTTCATGATGTAGGACATTTATGCTGTCTTGTTTCTACTTTTAAACACTCTGTAGGCTGTTCCACCTTGCCCATGAATGTTTAACTATATGTATAATGATCCTGCCAGAATTGATTTTTCATTATAGAAGTCATTTTCCGAAGAGGTTTGTCACTATTTTAAAAATCACATTTTAGCGTGTTGATATAAAAAACAGTTCTAACCGCAATTTTGTGTAGCAGTTTTTTCACAGATAGAAGAAAGGGATTTTTTTTTCAGGCATTTAACATTATTCATATGATATTGATAAGTTGAAAATATTGAAAAGTCTAAAGTATCCATTTAGACTTTATTTTTGTTTAGAAAATTGATTTCTAAACAATTGAAAATGCAGACAAACGTAAGTTAGGCATGTTCAAGGGTGCTATGTGATGTTTACAAATCAATAATTTTTCACCAACATAATGTATTGTATCTAGCTAACAGTCCCAAGTATTCCTACCATCCTATATCAAGAAAAATGAGCTGTAAATGAAAATTAATGTTTTGGTTTTTAAATGGGTGCTTCTTTTATCTTTTGTATTAGAGATCTTGCCCTTCTAGATTTTAATTGTCCTTTCATCTCCCACCACTTGTTCATTTTCAGTTTAACTCTCATTTCTGAGTGAATAACGTTTTCATATTACGTTGTCCCATTGTCTCGATCACCTGAAATCAGGTACAAGTGGTCTAGCCAGTTCTCAGTGGGGAAGTTCAGGGAGGGTTGGAGCTAAAGAGAGCTGACTAGAGAGGATGATCCTAGACTGCCCTCTGTGATAATTTAATATTAAGAAAATGAAAGCTCTTTCCCTCACACACAAAAAATATTCACAAGGGCTTCCAGAAAGAGATGAAGGATAGTGGTTATGTTTCCTTGGGCCCTAAATCTTTTCTGCAGATCTTCATGATAGAATGAAGGAGGGAAAGAACATGTCATTATTTCTTGCCTCCATGTTCTTGAGAGCCATATATCCTAAGATATCATAGAACTTAGCAAAATAGCTTGGATGCTGATTGAAAGCCAGACTCAGAGTCTAGAAATGCAAAATAACAGCCCATATGCCAAACCACATGCATCGTAAGCCTTGATACTTCTGAAGGAAGATTTAAAAGGCGACAAAGAATTCCAAATTTGGAACCCACAGAGACATCTGGTATCTTAGAACTTTCCATTTTATCTTGGCAGATATTTCAACTAATTTTCCCACCTTGGTCAGAGTGTATAATGCTTTCTTAGCTTATTCTAATTTTAACATATTCTCTGTGTTCTACTGTTACTGTGAAATGGCCCTACTCTCAGGACCAACCATTTAATTTTAACACTTAGATCATTTAGCAATTTCTTAGAACAAAAATAAGGGAGTAGAATTTAATTAACATAATGGGTACACCATCAACCTTTTTTTTCGGTGACATTTTTGTATATTTCCAATACTTGGTCTTCAAACAGATGCATGTGAAAAAAATGACAGTTGAATCAAAATGTAGAAGAAGCATTGCATTCCAAACGGTGATTTTCCTCATCAGCAGGCATGTAGTGGCTCTTCAGTATCAAACAGTACCAACAACTATCCTGGGTATCTTCATAAGGCTACTTGCTTCTTACCAACAAGTTGCTAGGAGCTGGTCTGTGTCTACTTGAAGATTTCATTAGTCTGGGTCCACACCTGCCCAGTGTGATGGTAGAGTAGCGTGAGGGCTTGAGGAGACTGATGAGGCTTTGAGATAATTACTCTAAATAATGTACTAAGTTGTGTGAACATTACTGAGTAGCAAGCAGGGTCAGTTGAAATTGAATACTATGTATACTTAGTAATGTCAACCACCCCTAGTTAATACACTCATCAACAGTGTCATAAATTATGCTCATTTTAGAGATGAAAGGGACCATCTTATTAAACTTTCAGATTAGGAAACTGAGATACAAATAAGCTAAAGGAGTTGCCCAAGTCTACACGGCAAATGGTAGAACAGTTCTCACTTGTAGACTGCATCTAAGTACAGTATTTATAGGGAGGTCAAAGTATGACTAATATTTTTCAGTAGTAGAACCCCAATGTTTATTTAGAGTACCAAATACCATATTTTCAGCTTCTCTTATAGCTATGGTGACCATGTGACCAAGATCTTTCTAATGAGAAATAAACAAAAGTTGTTGGGTGAGACATCCAGGAAGAATCCTTAAAAGGGGAACCATTGGTCAAGAGCAAATCTTTCGCCTTAATTCTGCTCCTTCCTGAAACACAGAGATGATGGTGCTTCAGCAGCTATATATTATATTTCAAGACTACTAGTTACCTTGTGGTCTCTCTAGGAACTCTCGCTTCTTTTGAAACAGCAGACGTTCCAAGGTCCAGGAATTTCCTTTGGTTGTGGAGAATCTCCCAGCGAGGTGGGAGGTGGCTGTGATTCACTGCAGGGGCACAGACCCTGGCTGTAGCCGTTCTTGGGAGCTCCTGTTGCCACGTGGACACTGGCGTTGGTGGGTGCCATTGTCGGTGACTGACTTCTTTTTACTGAGTATAATAGACTTACAAAATTACAGTAGAGTCAGGTATACAACAATGATCAAATTTCTATACATTTCAGAATGATCACCGCAGTAAATATAGTTGCCATCTGTCAGTATACAAAGTTATTGCAGCATTACTACTTATATCCCCTATAATGTACATTGTATCTCTGGGACTGGAAGTTTGTAGCTCTTCACTTCACACACCTTTTCCATTCTCTGGCAACCACCAGTTTGTTCTCTGTATCTGTGAACCTGTTTCTGGTTTGCTGTATTTGATTGCTTTTTTATATTCCACATAAAAATGAAATCATATCGTATTTATCTGTCTTTGACATTTCACTTAGCATAAATCTTCTAGGCCTATTTGTGTCATCACAAAAATAAAAATTTCATTCTTTTTATGGCTGAATAATATTCCACAGTGGTGTGTGTGTGTGTGTACATGTGTGTGTACATACCATATCTTCTTTAGTCAACTATTTATGGATATTTAGGTTGGTTTCATATCTTGGCTATTGTTAATAGTGCTGAAACGAACACGGGGATGCATACAACTTCTTAAATTAGTGTCTTTAGTTTTCTGTGGAAAAGCCCAGAAGTGGAATTACTGGATCACGTTGTTGTTCAGTCACTAAATCGTGTCTAATTCTTTGGGAACCCATGGACTGCAGCACGCTAGGCTTCCCTGTCCTCCACTATCTCCCAGAGTTTGCTCAAATTTTTGTCCATTGAGTCAGGGATGCTATCTAACCATCTCATCCTCTGCTGTCCTCTTCCCCTTTTGCCTTCAACATTTCCGAGCATCAGGGTCTTTTCCAATGAATAAGCTCTTTGCATCAGGTGGCCAGAGTAGTGGAGTTTCAGCTTTAGCATCAATCCTTCCAATGAATATCCAGGACTGATTTCCTTTAGGATTGACTGGTTTGATCTCTTTGTTGTTCAAGGGACTCTCAAGAGTCTTCTCCAGCATCAATTCTTCAGTGCTCAGCCTTCTGTATGGTCCAAGTCTCACATCCATTAATGACTATTGGAAAAACCATAGCTTTGACTATATGTACCTTTGTCGGCAAAGAGATGTCTCTGCTTTTGAATACGCTGTCTAGGTTTGCCATTGCTTTCTTTCCAAGGAGCAAGTGCCTTTTAACTTCATGGCTGCAGTGACCATCCACAGTAATTTTGGAGCCCAAGGAAAGAAAATCTGTAACTGCTTCTATTTTTCCCCTTCTATTTGCCATGAAGTGATGGGACCTGATGCCATGATCTCAGATGTTTTAATGTTGAGTTTTTAGCCAGCTTTTTCACTCTCTTCTTTCACCCTCATCAAGAGGCTTTTTAGTTCCTCTTTGCTTTCTACCATTAGAGTAGTATCATCTGCCTATCTGAGGGAGCTGATATTTCTCCTGGAAATCTTGATTCTAGCTTGTGACTCATACAGCTTGTGATCCATACTTAACTCCACTATTTTTCACAGTGGCTGTACCAATTTACATCCCTAACAATAGTGCAGAGGGTTCCCTTTTCTTCACATCCTTGCCAACACTTGTTATTTGGCTTTTTTTTTTTTAATGATAGTCATTCTGATAGGTATGAGGCAATATCTTGTTGTGGTTTTAATTTGCATTTTGCTGATGATTAGTGATACTGAGCATCTTTTCAGGTGTCTGTTAGTCATCTGTATGCCTTATTTGTAAAAGTGTCTACGCAGGTCCTCTTCTCATTTTTTAATCAGGTTGCTTATTTTTCTGATGTTGAGCTGTATGATTTCTTTGTATATTTTAGATATTGAAAGTGTGAATGTTAATTGCTCAGTTGTGTCCAACTCTTTGTGACCTCACGGACTGTAGCTAACCAGACTCCTCTGTCCATGGAATTCTCCAGACAAGAATACTGTAGTGGGTTGTCATTCCCTTCTCCAGGCAATCTTCCTGACCCAGGAATCAAACCTGGGTCTCCTGCACTGCAGGCAGATTCTTGACCGTCTGAGTCACTAGGGAAGCCCCATTTTAGATATTACTCCTTTATCAAATATATTGTTTGAAAATATTTTCACTCACTCAGTAGTCTGCCTTATCACTTTTGACAGTTTTTTCTCTGTACAAAATCTTTTTAGTTTCATATACTCTCACTTTTCTGTATACAGCATTGTGTCATCTGTAAATAGTGGCAGCTTTACTTCTTTCCCAATTTGGATCCCTTTCCTCTCTTTTTCTAGTCTAATTGCTGTCATTAGGACTTCCAGTATTATGTTGAATAAAATTGATAAGAGTGGTCATTTGTGTTGTTTTCATGATCTCACAGGAAATACATTCAGATTTTCACCAGTAAGTATTAACTTGGCTACAGGTTTTTCATATATGGCTTTATGTTGAGGTATGTTTCATCTATACCACTTTGTTAAGAGTTTTTATCATAAATAAATGTTGAATTTTGTCAAATACTTTTTCTACATCTATTAAGGAAATCGTATGATTTTTATTCTCCATTATGTTAGCGTGGAATGTCACATTTATTAAATTGGAGATACTGAAGTGTCCTTGCATCTCTGGGATAAATCCCACTTGATAATGGTTTATGATCCATTTAATGTATTATAAAATTCAATTTGATAATGTTTTGTTGATAATTTTTGTATCAATGTTCATCAGTGATATTGGCCTGTAATTTTCTTCTTTTTTTGGTCTTCATATGTTTTTTCTATCAGGGTGATTCTGGCCTCATAGTTTGAGAAGGATAGGTGTAGCTCTTCTTTAAATGTTTGGCAGAGTTCACCTGTGATGCTGTCCAATCCTGAAATTTTATTTTTGGGGAGTATTTTGATTACTGGGAATTAGTCTGTTTATATTTTCTACTTCTTCTAATTCAGTCTGAGGAGACTGTACATTTTTTAAAAAATTATCTTTTCTAGGATGCCTGTTTGATGGGCATATACTTGTTTGTAGTAATGTTATATGATCCTTTGCATTTCTATGGTGTTGATGTGATTCGTCTTTTTTAAATTTCTATTTGGGATCTCTTTTTTCTCTTGATAGGTCTGATTAAAGATTTATCAATTTTGTTTGTCTTTTCTAAGAACTAGCTCTCAGTTTCATTGATCTTTTCTATTGTGTTTTAATCTCTATTTTATTTATTTCTGCTCTGAACTTCATATTTTACTAGTTTGGTGATGGAATTCCAGTTGAGTTATTCCAAATCCTGAAAGATGATGCTGTGAAAATGCTGTACTCAATATGCCAGCAAATTTGGAAAACTCAGCTGTGGCCACAGGACTGGAAAAGGTCAGTTTTCACTCCAATCCCAAAGAAAGGCAATGCCAAAGAATGCTCAAACTACCGCACAATTGCACTCATCTCACACGCTAGTAAAGTAATGCTCAAAATTCTCCAAGCCAGGCTTCAGCAATATGTGAACCGTTAACTTCCTGATGTTCAAGCTGGTTTTAGAAAAGGCAGAGGAACCAGAGATCAAATTGCCAACATCCGCTGGATCATGGAAAAAGCAAGAGAGTTCCAGAAAAACACCCATTTCTGCTTTATTGACTATGCCAAAGCCTTTGACTGTGTGGATCACAATAAACTGTGGAAAATACTGAAAGAGATGGGAATACCAGACCACCTGACCTGCCTCTTGAGAAACCTGTATGCAGGTCAGGAAGCAACAGTTAGAACTGGACATGGAACAACAGACTGGTTCCAAATAGGAAAAGGAGTACATCAAGGCTGTATATTGTCACCCTGCTTATTTAACTTATATGCAGAGTACATCATGAGAAACCCTGGAATGGAAGAAACACAAGTTGGAATCAAGATTGCCGGGAGAAATATCAATAACCTCAGATATGCAGATGACACCACCCTTATGGCAGAAAGTGAAGAGGAACTCAAAAGCCTCTTGATGAAAGTGAAAGTGGAGAGTGAAAAAGTTGGCTTAAAGCTCAACATTCAGAAAACAAAGATCATGGCATCTGGTCCCATCACTTCATGGGAAATAGATGGGGAAACAGTGGAAACAGTGTCAGACTTTATTTTTGGGGGCTCCAAAATCACTGCAGATGGTGACTGCAGCTATGAAATTAAAAGACACTTACTCCTTGGAAGGAAAGTTATGTCCAACCTAGATAGCATATTCAAAAGCAGAGACATTACTTTGCCAACAAAGGTCCGTCTAGTCAAGGCTATGGTTTTTCCTGTGGTCATGTATGGACGTGAGAGATGGACTGTGAAGAAAGCTGAGCGCCGAAGAATTGATGCTTTTGAACTGTGGTGTTGGAGAAGACTCTTGAGAGTCCCTTGGACTGCAAGGAGATCCAACCAGTCCATTCTGAAGGACATCAGCCCTGGGATCTCTTTGGAAGGAATGATGCTAAAGCTGAAACTCCAGTACTTTGGCCACCTCATGCGAAGAGTTGACTCATTGGAAAAAAAACTCTGATCCTGGGAGGGATTGGGGGCAGGAGGAGAAGGGGACAACAGAGGATGAGATGGCTGGATGGCATCACTGACTCTATGGACGTGAGTCTGAGTGAACTCCGGGAGTTGGTGATGGACAGGAAGGCCTGGCATGTTGCAATTCATGGGGTCACAAAGAGTCAGACACTACTGAGCGACTGAATTGAACTCAACTGATTAACCTTGGGTTTTGTGTTTTCTCCTTTTTTTAGCTTTTTTTTTTCTTTTATTTTTTAAATTTTATTTTATTTTTAAACTTTACATAATTGTATTAGTTTTGCCAAATATCAAAATGAATCCGCCACAGGTATACATGTGTTCCCCATCCTGAACCCTCCTCCCTCCTCCCTCCCCATACCATCCCTCTGGGTTGTCCCAGTGCACTAGCCCTAATTTTATGCTCTTTTTTTCTAATTTTCTTCAGGTGTAACATTATGTTGTTTATGTGAGATTTTTCTTATTTTCTGAAGTAGGCTTGTATTGCTATGAACTTCCCTTTAAAACTGCTTTTGCTGTGTTCCATAGATTTTGGATTATTGTGCTTCTATTTTCATTTGAATCCACATATTTTTTTATTTCCAATTTGATTCATCTGTGACCCGTTTGGTTGTTTTGTAACGTGTTGTTTAGCCTCCATGTGTTACGTTTTTTGAAGTTTTTTTTTTTTCCTTGTAGTTGATTTCTAGTTTCATGACACTGTGGTCAGAAAAGATGCTTGATATGATTTCAGTCTTAAATTTATTAAGACTTATTTCGTGACCTAGATATGCTCTGTCCTGGAGAGTGTTTCGTGTGCACTTGAAAAGAACATGTATTCTGCTGCCTTTGGATGGAATGTGTTATATGTTATATACATATATAGTTGGTGATGGACGGGAAAGCCTGGCATGCTGCAGTTCATGGGGTTGCAAAGAGTGAGACACGACTGAGCGACTGAACTGATATATACATCCATCTGGTCTAATATGTCATTTAAGGCCAATTTTCCTATTCATTTTCTGTCTGGATGATCTATTCATTGATGGGTTGGGGTGTTAAATTCTCCCACTATTATTGCGTTTCTGTTGATTTCTTTTTTATTAATTATATGCACTTATGTGCTCCTAAGTAAATTTCCTGATCTTGGAGAAGTAGCCTTACACAGGTCATGTCCTATTGGACTGAGAAGCATATTCGCCTGGTCACAAAAGCTGTATATTTACTCCTAGAGGACCCTTCTCTTGTGGGACTGTGTACTGTGGGTGCACTGGCAGGTAAAAGTGGATACCAGGCTGGTTGGCTGCCAAGTCCTGTCTTGCATGGTGGGTGCCTACCCTACTGGTGGGCAGGGATGAGTCCCAGTGTGGCTTGCCAAACAGTCTGGTGGATCCTGGGGCTGATGCTTATCCACTGGTAGGGGCAGCCAGCTGCAGGTGATTGGGGTCCTAGAGCTGATGCATGGAACTTGGTGCTGGCACTGGTGCCAGGCTGCTGGTGGGCTTGAAAGCTGCCGGTTCTGATAGGCTAGGGAGAGAGCTCCAAAATGGTGCTTGCCAGCACAATTGTCCTCATGGTAGAATGAGCTCCCCAAATGACTGCCACCAGTATCTGTGTCCTCAGGGAAATCCCCGTTGCCTCCTGCCTCTTTGAGAGGTTTTCCAAGATCAACAAGTAGGTCTGATCCAGGATCCTTTCAAATTATGGCCTCTGTGCTGGGACTGGGAGCATGTGAGATTTTATGTGTAATTGTTAAGAGTAGAGTCTCTACAGCTCGCAAGTTCTCCCACATTTACCATAAGTCCTGCTGGCCTTCAAAGCTAGACATTTTGGAGGCTCATTTTCCTGGTGCAGGACTCCAGGTTAGGGAGTCTGATGTGGGGCTTGAATTCATGCCTCCTTTGGGAGAGCGTGTGCAACTGTCATTACCCTCCCATTTGTGGGTGCCTACCCAGGGCTCTGAGTCTTGACTCTATTGTCTCTCCTCCCCTCCCACCCTTCTTGTTGTGCTTCCCTCTTGTGCTAGTTTTCAGACTGTTCTCATAGATAATTATAAATGTTGTAATTGTGGTATGCCTGTGAGAAGAGGTAACTTCAGGGTCTTCCCAGTCTGCTCTCTTGGCCATACCCAAAGTATAACTAGTTTTACAATAATTTGATCTTGAAATTTTACAAGGATTTTCCTATCTCTCTCATTCAAAAAGGTCACTCTAGAATTTGATCAGAATAATTTATTGTATTTGTGATACCATTTCTTGAACTACTGTGTCATCTTATCAGAAACAAGAGAAAATGGCAAACAACAAAACATATGTACCATCAACTCACCTGACTAAAGATTTACGATTAGTAGATGGTCTTTTTTATTTTTAATATATATATCTTATTTACCTAGCAATTGATCAATTGATAAAATTCCTTTTACCATGTACTAAGTTCAATTAAAAATTTGCCATGTTCCTGAGAATATTTTAAGAAAGGAAATGAAGAATTAGTAGTGCTAGAATATGTGTTGAACCAGAAATTCCCACCAATGTCACTTAAATAGCTGAAATATCATTGAATGCATGCATTTATCTCATTCAATCCTCATACTGTGAGAGATGTATTATTTTCCCTATCTAAACAATATGTGCTGAGATGCTCAGTCGTGCTTCCCTCTTTCTGACCCTGTGGACTCTAGCCCACCAGGTTCTTCTGTCCATGGGATTATCCTGGCAGAAATACTAGAGTGGTTGCCATTTTCTCCTCCACAGGATCTTCCCAACCTAGGGATCAAGCCTGTGTCTTTTACATCTCCTGCATTGGCAGGAAGATTCTTTACCACTAGTACCGCATGGGAAGCACAAACTCAAAAAGTCTAAACATATAATCAGTGGCTAAACCACGTTCTTTCTTGCCGAGTCTACTTTTTTATGTCTATAGTCTAAATATATATCTGACTGGTAACTTTTAAAGAATAATGTTGATGATGCTTCGGAAACTGAAAAGAGGTCAAGATCAATTTGCTTAAGGAAACTTTCACTGAACAAATTGCAGTCTATGGAAGAGTATTTCATACAGTTGGCCAGAAGTTGCTACTAACTGATGATTTCCCTAGAGACATATTCAGTATGGAGTAGAATTGGCAAATCATTTATTTGACCAAGTTGTTGGGGAAAATGAGTCAACAGAAACACAGTGCAAGATAGGTATCACCTTACCTGGATGTTCCTAGGGGCCCACTTAAATAGTCATTAATGGTTTCTGGCTTAATGTGTAACTAAAATTTTGCTGCATTAGTGGAGTTCTTTCCAATAAAACCAAAATGGACAGATGTAACTTGTGTTAAAATAATGAAACATTATATTTCAAAGGCATGGTGGCCACATGACATTCCAATATGGTTGAAAAATCTAAGCTTGCAGAACTGTAGAACTGTTTCATCAGAACCTTCTCCATCAGCAAAATTTACAGACATACTTATGCTTTTTATGCAAAAGGAAGAACAACATAAAGTTACTGGTATTCAGGTTCTGTCTCCTTTTATCAGCTGGTGAAGCAAAGGTAGTAATAATTTGCTTCCTAGGAAAGGTAGATAAAAGTATTGTTGGTCTCTTTATCTCTTTATTCTCACACAATTTTTATGGGATAAATACCCAGTTAGTAATGATTAGTGGGGTCTCAGATTGGCAGTTTTTGAACAGAAAACTGCTTGGAGACCTGCTTTGCTTGGTTTGGGTTTTTGTCCCTCCTGAAGTTTAGAAAGGCATTATAATTGGTTACATGTAATTGTTGGTCAAAGTACAAGTATTATTGCTTAAAGTCACTTGTCTTAGATCTGGCCCCCTTCAGATTTTTGTATCATCTGTTGAGCACTGGTGGACATTAGAAATTGTCTAATGCAGGTGATCCTTTGATATGAAACCTAGACCATTTTCTAAAATGGGATATGCTCTGGGATAGATAAAATGTAAATAGTGATAGTAATCAATGCTATATTATGACATGACTTAGGGACTCCACTGTAGTAACACTTCATACTAGGAAGTAAATTTTAAGTGTAAAAATGTGTGTTTGTTTGTTTTTAAATAGCTATCTCATGAAGTAATATAATTATTATTAAAAATTTAGAAGTTATTAGTTATTATTTCTGGATATTGAAATCACAAACATTTATATATGTATGTTATACATATATTTTGAAATTTCTGTAGAGAAGTGTCACATCTTAAGAAAAACAATTATTCCTTTCACTAAAAGAACAACCAAGTAACTATAAAATTGTAGTTTTTATATAATTATAGAACAAATTATAGAATATGGAAATGTTCTTGTTCAAGATAACAAATAATATAAAACATATTTTGCCTAGAGAATTTGGATTTTTTAAAAGAGTGATGGTGATAAAAATAATTTCATACTTTTATAATTGGGTTATAGAAAGTGGTGAGAGAAGAGTAAGAAAATGCATGAGCATAAGCTGTTATATACAGAATGGATAAACAGCAAGATCTTACCGTATAGTGCAGGGAGCTATAGTCAGTGTTCTGTGATAAACCACAGTGGAAAAGAATATGGAAAAAAGAATGTTTATAGTTGTAGAACTGAATCGAGTTTATATACAGTAGGAATTAACACAACATTGTAAATCAACTATACTTCAATAAAAATAAATTTTGAAAAAGAAAATACATGAGGAAAAATATACTAGAAATGATTTTAAGTATAATAAATATTATTATCTATAATGGTACTATTATCTATAATGATGATCTTTTTTTGTAACAAGGAAACTGAGCTGATACTCTACTTTCAACACACCGGAACTGTAGATAACCAAAAAATCAGATGTAAGAATCAAAAGGAGTAATAATACTTTGCATTTATTAAGTATTCACTTGTCTTTGTGATGACTATATCCTTGCACTGAATAGTTTATACAGAAAGTGTTTTTATAGGTAGTATCTGATTTGATGCTTATGGTGTTATAAGAACATGAACGGGAGTTATTTTTAATACCTATTTAATAATAGAGGAAAATGCTCCAAAAAGGGGGAAAATGACATGCTCAGGTGGAAAAGACAGGTTGATATCTTTTTATAACTTGATAGCAAACGCATGTGTTTATTGAATTATATCTTTGTGGATAGATTTGGGTTTTTTTTTTTTTTTTTTGCCCTACCTCATTCTCTTCTTATCAATTGAAATGTTACCCTTATTCATATTTCCAAATTTTACATTATTATTAAAAATTTTTAATAAGGTAATATTTAAAATATTTAGCAATCAGAATGATGTGGACAGCAACTAATCAAAATGGTTGCTGAAATGGGCACCGATTCAGCAGGATGCCCCTCCCCACAATGGGACAGATGTGTGGGTGTGTTTTCGCTAAGTAACAGCCCTATGCCAGCAAACCCAACTGCTATTTGAAGGAATTCAGAGTAGATTTTTGACACATATGTGGACTGCCCAAAGGTGGACTCTTTTTAGACACAACAGTGTACAAGGGCTAAAATTTTAAGTCTTTTTTAAATCACTTATTTCTTTCCTCTCTGTTAACTCCATTTTCGGAGAAGGCGATGGCACCCCACTCCAGCACTCTTGCCTGGAAAACCCCATGGACGGAAGAGCCTGGTGGGCTGCAGTCCATGGGGTCGCGAAGAGTCGGACACGACTGAGTGACTTCACTTTCACTTCTCACTTTCATGCATTGGAGAAGGAAATGGCACCCCACTCCAGTGTTCTTGCCTGGAGAATCCCAGGGACGGCGGAGCCTGGTGAGCTGCCGTCTATGGGGTCGCACAGAGTCGGACACGACTGAAGCGACTTAGCAGCAGCAGCAGCAGCAACTCCATTTTCAGAAGGGCTGTCCCCTTGTAATGCAAGACGACTTATAATAGCTCCAGATTTATATTCTATGCCCTCAGCAAAAATCAGCGTCTCTCTATTGGTTTCCTGAGTAAGAGTATTAGGACTAACTTTGAACTGGCTCTGATTAGTGGCCATCCTTGTGGCTAAGGGAAAGTGATGTAGTAAGCGCTAGAGATAGCAGTAGATTCCACCCAGACCATCAGATTCAGAGTGGGAAGGAGAGTTCCCGAAAGAAGACCAAGGCTGCACCCAAAACAACCAGGAAAAGCAACAGTCACTGACAAACTCCACCCTGTCCTTCTGAGTTCTTATACTATACCTTTATTACTTTAAATATTTTTTTCTAAATTATGAAATGTACTCTCATTTAGGAAACTTGAAAGGTTGAGTTAAATATAAGAATAAATTATAAAATAAAGAAAAATATGAAAATGACATGTTACTAAATTAGAAATGAAGAAAAATTATAATGTCTATAGCAGCATATGTGTGCTGTGCTAAGTCACTTCAGTCCTGTCCACCTCTTTGCAATCTCATGGACTGTAGCCTGCCAGGCTCCTCTGTCCATGGACTTTTCCAGGCAAGAACACTGGAGGGGGTTGCCATTTCCTTCTCCAGTGGATCTTCCTACCTGGGTCTCTGGCATTGCAGGCAGATTCTTGACCATCTGAGCTCCCAGGGAAGCCCATCAGTTCAGTTCAGTTCAGTTCAGTCGCTCAGTCGTGTCTGACTCTTTGTGACCCTATGAATCGCAGCACACCAGACCTCCCTGTCCATCACCAACTCCCCCATGATGCGGTTCAAATAATCAGGTGTAAAACAGATAATTCATTATGACTTAGAAACAGCCAAATCAATTTTATTCTACCCCATCCTCCAGTACCTTTAATATTTTCCTTTATATTAGTATATTATATTAATTATTATAATATATAATTATATATTAATTAATATATATTATCATATATATTATATATCAATTAATTATATATTATATATAATATAATTAATATATATATAATATATTATATTTATATTAATTGTTAATATATAATTAATTAATATATTATATATAATATAATTAATATATAATATATTAATTAATAATATATATTAATATTTCCTTTATAAATCTAATTGAGTCATAGGTTTTATTATGGAATATTATTATGGAGTCATAGGTTTTATTATGGAATATTATGGAAAATTATATGGAATTTTAAAATATCACTGATAACTATAAGTAAAATAATTTTGTTTAATAGTGTTATCAGAATTTAGTGAGAATTCTTAAAATATATATTACCTCCTTTGTATAATGTATATATTGAAAGTAGAAAATGTAAAATAATTTGTATACAAAAGAAAACTGGTTTCTAAAGCCATAGTCATTGGAAATTACATGCTACAATTATACATATATTTGAAAAAACATTTTTACCAGATAAACCTAATATTGCTCCATCTACTAATTCCTTTAGCCTGATAACTTAAAATGTTGAAACAGTGGTTTTGGGCTTTTATCTAAATAAGTGAACCTTTTGATGGAATCTTTAGTCAAAAAGAATAGTCATGGATGACCAAGAATTTTATCTTTGAAAATCCAGCACTGTCCAATAGAAGCGTAATTAAAGCCATAACTGTGAACTAATATATCACTTAAAATTTTCTAGTAACCACATGAAAGGGAAACAAATGAAATTAATTGTGATAATGTATTTCATTTAACCTAATGTGTCCAAAGTATTATCATTTCAAAATGTAGTCAATACAAAACCTTTTAGTGACATACTGCATAGTTTTTTCATATTAATTCTTAAAATCCAGTGTGGTTTACACTTATAGTATATCTTAATTCTCACAAAGCACATCTCAGGGGCTAGACAACCCCATGTGGCTAGTGGCTACCTTTTTGCACCACACGGATCTACTAGAATGGGCCAAAGATTTTTAATAAGCCAAGGTTTTTCCTATTATTAATATTAAGGCTTGAATTTCTAATGCATTCTTTGACAATTTCAGTCCTCAGCCTGACTAGCTATAGCTGGACTGATTCTATAAAATTTGACAAGATAATCTGTTGAGATTATATAATCAGGCAACAGGGAATTTGCATATCACTGTAAATTATTTTCATGTACATTACTTATCCTGAATTTATGCATCAACTTATATTTGTGAATTTCAGAAACCAACATGTTTTAGCTCAAGGTTCTTATCCTTAATCCCAAAGCATGATGATCTAATGTGAAGAGAATCATTCATGACACACCCAATAATAGAAAGGGAAAGTTGAAGGTCTTAGAAGTGCAGCAGAATGCTTCGAAGTCATTAGTAGGGTGTTGTTTTCTTGGTATAAGTGGTTAGTAGGGTGTTGTTTTCCTGGTATAGTGGCACTTCGTAAGTGTTATAATCAATAAGGTACAACTGGGGAAAGGCTTCCACATGTTTGCTTATTTATTAAAAGTCTTCTTTTAATTATTGTTTTACTCAAGTCATAAAGAAAGAATTTTAGTATAAACCAATACCCCAAAGTCTTGCCAAGGAATGAGCTTGTGCTGCATGACAGCAAATCTGGGGAAGTACAGAGATGGTAGGACAGAGAAACAACTTGGTTTTATGTTTTTATTTTTATTTTTAAATAAATCTAAAGCTATTTAGGAATTGTTTAAAAAAGATCTTAATGAATCGGATTACTACAATGGTGTGGTTAGTCACCCAGAGCCAGACATTCTGAAGTCAAGTGGGCCTTAAGAAGCACAGCTGTTAATAAAGCTAGTGGATATGGTGAAATTCCAGCAGAACTATTCAAATCCCTAAAGGAGGATGCCATCAAGATGTTGCATTCATTATGTCAGCAAATCTGGAAGACCCAGCGGAAGCCACAGAACTAGAAAAAGTCAATCCTCATCCCAATTCCCAAGAAAGGTAGTACTAAAGAATGTGCTCACCATTGGACAGTTGCCCTCATCTCCCATGCTAGTAAGGCCATGCTTAAAATCTTGCATGCTAGGCTTCAGCATTATGTGAACCAAGAACTTCCAGATGCCCAAGTTGGGTTTAGAAAAGGCTGAGGAACTAGAGATCAAATTGCCAACATTCGCTGGATTATAGAGAAAGCCAGGGAATTTCAGAAAAATATCTATCTCTGTTTCATTGACTACACTAAAGGCTTTGACTGTGTGGATCATGACAAACTGTGGAAAGCTCTTAGAGACATGGGAACACCAGACCATCTTACCCATCACCTGAGAAATCTGTATGCAGGTCAAGAAGCGACAGTTAGAAGCCTGTATGGAACAACTGATTGGTTCAAGATCGAGGAAGGAGTACGGCAGGGCTGTCTGCTGTTACCCTGTCTGTTTAACCTATACGCTGAGCACATCATGAGAAATGCCAGGCTGGATGAGTTATAAGCCAGAATTGAGATAGGCAGGAGAAACATCAACCACCTCAGATATGGGGATGATACCACTCTAATTGCCTAAGGCAAAGAGGAACTAAAGAGCCTCTTGATGAGGGTGAAGGAGGATAGTAAAAGAGCCAGCTTAAGAATAAATATTAAAGGAAAAAAAAAGTAAGATCATGGCATCTGGCCCCATTACTTCATGGCAAATAGTAGGGGAAAGGGTGGAAGTAGTGACAGATTTCCTCTTCTTGGGCTCCAAAATCACTGCAGATGGTGACTGCGGCTATGAAATCAGAAGATGATTGCTTTTTGGCAGGAAAGTAATGATAAACCTAGACAGTGTTTTGAAAAGCAGAGACATTACTCTACCAACTAAAGTCCGTATAGTCAAGGCTGTGGTCTTCCCAGTCAAGACTAAGGTTCATATAGTCAAGACTACGGTCTCACAATTGTCACGAAGTTGTGAGAGCTGGACCGTAAGGAAGGCAGAGTGCCACGGAATTGCTGCCTTCGAAATGTGGTGCTAGGGAAGACTCCTGAAAGTCCCTTGGACAGCAAGGAGTTCAAGCCAGTCAATCTTAAGGGAGATCAATCCTGAATATTCACTGGGAGGACTGATGTTGAAGCTGAAATTTCAGTATTTTGGTCATCTGATATGCACAGATGATTCATTGGGAAAGTCCCTGATGCTGGGACAGATCGAAGGCAGAAGGAGAAGAGGGCATCAGAGGATGAGGTAGCTGGACCTCATCACCAATGCAATGAGCATGAACTTGGCCAGACAACGGGAAATGATGAACGACAGGGAGGCCTGGCGTGCTGCAGTCCATGCGGTCACAAAGAGCTGGACACACTGGGTGACTGACAACAACAACAAAGGCTAGTTAGACGGATCGATTACTTAAGCAAATTCCCTGGGATGCACTTTCAATATGTTAAGTGGAAAGAGTAAATGGAACAGGCCTATATTTTAACATAGTGCATAAAATCAGTAGATAGCAGTAATTCTTCAGCTTGAGTATATTTATAATGCCCAGTTGTCCCACCTTTACTTAAATGGTTCCCATTCAAATACTCTTATTTCATTTCTATCTCATTTTTGGCTTAACAAAGATATTCCATGTCTAACATATATTTCTTTCTTTCTCAAAAACAAACAATACAACTTTAACTTCTGGGAAGATTTCCAAAATTGATGCAGTGGTGATGAAATTTTCCCACATGAGGTAGAATTTGGAACCATGAAAAAGATGATTGTGTTCAACATCATTTTCTCTACAAATAATATCATGCTTGCTTAACAGAATCCAGTGTAGATTTAAATTATTATTCATTAACTATAAGAAAGTACGTAGACATCATTTCTGTAGTGGGAAAGAAATATCACAAGTATTGCATGAAGTATGTATGTCTGTATGTTAAGAATATTTACCAGCCTACCTTGAGAAAAACATTTGTGATAGAAATTAGCAACGCTGGATATTGTTATACTGACTCACCTATCAGTTCAGTTCACTTGCTCAGTTGTGTCCGACTCTTTGTGACCCCATGGACTGCAACATGAAAAGACTTTCTTGTACATCACCAACTCCTGGAGCTTGCTCAAACTCAAGTCCATTCAAGTCGGTGATGCCATCCAACCATCTCATCCTCTGTTGTCCCCTTCTCCTTCTGCCTTCAAACTTTCCCAGCATCAGGGTCTTTTCCAATGAGTCAGCTCGTCACATCAGGTGGCCAAAGTATTGGAGTTTCAGCTTCAACATCAGTCCTTCCAATGAAAATTCAGGACTGATTTCCTTTAGGACTTACCTATATTAAACCTCAATAGAAATAGAAAATGTTTGTCACATTTTCCGAATGTGAGGATGAAAAATAAGAATCCTCTTCGAAGATGGGGATTTCCTCTTTCCAATTCTCTTTATTTTCTCCTTCTGAAATTCCAGTGAAACATATTTTCAGTCTTTTCTTCTCCATGACTTTTATATGTGTTGGTGCTGTATTTTGGGATTTCATCAGATCTGTCTTGCAGTCTGCTAATTTTTTTTATTTTGTAAATATCAGCTCTGCTTAATCTACTGTGTAATTCATACAGATTAAAACAAAGATCTGTGAAGAGCTCTGTATGCTGGGTCTTTTGCCTGGCTTCCTATTCTTCTGTTTTATTTTTAACATAAACTTGAGATATACATACTTACGGGCTTCCTCGGTGGCTCAGTGGTTAAGAATCTGCCTGCAAGGCAGAAGCCACAGGAGCTGTGGGTTTGATCTCTGGGTCAGGATGATCCCTTGGAGCAGGGAATGGCAACCCACTCCAGTATTCTTGCCTGGAGAATCCCTTGGACAGAGGAGCCTGGCAGACTACAGTCTGTATTGTCACAAAGAGTCAGACGTGACAGAAGTGAGAGAGTGCGCACGCACATACATACATATGAGTGTATAACTTACTAATCATAGTAAATGTATTCTTTGGTAAGTTTCTTTTGGATGCTTTTATTTCACTTTTTCTTCTTTTGTGTATACTCCCTATGTTTTGAAATTACATGTCCTCTAGCTAATTATTAACAGACACACACACATACAACATTAAGTTGTGGTAAAAGAAGATAACATTAGATATGTCATTGTGATAATTTTAAAGTGTACATTTCAGTGGTATTAACTATTAATACATTTCCAAGCCATCACCACATCACACAAAATGTGCACACGAAACTTTCTAGCTCTGGAAATTTTTTATCTACACAAACAGAAACTTGGTACCTATTAAGCAATCAGTCTCAATTTCCCTGGTAAATCGGGCTTCCCTGGTGACTCAGATGGTAAAGACTCTGCCTTCAGTGCAGGAGACCTGGGTTTAGTCCCTGGGTTGGGAAGATCGCCTGAAGAGAATGGCAACCCTCTCCAGTATCCTTGCCTGGAGAATCCCATGGACAAAGGAGCCTGGCGGGCTACAGCCCACGGGGTTGCAAAGAGTCGGACACAACTGAGCAACTAACACACACACTGAATTCACCACTCTCCCAACTCCTGGCAAATAATAATCAACGTCCTGTCTGTATGGATTAGCCTAATCTCAACATCTCATACAAATGTAATCATACAATATGTGTCCTGACTCCTTTCACTCGGCATGTTTTCAAGGTCCATCCATCTTGTAGCATGTACCAGTGGCACATGCAATAATTCTTTTTTATGGCTGAATAATAGTCTATTCAATGACTATTTTTATTTATTCATTTATCTGTTGATGGACATTTGGGTTGTCTCTACCTTTTGGTTATTGTACATAGAGCTGCTGTTAATATTCTTGTACAAGTTTTTGTTTAAAAACCTGTTTCAATCCCTTTTCATATGTACATTGGGTTGGCCAGAAAATTCATTCAGGTTTTTCTCATAAAATGGTATGGAAGAACTCATACAAACTTTTTGGCCAACCCATTACCTAAGAAGGAAATTACTGGGTTATATAGTAATTCCATGTTTAACTTTTTGAGGAAACACCAAATTGTTCTCCAAAGCACTGTACCATTTTACATTTCCACCAGCAATGCACAAGGTTTCCAATTTCTCCACATCTTTCCAAACACTTGTAATTTTCCTTTTTTTTTAAATGGCCATCCCAGTGGATGTACCATCTCATATCACACACACCAAGTGGTGTCTCAGTGTGGTTTTCATATGCATTTCCTCAATGACTAAAGCCATTTAGCATCTTTTCATGTGTTTATTGGCTATTTGGACTTTTTTTTTTTCTTGAGAAATGTCTGTTATGTCTATTATACATCATTTATCCATTTTAAAACTGGATGGTTTATCTTTTTGTTGCTGAGTTGAGTTCTTTATATATTCTGGATACTAGACCCTTCTCAGGTATATGATTAGCAAATATTTTCTCCCAGTTTGGCATAGCCCTCCTGTGAATTGTCCTTTCTTTTTCTTGATAGTATCTTTTGATGCTGGGAAATCTTAAATTTTGTTGAAATCAAATTTATCTATTTTTACCTTTTGTTGCTTGTACTTTTGATGTCATATTTATGAATCTATTGCCAAACAATTGCTAAAATCGTGAAGATTCTCCCTTTTTCTTCCAAGAGTTTGATAGTAGGCCTTAAATTTAGATCTTTGAATCTTTATGAGTTAATTTTCATGCATAGTGTAAGATAAAGGCCCAACCTCATTCCTTTACATGTGGATATCTACTTGTCCCAGCACCATTTGTCAAAGAGACTATTCTTTTTCCATTGAATAGTCCTGTTAATCTTGTTGAAAACTGATTATAAAAGTCTTACTCTCCACCCCCCTCCAAAAATAAAATCACACTCTTCAGTTTTTCCTCCCAGGCTTTCTGCAGGTCTCTTTTTGCTCCAACTTTTATTTTTGTTCCCCAGGCGGCAGCAGCAACTTGTTCATTTGTTTTCATTGTTTTTGAGGACCTCTAGGCACTGCATTCGGAGAAGGCAATGGCACCCAACTCCAGTACTCTTGCCTGGAAAATCCCATGGATGGAGGAGCCTGGTGGGCTGCAGTCCATGGGGTTGCAAAGAGTCGGACACAACTGAACGACTTCACTTTCACTTTTCACTTTCATGCATTGGAGAAGGAAATGGCAACCCACTCCAGTGTTCTTGCCTGGAGAATCCCAGGGATGGGGGAGCCTGGTAGGCTGCCATTTCTGGGGTCACACAGAGTCAGACGTGACTGAAGTGACTTAGCAGCAGGCACTGCATTGTGTGACAGAAGTCTGAGTTAGGCTAAACAAGGGGAAGACCCTGGCAGAAGTCTTTTGGGGAAACCCCAGTTATGCCAGAACAGAGAAACAAAATCCCATGGGAACAAGCTGCTTTCTGCTGTCTCTGATGTTAGATACCCACACTGATGAAATGCAGACTGTCATCTTCAAAAATGTCTCCACGGCAGCGAAGAGGTGGAACTAGGCTAAAATACCACAAAGATCTCTTACCCTGTTTCAGTGGCTTTCTCTGGTGACTGGGCTTTTGGTTGCTAAAAGTCTTCATCTATTTTTTCTGAGTTCTAAAAAGTTGATTCCAAAATGTTGTTTTGTTTCACCAAACTTTTAGCGTTTCTTGAGAGGGATGCCTCCTGGAGGTCCCTACCCTCCCGTATTTTCTGATATGCCCCTATCCTATATATTTAACTTGCATATTTAATCTAACAATCTGACAGATTTCACTTCTCTCTCAGAAATGTAAGGATTTTAGAGTGCTTTCACTCTAATCACATCCCAACCAACTTATTATAGTCTGTTGCTGCTGCTGCTGCTAAGTCCCATCAGTCGTGTCCGACTCTGTGCGACCCCATAGACGGCAGCCCACCAGGCTCCCCCATCCCTGGGATTCCCCAGGCAATAACAATAGTGTGGCTAATGCCCTTGAAATGTGGTTAGTGAGACTGAAGTGTTAACTTTTTTTTGTTAATTTTAATTAAATTACAGAAACAAAATAGTTGTCTATTAAACACAATTTGTTGTTTTGATTAGGACTACGTTTTACTTTAAATGTTAGCACTGGTATCTCAATGAGTTGGTACAAAATACACACTAGATCTCAAAGACATGGTGAAAAAAATTGATGTGCGTGATCTCATCTGTTTTTAAATACTGATTCCATGTTAAAATGATCATTTTTAGTAATTTTCTTAAATACACTATTTTTAGAATTATTTCACCTGTTTGTTTTTAATGGTCTTAATGTGGCTACTTGAAACTATGAAATTACATATGTGATTCTCTTGGTAGTTTTGCCTGAAACAATATGATTTTTCATCTCTCTGATAAATATATATATATAAAATTTAGAATTTCCATTAGTGAAGATTTTTAGGTAATAAACTCTCTTTTGTCTAAAATACCTTAATTTCATTTATGTTTTTCAAAGGTAGCTTCTGTGGGTATAAAATTCTATATTAATTTTTTTTTCAGCACATTGAAGATATCATTCTACTGTCTTTTGGCTCCTCCCATTACTTTCAGCAGGTGAACATTCAGCCTAATTGCCATTTCTATATTAGTCATCACTCATTAGCCTCTGAATGATTTTAAGATCTCCTTGATGTTCTCTTGTTTCACTGTTGTGGTCTCTATAGGTATGGATTTTTTTTTTTAATCTTGCTTGGAGTAGGTTGGGTTTCTTTGATCTGGATTTTAGTGTCCTTCAGTAATTCTGGAAAATTCAAAGAAATTATCCCTCTAGAGATCTCTTCTCCATTCTTCCTATTATCACCTTCCAGAACTCTGATGGTCTAATCAAACCCATTAGACCATCTCTTTATAAGTTTCACGCTGGGCTAGATGAAGCACAAGCTGGAATCAAGACTGTTGGGAGAAATATCAATAATCTCAGATATGCAGATGACACCACCCTTATGGCAGAAAGTGAAGAGGAACTAAAAAGCCTCTTGATGAAAGTGAAAGTGGAGAGTGAAAAAGTTGACCTAAAGCTCAACATTCAGAAAACAAAGATCATGGCATCTGGTCCCATCACTTCATGGGAAATAGATGGGGAAACAGTGGAAACAGTGTCAGACCTTATCTTTTTGGGCTCCAAAATCACTACAGATGGTGACTGCAGCCATGAAATTAAAAGACGCTTCCTCCTTGGAAGGAAAGTTATGACCAACCTAGATAGCATATTCAAAAGCAGAGACATTACTTTGCCAACAAAGTTTCGTCTAGTCAAGGCTATGGTTTTTCCTGTGGTCATGTATGGATGTGAGAGTTGGACTGTGAAGAAGGCTGAGCGCCGAAGAATTGATGCTTTTGAACTGTGGTGTTGGAGAAGACTCTTGAGAGTCCCTTGGACTGCAAGGAGATCCAACCAGTCCATTCTGAAGGAGATCAGCCCTGGGATTTCTTTGGAGGGAATGATGCTAAAGCTGAAACTCCAGTACTTTGGCCACCTCATGCAAAGAGTTGACTCATTGGAAAAGACTCTGCTGCTGGGAGGGATTGGGGCAGGAGGAGAAGGGGATGACAGAGGATGAGATGGCTGGATGGCATCACTGACTCAATGGACGTGAGTTTGAGTGAACTCCGGGAGTTGGTGATGGACAGGGAGGCCTGGTGTGCTGCGGTGCATGGGGTCGCGAAGAGTTGGACACCACTGAGCAACTGAACTGAACTGAACTGAACTTCTCTTCCATATTTTCTATCTCTTTATCTCTTTTGGCTACATTCTGTCAATCTATTGCTTGATTATCATCAAATGTATTTATTCCCACCATTAAACGTAGTAATTCTAGAAGTAATGTTAGGTTCTCTTTGGTCATTCTTTGCTCATGTATTCAAGCTTCTCTTTGAATTCTTTGAGTAAATTAATTATAAATTTTAAAAATATTCTGACACTATGAATGTTTCATGTCTTTGCAGGTTTATTTCTATGTCTGTTATTTCTACTTGTTTTCACTCATGATACCCTTTTTTTTCTTTGAATGTATTTCATGACATTTCTGTGTAGACTGCTTTATTTCTGGAACTTTATCTGTAGGAATTTTTGAGGTTCAAGTTGAATTCCTCAAAGAGGATTTTCATTTGCTTTTTAATTTCATTTGGATTTTTCATTTATTTTTATTTGGATTTTCATTTTTCATTTGCCAGTCACTTGGCAAAATTAACCCAGAATCACTTTAGTTTTTCTATTTAGGGATTAAAAAAAAAAACTTTATACAGTCGTATAAATTTGCAACAAAAAGCTACATGTTTGTTGGTTTATGGCTAAAAAGTTTTAGGAGAGGATTTTTTCCTTCTCTACCAAATGCAATCTGAATTAGGGGAATTTCCTGGCTTTCCCTTTCTATGTGATGTACTGCTGCTGCTAAGTCGCTTCAGTCGTGTCCGACTGTCTGCAACCCCATGGACTGCAGCCTACCAGGCTTGTCCATCCCCGGGATTCTCCAAGCAAGAACACTGGAGTGGGTTGCCATTTCCTTCTCCAACGCATGAAAGTGGAAAGTGAAAGTGAAGTCACTCAGTTGTGTCTGACTCTTAGCGACCCCATGGACTGCAGCCTACCAGGCTCCTCCATCCATGGGATTTTCCAGGCAAGAGTACTGGAGTGGGGTGCCATTGCCTTCTCCCTTCTATGTGATGTAGTTATTTCTAATTCGTAGCCCCACTGAGGAAACAGCCTGTGGAGTTCAGTTTACCTCAGATCCCTTATTAGGTTCCTAATTCACTTGGACCCAGGACCCAGGACTCAATCTTCAGTTTCCTGAGAATCCCATGCAGAAACTGAGGCAAGATCCCCAGAGGAGCAGCAGAAACTCTCAGGGCATTAGCCAGTTTTGGTGTTCCTTTCCTCTTAGGACTTCAAATTCCAATGAGTTTTGAGGACCTACAGATTCTTTGCTTTTGTACCAGTTCAGTGATACGCTAAAAATAATATGTATCCGGAATTTTAATTCTAATCAGTGGATCATTCAGGGTATCTTGTCTGTCATAATGTTAGAAAAGAAAATGATCTTTTGTTTCATCCTTATGTTTTCCATCTTTCACTTCTCAGATAATTTGAATGTAATGATTTTATAGTTTCCATCCAACCCTTCTAATATCTGAAATTCTTGACAGTCTGATTCATTTTTATTTAAAACTCTTTGTAAACTTCTTTTCTTTTTTGGGCTGTGCTGCGTCTTTGTTGCTGCTACAGGCTTTCTCTAGCTGTGGCGAGCAAGAACTACACTCTGGCTTGGTGTGCGGGCTTCTCGTTGCCGTGACTCCTCTTGCTGTGACGCATGGGCTCTAGAGCGTGGGTCTCAGTAGTTGTGGGACTCGGGCTTAGTTGCTCCATCACGTGTGAGATCTTCCTAGACCAGAGATCACACCCAGGTCCGCTGCACTGGCAGGCAGATTCTTACCCACTGGTCCACCTTGACAGTGTAATTCCGTGTGTTGTGCTGCTGCTGTTTCTGTTGCCCCTTGCTCCCAGAGTCTTGTTTTCTCATGTGTTTTTAAGTTTGGATTGTGAAGTCAGCTTACCAGGGCTTTATATGTAGGAATATTATGAGAGAGACATCCTTCTATGCAAGATGAATGCTTTTCTCTTTTAGTAGTGCAGCCTTTAACCTTAGGTAAAATGAGGAACTTAAGCTACTTTTACTTGCTTTCCTTCATTCAATTAAAAAATACTTCATGAATATCTATTATAATTCCTTAGTCACTGTTTAGGTTGTGAAAAATAAGGATAAACATCTCTCCCTTTTTGGAGTTTAAGGGAGACAGATAGGTAATAAACAAATAAATAAGTAAATGACCATTTTTCATTGAGTCAAAGAACATTTTTTTCACAATTTAAAATCTTGGAAATCAGGATGCCTCTTACAATGGGTGATATATCATATTTAATTGGCCATGCTTTGAGGGTAGAATCATTTTAAAATGTGAACCTTTATAATTAATGATATTTTACATTAAATGCAATTTATGTCAAATGTCAAATTGTGGTAAATACTATGGAGAAAAAGAAAGCAGAGAAGGGAGATGGGAATTCCTGGAGAACTGTTGCATTTTTAAGTAGGATGGTCAAAGGATGTGTTCCTGAGAAGGGGACTTTTGAGTGAAAAGCTGAAGGAGATGAGAGAGTGAGTAAGACCACTCAAATACACTGCTTCACTTTCAAGACTGTCGTTCATATGGATTGTGTGAAGATGCTCACAAACACGCTCAGTGCCCGCGTGGATGTCGAGGGGAAGAAGCATCTAGGCAAGAGGGGCATCCTAGGCAAAGAATACTGAGGCTGGAGTGTCCTTGGAATGTTCAAGGCGTGGAGCAAGCATAGGGACGAGGAGTAGATGACACTTCCAGGGCCAACGCTTGCAGGGTCCCAGGGGCACTGAATTTGAATACTTTGACTGAGATGGGCAACAATGTGAAGATGCGGGAAAAGCAAGTGATAAGGGCTTCCCAGGTGGTGCTAGTGGTAAAGAAACCACCTACCAATGCAGGAGATGTAAGAGACGTGGGTTTGATCCCTGGGTCGGGAAGATCCCCTGGAGGAGGGTATGGCAACCCCCTCCAGTATTCCTGCTTGGAGAATCCTATGGAAAGAAGAGCCCAGCAGGCTACAGACCGTGGGGTTGCAAAGAGTAGACCATAACTGAAGTGACTTAGCAAGCAAGCAATACCCAACTTACATTAATATTTTCAAAAGGATCACACTGACTGCCCTGTTGATAAGAAGCTGCAAAAGGGGAGAAAATAAGGACATGGCAAGTTGGGTTAGTGGGCCCTTTGCAGTGATCCAGGTGTGTGTTGAAAGTGCCTTGGTGGAGAGGGTGAGAATGAATCAGGGTCTGGGTGTATTTGCAGGTATGACAGGCCTGTGAGATTTGCTTGGGGAATAAATACGGTGTATGAGTGAAAGAGCAGAGCCAAGGATGTGTCTAAGTTTTAGGGGCCTAAGCAATTATCCTCACTTCCCTGTTTATATCATCTGGAGTTTAAAACCCAAAATACACATTAAAAATTACTTTTTAATAGCCTACATTTTCTTTAAAGTACTCTCGCTTATATATAGACTCAGTTTAGTAACCAAATTTATTGTGTTCACCTGACATTAAGTTAAACTGGTTTTAGTTCTCATCTGCTTTATTATTATCCCTGGGTTCTTGATTTCAAGCAATCTTTTGGACTGTGTCCAGGCCTGACCTCTGTCCACAACATCCAACACTGTGTTTTAGTATTTACAGCTTCCAGCTGCTTATGGGGTGGGCTAACTCATTCTCACTGCCATGGTATAAGCAGTGAGAACAAGGACAGTGATGCTCTGATTTTTCTCCATCTATCCATATGGTGGGTAGGGAACTGCTTAGTATTCTGCTTGGTATAAACTTTGTGTTTATGAACCAGAGGAAACACAGAGGATGGAGATGTGTCCTCTGCCTGCTCTTTTCTGGTTGTGTCACAGGGCTTGGTCACTGATGTGATCTCTCAGTCTGGCTTCATTGGCCTGAATAATTTTCCCCGAGCCTGGAAGCAGAGTGACTATCAGCACTTGTTTCAGATGTTTCTGTTTCCCGTAGTCGTGTCCCATGTCTTCATATGCCTTCATCGTCTAGTGGGACGATGGTGCAATGAGTGTCAAGGATGGTCTGTTGGGCATTATTGTAAGTGAGAGATCAGAGCCTTTGCATTTGAAACTAATAGAGCACGCTGCCTTAGTTGAAAAGGCACCAGCTGAGAATAACAACCTATTAAAAGGACTTTATTTTCATCAGACTCAGCAAGGTTCTGACTTGTAATAATATTTCAAAATTTCACTATTACCTACACATACAATTGTCACGGGGAGTACTTGTAGGGAATTATGCTTTATATGACATCATATATAACACCCTATTCCTTTGTCCTAAGTAGCTTTCTTTTGTGTTTTGTTGATGCAGAATTTAAAAGCAAAGCCATCCCTATACATGCAAGACCACAACATGAAAGCTAACTAAAGTATATTGCGTTCAGGTAGACTCAGAGAACTAAGAAGCTTACTCAGATATTTAGGGGATAATGTAAACTGTCTGATAATGTGGTCTGCAGGCAATACCCGGGTCTGCCTCAGATGTTCTGCACATTGTCATGTTGAGGTATATTAATATATTTAAGAATTTATGAGCTCCTTACAGATTTTGGTAGAATAGCAAGAGACACTGGCTCTGTGCACTTCCTAAAATAACATCTCTAAGAATACTGCTTTTATAGTATGTACATAGGAACAGTCCATAGCTATATATTTGTGAATGTACTTTTATATTATATATAGGAACACCTCAGAGATGTTGTGGGTTGGGTTCCAGGTTACCACAATAAAGAATATATCACAGTGAAGTCAGTCACACAAATTTTTTTACATAAAAGTTACATTTATATTCTTCTATAGTCTATTAAGTGTGCAACAGTTTTATTTCTTGAAAAACAATGTACATAACTTAATTTAAAATACTTTATTGCTAAAAAATTTTAACCATTGTCTGAACCTTCAGACAGTCATAATCATTTTCCTGGTGGAGGGTCTTGTCTCAGGGTTGATGGCCACTGACTGATCAGGTTGGTGGCTGCTGAAGGTTGGGAGGGCTTTGGAAAGTTCTTAAAATAAAAGAAGAATAAAGTTTGCTACGTCAATTGACTTTTCCTTTCACGAATGATTTCTCTGTAGCATGTAATGCTATCCAACAGCATTTTACCCACAGTAGAACTTCTTTTCAACCTAGAGTCAATCCTTGGTAGGTTTAGCTCCAGGATGGAGAGAAGATGCTTCATGGCTCCTTGTCCATCTAGTTCCACACCTGCCCAGATCAGCAGTACATTTGGCAGGAGATGACAGAACTTACTCTGCAATAGCCATGGAATCCCGATGACAGTCCTGAGCTCCCTCCACTCATATCCTATATCAGGCCTTCTCTGATGCCTCTTACAAGAAGCTTCACCAATGCCCCAGTGGTACACATGATCTGCTACAAATCCTTTGCACTCCTCCCAGTGGAGCTCAGTTCTTGAGCTCCATAGTGTCTAGTCCAGTGTTCTGCAAATAATAGCTGCAGAGTAAATGGTTCTTGCATTAAAACAAACTGGAGTCAAAGCCTGCTGCCAGTTTATTGACTGTTCATGCAATATTCTAAATTTTTGTTGTCCTTTCAACAACCTTTACAGCATTTTCACCAGGCGTAGATTCGATCTGAAGAAACCACTTTCTTTGCTCAACCATAGGAAACTAGCTTCAAGCTTCTCTTCTGCACCATCCTCACTTCTCTTGGCCTTCAGAGAACTGAACAGAGTTAGCGCCTTGCTCCGGACTAGGCTTTGGCTAAGCGAATATTATGGCTGGTTTGATCTTTCACCCAGACCACTACAACTTTCTTCATATCAGCAAATGATTGGCTATCTTTCTTATCATTTGTGTGTTCACTGGAGTAGTTTCCTTCAAGAACGTTTACTTTGCATTCACAGCTTGTCTATCCGGCTTAAGAGGCCTAGCTTTCAGCCTATCTTGACTTTCAACATGCCTTCCTCACTAAGCTTAACCATTTCTAATTTTTGGTGTAGATTGAGATATAAGCAATTCTTCTCACTTGGCCTAATTTCCATATTGTTGAGTCTCATGGAATAGGGAAGCCCAAAGAAAGCAAGAGAGAGGGGAATGACGGGTTGATGGAGCAGTCAGAACACATGTAACACTTATTGCTTAACTCTGCTCTCTTATATTGCTGTGATTTGTGGTGCCTCCAAAACAACTATAATAGTAATATAAAAATCACTATCGCAGGTCACCATAATATAACAATAATGAACAAGTTTGACATATTCCTATTATTAGCAAAATGTAACAGACACATGTGTGGTTAGTTGCTCAGTCATGTCCAGCTATTTGAGACACCTTAGACTGTAATATACCAGGCTCCTCTGTCCATGGGATTTTTCAGGCAAGAATATTAGAGTGGGTTGCATTTCCTTCTCCAAACAGAGACACAGAGTAAGCAAATTCCATTGAAAAATGGCACCAATAGACTTGCTCAATGCAGGTTTGCCACAAACCTTTTTCAATTTGTAAAAAACACAACATCAGACTTCCTTGGTGGTCCAGTGGTTGAGAATCCACCTTGCAATACAGGGAACATGGGTTTGATCCCCAGTCCAGAAAGATTCCGCATGCTGTTGCAGCAGCTAAGCCTATGTGCCATACTCCCTGAGCCACCTGCTCTTAGAGACTGCTCCGCAGTAAGAGAAGCCCCAAATCACCGCAGCTAGAGAAAGCTGACTCTCAGCAATGCAGACTGAGCGTGGCCAAAATTAAAAAGTAAATAAATAGACAAATAAATGTAATAAAAATTTTAAAAAACAGAGTATCTGTGAAGCTCAATAAAGTGAAGTGTGTTAACAAGGTGTGCCTGTTTAGGAACTGTGAATATTCTGGTGTGAGTCTTTATAGGCAAAATAATATTGTCTCTTTTAAAATGATGGATAAGGCTAGTGCCAGCCCACCAGGAAGGCCTGAAATCCTAGCCATCTGTCATCAGAAAGAAAGAAGTGGTACCAACTGAAAGAAAATTTCATTGCGTGAAAGCGGTTTTATTTAGATATTCTAGGTATCCTTTGTGAATTTTGCATCACTGAAAGATATAAGCAAAAGCTGTTTTTTATACTTTGTCCTGCGTTAGCTTGGCTTCGTGATCCTGCAATGAAAATTTTCTTTTATGGGTGGTTATGGGTTGTCAACATTTTACTGAATGATATTTTAATGCAATTTAAACTTAATAGGGTTAGAAAATTTGTAACTATACACCTAACATTGTTATTCCCAAGATAACTTTAAGAAAATATTTTAATAGCTGATAGAAATAACAAATAGTCCATGCTAACTTTGCAAACTGCCAGTCATCCAGAGGATTAACACTGGAAGTGGAAAATGTGGTAAAGGGTAACGGCAATTTATTTTGATTTCTTTGCTCTTCCCCAAGAAGGGACATGTGGTTAAAAACTGGATGAGTGGTGAAGACTTCAGGCCATTCTGTGAAACTGTTCTCTTGATTAAGCAATATCATTACAAATACAAGTGTTATTTCTAAGCACCTCCTATGTTTACTTCCCTTTTCTAGGTATCTCAAGAAATTAAACAAACAGAAAACAGATCTTAGACTTGGAGGGGAATTGTCATGTTCTGTCTAAACCACAGTAGAAAATAACTAGAATCCATTTGTCTTGTCATTCCTGCCTGTGGCTAAAGAGATACATTTATTTTGTGGAGTATGGGGACTAATATTTTATCATCTTTCTGCAGAATATGACTAATTTTCTAAAACAAAAACAACGCCCCCCAATCTAAATAGTAGTATCTCAAATTTCTCAATCACTTTTATCTTGATTGTGTTCTGAAAGCAGTATGGATAACCTTCTGTAAATGTCTTTTGACCTCTGTAACATTTAGTATACTAAAAAGTTGTTAAATTTCAATATTATATTTCCTATTAAAGCCCAGTGAATAACAATAAATGAGAACACTGTGTGCATTGGACACAGCAGAGCTTGCTTTCTTTTGTCAATATTAGTTGAAAGATTGTAGAAAGCAGGTGAATTAGACTAGATTTTTAAAAACAATGTATCAATAATTGTACAAATAAATTGTGTTTACCTTTGGGAAGCATTAAGGTACCAGCTTAGGAAAACAGGCTATTCATTCCTCCTGTTCTTCAGCTTGAGTCTCCGTTGATGATTGTTCCTGCTGTCGTGGCCTGGTAACCTGCTGAGGTCTCAGGTGGAGAAGCCACAGTTGCCCAGCTGTTCTAGATAATCTGCAGAATTCATTATCTATCTGCAGACACTGTAGAGGCTATCAGTATAGCCTTCTTTTAACAAATT